>NC_137227.1:15555181-15902681 GCF_949987685.1 Ammodytes marinus
GGGGCTGACCATGCAGGTTGGAACTTTACTCTGTAACTCTCTTGTTTTATCTACTTTTATTAAATTGTTTATATTGAGAAGTTTCAGTTCATTTATTCCCACAAGGTTTAACTGATTAAAAAACTTCCACGACACTGGAGAACGTCTGTTGTCAAAATCACTTCTTGTCAAATTCAGTGAATATCTCCTCTTGATCCGCTTACCTGTCCGTACTGTGAGATATTCACTGAGTTTGACAACAAGTGATTATAATAACAAGCGTTCTCCAGAATCGTTGACTCCACCTTTAAAGCCTTAGTGCGTAACTTTTTCATATAATTGAATATTGGTTACATTCAAGCCATTGCCAAACGAGTTAATACAAACTTGATTAGTCTCCACATAACTCGCTCTGTATTTCTCAGTATGGCAGTGTTAACCAACTGGTGTCGCCCCCTGAAACTGGTGCGGAAGCTCAGAAAAATCCCAAGAAGCGCCCGACAAATGTTTCAGTTGTTGATTCTAAAAAACCTGAAAGTAGAGCAGATTGTATAAAATCCAATGCCTGATCACCGAAGGCTCACCTTATGTAGACGGGCCAACAGCGTTGTTGTAATTACTCAAAATTCCTCATGGGGGCGACCGAAGATACGCACTATAGCTTTAAACACCTCCTTGTAATTAACTATCTGTTTACCAGTGTTTCAACCTGATTGCTTTTTCGATATCTCATCCCATCCATATCTGCTGACCGTTAGACTTTCTCTTTCCCTCTCATCCTTCCTCTGGTCATACTCGCTCCGGAGCGCTTGTAGCCTGACAGTAGCCTCAGATTAGATCCCTCCCCCCGGGCTGTGTTCAGCCCTCAGTGTCCCTGCTCCACACAGATAATCTACTTGTCTTTCGGGAACACAAAAATCTGTTTCCCACCGTAATTCATTTCTACATGTACACTGCAGTGATGATGATAATAATAACCTTTATTTATTCAGGGACAATAAGATCATAAAACAATCTCATTGTAAGCAATTACAATGCATATAAATAGGATCATAAAAAAATCAGTATTGCTCCAAACTCAAAGAATTTAGCCTATTATGATGTCAGGTAGGCCTACTGAATGAGAAGGGCAGATCCTGCATTCAAAGGGACACTTAAGGGACTAGTTCGGCCTTGGAAGAAATAGCTTCTGCACCAGAGTTAACTGAAGAGATTGACGCCACTTTAATGTCTGTACTGTAAATAAGGAAGCTTCACAGCTCAACTACTTCTTGGCCGGTGCACGGCAAGGGTCTGGAGTCAACACTGGTTGCCTGGCAACAAGAAGTAGTCTGACACATAACACCCCATGAAACACAAATTGTTGATTTTACACATCCGTATTAAACAGTAGGACATGATATTATTAGATACATAATATCATGTGATTTGTATTGCTCTTGTAAGTGTCTTTGAATTTTACAATTCTTAATACTTTGCGTTGTGATTTTAAAATGATTGAATGTGTTACGTAGGCTATAGAATCCAAAGTAACTTACGCTATCAAATAAATGTAGTAAAAGTTCAAATATTAAAGCTGAATTAAATAAGATTACAAAATAGCCTAAGTAAGTAAAAAAAAAGGTTTGACTAAATGTACTTTGTTATGATTGACTGACAATGATAGGCCTACTGCAAATTGTATTTCCCCAGTGTTAAAATGTATTCATGTTTAATATTGTAATCTAAAACAGATTTGAACGGAAGACAATGCTAACTGCTCCCGAGCTGGATCTTTCATTACCCTACAGACATTATAGCCTAATTATCTGGTGTTATTCAATTGTTTTAATTATTTCTAGTTGCTTGATTGTTTGTGCAGTAATTATCTTTGGTTCCCAGTTCTTTCACAATGTTCTTTATTACTTGAAGATCACCCAATTAAATTAAGTTACTAAATATAACAATTATTTAAAATTAAAAAGACCCAAGGGCCCAATTTGACAGAAACGTCACGTTTGACAGTTGATTATCTCACAAATGGCAGGTAAACTTGTAATGCCTACAGAGCACATACACATGTTGAAATGTGGTCATTTGTATGGATTAGTGAAATTTATCCTGGTTGAAATTGTGTGAAACTTAACACATTTTTCCGCATCTAAAACATGTAATAAAAAAAGAAAATGTTGACCTTCAAGTCAATAAATCAGTGCTGACTTGGGTTAGCATTAATCACACTAAAAGTGCTGTAATTTTATGGATACATGTGTCAATGCACCAAATATAACTTCATAGAAAATGCCCCAAGGAGTCTTTCTGTCCATATGGTGGAAGCTTGTCTTCCCGTTTTGTCATATCGTCGGGGCCATTGCTGCTTTCCAACCCCATTAATATTCATTTAATATGGCTTTTAATCTGTGGAAATTGGGTTATTGGCATCGATGGACGATTCTGCCTCTTTGGCCTCTTTCATCTCTTCAATCTTCTGTTTGGCTCCTTTCCTGTGTGTGTGTGTGTGTGTGTGTGTGCGTGCGTGCGTGCGTGCCTGCCTGCCTGCCTGCCTGCCTGCCTGCCTGCCTGCCTGCCTGCCTGTCTGTCTGTCTGTCTATCTCTGTCTGTCTCACTCAGTATCATGGATGGTGAGAAAAAATGAAAGGAGAAGATAAGTGCCAAAGAAAAGTATGATAGGGATTAGAGAGAGAGAGAGAGAGAGAGAGAGAGAGAGAGAGGAGAGAAATAAAGACGGAAAGAGATGGAGAGAGTAGGGGTATTGTATGAGAGTGAGGGGTACAGGAAAAAGAGACAGCAGTGACGTCACAGCTTCTTTAAGTAGGTCAGGCATGAAGTTGTGACGTCATTGACTCTGGAATCGTACCAGTGGGCCAATCGCGAGCAGGGACACACCTCCCTATATTCCACTGGTTTCCATTTATGCTGTGCAGCTGTCTCAAATCACACACACACATGCACATCTTGCCAAGTCGGAAACACATGCATACATTCCTATGAAGACATGACATTGACAATAACAATATAAACTGATCCTTGAGGAAATGCAGTAACTTTCATTTGTTTCCATCAGCTCCCTCTAACTAAAAGTCTCTTTACTCACTCACACAGTTGTTAAGAGCACTTATGCGCCGCACAGCCAAGATATTTCTGAGGTTCTTTGATTTTTCGGAGCATCAGACAAATCCACTTTTCATTCACTGGGACTATTTATTTATCTATCTATCTATCTATCTATCTATCTATCTATCTATCTATCTATCTATCTATCTATCTATCTATCTATCTATATCTATCTATCTATCTATCTATCTGTCTATCTATCTATCTGTCTGTCTGTCTGTCTGTCTGTCTGTCTGTCTGTCTGTCTGTCTGTCTGTCTGTCTGTCTGTCTGTCTGTCTGTCTGTCTGTCTGTCTGTCTGTCCGTCTATCCAAAGTGGCAATTTTATTTTGTTTTTTTCTAGCAATTTTATAGTATGGCTTTAAGTATGAGTAGGACGTTAGTAGGCCTTTTAGTATGACAATGCATGCCCAGCACTGTCGTCTTCCGGTTACGTCCGCCCCACAGCCCCATAGGCTCTGGCCCGCCCATATCATATAGAACCAATTGAGACGTAGCTCAGAATTTTTTTTACATTTTTAATGAGCTTCAATGGAGCGTGCCCAGACCAACACAATTTTAATTGGCCAGCGGCAGGTATAGATATTTGCCTGTCGACAGCAACAGTATGCTCCTGCAATCACACCCACTCTCTCTGGCTAATCTCAGCAACATAATCAGAGTACGGTGTGAGCACGGCTGGGGCCTCGCTTAAAATGTTGGTCTGTAAATGTGGACGCCGTTAATCACTCTGGATAAGTGTGTCAGCTCAGCGCCTGAAATGCAAATGCTGAGTTGTGATGTGATGTGTCTGTATTAGAGGATATTGCAGTGACAGTAGTTTGGCTATGTAGCATTGGGGTACATTTCCCCCCCACTGTTATTTACTGTTCTTCTTCCGTCAGCATTAACCCTGGTGAACTGTTCTCAGCATGAGCTTGGCCTGAAAGGGTAAAAGAAGGGAGCACAAGTGTGTGTGTGTGTGTGTGTGTGTGTGTGTCCAGAGAGCAGATGGGGTCACAGGGTCAACTGCACTGATTAAAAGGGGCTTATATGGTTTGAGCAGCTGCAGCACATTATCGAGTCTGACTTGAAGTCACAGAGGAAGAGACAGGGAGCGAGAAGCAGGCAGAACAAAGCATATTTATTTAAGGGCGGCAGGAGGATGACGAAAGTTACGAAAAAGCTGAAGAGGAGCTGACACTGGGAGGATATGAGGGTGTAAAAAAAATGAAAAACCCGGCCCTACAGGTCTGGTTTAGCCTCTCCACAACAGCCAGCATGGAGGAAGGAGAAAAAAGCTTCCTGACAGCTAAATATTTAAACGTAACAAGGACTGACACAGACGTTTGATTGGATTTTCCTAGAAAAAATATGGAGGATTCGACTTGCAATGGAACTAATCTGAAGTCTTAAACCTTTGATATTTGAAATCTTTATACTGAAAAGTGTATTGTGATTCTGAAGCCCTGGAGGATTGGATGATGATGATGATGATGATGATGATGATGATGAAGGTGATTGTGACCCTCAGGCAGAGGGTGCTGCTGATTGTATTGTGGAACAGGAACGCATGGGGCGCCGATTTTGTACTAGCAGTGATTGTGTGAAAAAGGCCGAAAATGTTTTATATTTGAAGGAATTGTTACATACCTTAACATGATTTTGGTGCTTATCAAACAAGAGCTAACATTTTTAACAGAGTGGATTCTTTTCAGTTGGGTAACTTTGTGTAGCTATTTGGTAATGACTGCTTCACTTCTTCAGGCACAATTCCTTGGTCTCAAGATTGAAAAAAGAAACAGCAGCTGCATCCTGAAAGAGAAACATAGTAGCAACTGGCCGAATGGAGGTCATATGATCAGGAATGTGCTGAAATTCTTTCGAGGGGACAACCAGAAAAAGGCGTTTTCTCTACAATTGATCTCAAGAAACACATTTTTTTCCGGCTAATTCAGATAAGGCTTTGAAACTAAATTGTTATATTTATAGAGAAAAGTGAGAAAAACAAACTTTGAAGTCTAAACATTTCAAAAAGTTTAAAAGGGAAGGTTCTCTTTTTGGTGAGTACTGTAGTAAAGTGGTTCTTAGCAGGTGAATTTCACTGGGTCTGAGTATTTCTAAAATCCTTGGTCGGTTGCAAAGAGAATCTCGTGAATGATGTAAAAAAAAAATAATAATAATTGAACTTTAAATGCATTCAATACGTCCACTGCTGTATTTGTACTGAAATTAACCACGTAACGGATACATTTCCGTGCCCTGTGCTTGATTATATGACCGGTAACCTGATCCACCCCATGGCTTTGCCCCGGAGGTTCAATTGTGATAAAGCTCAAATCCAATCAATACAATTAGCACTATAGCGAATAACAACTAACAGGCTGCTATTTGATTGACACAGCAGGCAAACTCAATTAAGATAGAAGGATGGGCGGTGAGGCAACATCCTGCACAATCAAAGTCCAATTAAGATATAGCCTACGTAATTTGTTTTTCAAAAAGCAAAACCCAGCTAGGAATACACAATCATAAAGTTAGAGGACTCAGGTGCAACTGAGTCCATATACCTTTGAATATGGAGTTATGTTTGTGGTTAACATTGCAGGGAGTTCCTGTAAAACGCCCTGTAAAGTCACACCAAGTTTCTTTTGGCACGTCTTTGTAGCTCGCTAGACGGTATTTTATCAGAACGCAAACAACAGCATTTCCAGGCTGATTGTTATGTGTGTATGTGTATGTGTGTGTGTGTGTGTGTGTGTGTGTGTGTCATGTGATTCATTGTGTTTCAAACACTTTGTTTTTCTGTACTGTTTTACAGTACCTGCCCATAACTTATCCCTATGGCTGACTTTTTATTGGCACAGTCCTATGTACCTCTAAATGTTTACACTTCAAGGTAACGTTTGTTCCAGTGCTGGCGGACTTTAAGTGTGCGCCAAAAAATACATAAACATACAGGCACATGTTTTTTTGTTCTCCCAATACTGGTAAATGGAATAGAGAAGGAGAGATATTTTGATTCACTGTTCAACTTGCCATGACCTCAGCGGAAGACATATTGATTGATAAAGTGCAGGCGCTCCATCACTGCTGTGTCGCAGCACTGATTACTTTACACAGTAGCCTTGGTCCGGGACTGATTTAAAGGTTTTTTTTTTTTTTTTTCTTTTCTCTCTCCCAATTATCTAATTACCTTATGACTACATTCAAAACTGTGAATCAAAAGTCTAAAATACCATAATGGAAATTAATACTATTTAAACAACCGAAAATGCCATTCTTATCATTACATTCTTATGATGATTATTCATTTCTTAGTACTGATTTATCATTTATTTTAAATTCTTTTGTTTTTTTTGTTGTTTATATGTATGTGTATACACACACACACACACACACACACACACACACACACACACACACACACACACACACACACACACACACACACACACACACACACACACACACACACACACAGCCTGTCAACAACAATGTAAAAATATGCAATGACCTCCTGCTTGTTTTTGTCTCGTCCGTTCTGTCTTAAATGTGAACACTTAAATTGTCATGTACCTCACCTAATGTTATGTCTTTCACCTGTCTTGTCCTGCATCACGTAAATAAAAAAGAAAAAAAAAAAAAAAAGGTTGAGGTTGGTTTAGCTCACAAAGAGATCAGGGCAGTGGGGAGCTAAACTCTCACATATCTTCTCAAATAAAACTAAGATGTCCAACAATTGATAAGAGATTGAGAAATGTGGTTGTGGGTGGAGCTGAAGGTGCGCGTTTAGAAGGGAAAGCTTAAGCAGGAACAAATCTACATGTTGCATTGTTTTCCACATCAATTGTCTAATATTACAACAGTCTATCTGACTACACCTGTATTTACTGAGCCAATAGAGAGACTTGATTCACACTGGTTGTATTTATGTCCCAAGAGTGAGTCCATAGAAGTAATTGCACGCACGGCCGCTATTGGCTTCCGTACAGTTTTCACTGAACGTGATGGGAAATGTACTGGGGACAGAGAACATTCATAAAGTTCAGAGAGTGGGTGTTGTGGGAATTGATGGTCTAATAGATTCATCCAGATTGTTTTATTTAGTAAAAAAAAAAAAAAAGTATTCTTGCAGGATGTGCTTCGGCCATTTCATTCCAAAGCATTTTAAGTTAAAGTAGTTGGCAAATTTCTCACAGTCACACTGATGTTAATACGATACTCTCATTCCTACCCAGGGACAAACTGACCCAGTGACCCCCAACCTCCCCTCCCCCTCCCTCCCTTCCTTAACCTTCCTCTCGTGTTAGGGTCACCACTGACCCGTTTTGAATTTCAAATGCATAAAAGAACCACTTACATTTTGTTTATTGCATCAAGATTTCTTGACTTTGTCAGGAACCTCTATTTCAACAAAATAAAATAAATTAAAAATGTTTCACTTAATTATAAAATGCTCTGGTGGAAATTATAACACTGGTGGTGTTAGGGTCGTTTTCGACCCGGTTATAAAAGATGTAAAAACAATAACTAGAGCCAAAACTGAAATCATAAGTGCACTGTCAGCCAACACAATGACAGTCAGCTCCTCTCCCAATCATGTGAGCTCTGGGGGGTTCTCATTTTGAATTTTTTTGCTTATACCTGCATAACAGCGAAACAAACAGACGGGCATATCCAGACATGTGAGGTCAATTCAGTATAGAGTTGGTGACTTGCAGAGTGCACATCTCCTATTTGTAGTATTAAAAAATGAGGAGATATACAGTGAGCCAAGTTCTGGTTCATGTTTTTGGTGAAAATGGCCACCTGATTCTAAAAATAAGAGGTGTCAGGTCTGCCGAAGCACTAAGGACAGAAAGATACAAGTATTGTGCTTTACCTGCAGGAAATATTTCTGCAAAGAACACTGAAAGTGTTGCTCTTTGCCACACATCTGAACACACAACCAAACATATGCACACAGAGACTTTTACTCTGTTTTTTTTTTTTACTATTTTTGGAATAGTAATTGATTTTGATTAGTTTGATTTGTTGATTGGTTGTTGTTTATTTGACCTTACAAATCTATATTTTGTTCTGTGTTTCATTGTGTGTTTGTATAATGCTGAAATAAAAGTTATTTTTCTGTTTTCTGAAATAAATATGGGTCGTAATTGACCGGTAACACCATAGATGTTAAAAAGGTCAATAATATTAATATGAAAAAACAAATAAAACAAATTTAGTTAAGAAATGTGTTCTCATACCTTTCAGTAATAATCAGGTAACACAACAACCAAATATGTATTTATATGATTCTCTTGAGGTTCATTTTACCATTTTATTTATTGAAATTGAGGCGCATAGCCTACTGACAAAAAAAGGCCCATGCAGCTTCCTACACCAAAAATATTAAAAACAATATTTTCATGGATAAGGGATCCTAACAAGGTAACCAAGAGATGAGAAACAAACTGGATGATAGATAATTGTTTTTAGTGTTTTTTACAGCTGATTTCAGACACGGGTCGAAACCGACCCGCTAACACAATGGATGGTAGAAGAAAGTTAACAGGAGGAAGGTTAAGAGGTCACTCAGAGCCCATGGCTTGGACCACTACACCTCTAAAAGGAGGTGTGCCACAATGTTGGACTCCATGAATAAGGCTACATAGGCTACATTCCACCATTTCTCTTCCAACCACTTGCTGACCGCGTTTTGTCCACAGGTCTGTTTGTTTACCTGCTGGTTCGAGCCCTGGCGGGAAAAGTTATTTCGGCTGAAAGAGTTCCACGAGCTCAACAAGGCTGGACTGTACCAATGTGAATGCTAGACGGAGGGGGGAGCCAGATAGAGAGATACGCTATTTTCTACTTTAGCGTTTAGTGTGGTCCACAACCAAAGCTATCACGAGCTTTTACGAGTATTACAGTTTTTTTTGTTAACAGTTAAATAAACTATTTGAATCGTGTTTATTGTTGAATTACTTGAAGATAACTTCCTTGTTATTAAACTCCCCTAAACACTCCATCGTTTCATCTTGCCCTTTGATTGAGCGCTCCATATTTTTTTTCCTCGGTGCTGAATTTTCCTCCTGCTGGAGAAAGGAGAGAAAAAAACGAAAAACAACACCAGGGAAGAAGGCACAGCGGAAAATAGCGGAGGTCTGGGGAAAAGTAAAATAACGGGAGTTCTGCGTGAAGATTGGACGAACAGGTCTGGACATAGAGCAATATAGAGCAATAAGACATAGCTAAAGTGGAGAACAAGACTTGCAATATATTTTTTACAAGTCCCTGCCTTTTGTGTGAAGATTTTTTTGTTGTTAACTATCTGCTGAAAAAAAGGTAAGTTTGTGCATTTTTTTAATAATTTTTTTATTATTCTAGTCTTCACTGGGCTGTGATATTTGTATTCGTTTTTTTCAAGCTCTTCATATTGGAGAAAGTCAGGGAGTAGCCTGTGCAGATTTTTGTCATTGTTCATTCAAGAGTCGTGCAACAAGGCAATACAGCGAAGGAAATAAATGGTCTTTTTTTTCTCTCGGGCTAAGGTCTGTGTAACAAAATGTGCAGAAATGCAAGGAGGACCCTCCTGTTTAATAATACTGCAGTATGCTAAACGATGTCAAAGTAATCAGTGCCCCTCCCCCCCCCCTCCCCCCAATGTTTTCCTCCTTGATTCAATCCTGAGACACGCTGCTCGGTCTGCCTATCAACAGCATATTTAAAAAACTCTGCAAGTTAATATGTTAATATGTGTTTGCACCCACCAATTGGATAATACATTTTTTTTCAAATGATAATTTGCATGCATGCAGGTCTGATCAGAGCGTACGTGTGACAGAGATAAAGTGAGTGCGTTGTGTTGACGTGCACATGTGGCTTTGCCAGCGGGTCTTTGTTTCCCTCCCCACCGTCACCACACAATAACAGTCGACAGGGGCATGACAGCTTAATGGCATGGCAGACAGAATATGGGCCAATATTGACATTCTCGCTTGAACACATGGACCTGGAACACCTCCACCATCCTAATCCATCCATTCCTGCCTTGTCTGTCAGCCATGGGGAGCATCTTTGCCCTTCCTTTGTTTGTGTTTTTAAATGGTTGTCCCTATACAGAGATGCAGCAGTGACAGTTTCATGGTGTAATTTCCTCATATATATTTAAAGGTGGATTTTGCCTCTTTCTGATAGAGGGGCTAGTTAGTGTGGGGCTGCTCGGGGGAGGGGGGTTTGGATGGTAGAAAGGGGTGTTATTGTAGCTATTGGCAGCCATACAGGCTATGTGTGTCAATGTCAAATGGGGGTGTGTCCCTTGTGTGTGTGTGTGTGTGTGTGTGTGTGTGTGTGTGTGTGTGTGTGTGTGTGTGTGTGTGTGTGTGTGTGCTTACTGACCCGAGTGCTGGCTCGGATTAAACCTGAGACAAAAAATTCAAATAACAAAAGTCTGACAGAAAACTCCCTAAAAATGTTTTATAAGAGCCTCTTATAATAAATATCATATAGCCTCGTGCACGAGGGGAATGTTTGGCTTCAGTGTGTCGTGCCAGACCAATAATACACACACACACACACACACACACACACACACACACACACACACACACACACACACACACACACAGTCTCCATACAGTCAGGTCCTCACTACGCTTCAGGCTGCACACACGCACTCATCTAAGCTCGTGCACAGATTCTCTGAGTCATACCGCATTTGGAGAATCGCGGCTCTTGGAGTGAAGTGGAGCCCGTGCTGATAGCGCTTGGCTCCCTCTGAAGTAGACTAGGTTCCAGCTAAGATTGTGCAGCCAGAAGTAGTACATATGCAGGCGCACAAGCTACAGTGTGTAAGAAAATGATAGTATTGAGAAATTAAAATGCAGCCATCACACACATGGACACAAATAAAGACTGCACTGTTTGTCTCTCTTGGTTGGGGACTATTTATTGGGCGGAAGTAGTTCCTATATACAGTATACATACGCCAGTTCCACCGTGTCACTCTTCAGTGCCCTATGCAGCACAACAAAAAAACATCTATCATTGTTGTATGAGGGATGGAGGTGTTAATCTTAGAGCCAAAAATAACAAAAGAAAAGAAAAAACATTTGCTGTTAAAACCATACAGTATTTCCTATGTTGTGACAGTTGAGAGAGATCAGCACATTCCAGAGAGATACATCGTACATTGCTACCCACTAAATACAGTATATCCAAAGGCTGATTTTACCAGCTATTCGTTGGGAAACATGACATTATATACACACATGCAATGGGTGCTTGGCTAAACAACTCTGATTTATAAGCACCACAAGAACACATTGATTTTAAAACCGTAAGTAGGCTTAATTTCATTGGATTGTAGTTTTTCATCATTGTAGTGCCCTTTTTACTTGACAAAGATCATTTGAGTTCCCTGCCACCACTGTACAGTAGGTCTGTGCAGTGTCTCTGTCGCCTCAATGTTTGCCAGCTTATCGTGTTGGTAGGAGGACACGTTTGTAGACTTCAAACGCTTCTCCTCTATCGTGTTCCAGCATTAGAAACGACAAATCATATTTATAGAGGTCACAGGAACAAATGGTTCTGCCATGCATTTTTTTATTTGATTATGTTCCACAGATGTTGAGCTGCAGAGACATTCTGATGTAACACTGACTCACCAGCGAAGCCCAGTCAGTTCATATAGATAGTGTTGTTCTCAGCATAAAGAAAATGTAAAGCTGAGAACACACCGGGCGCGTTGGCGCTTTGGGCCAAAGCGACCAACGCGCCCGATCTGGCGCTTGGTCATTTTGTGTCAAAAAGTGGTTCAACGCGTCGCTTCGCAGCTAGTCTCCCCCCCAATATATTTATTCCCCTAATCAACCATGGCTGCGATCAGAACCGACCCGACACAACAGCGATCATGTCCGCACAAAAACAACAACAACACGGCCAACAATTGTGCCAAAAGACAAATAAACAGCAACTGAACGGAACAAATAGCCTTAAAACAGATTCACGCCACTCGGAAATGAACACAAACAGCAAGGCAGCACCATACCAAACACATTTACAGCAGCATTGTGTGCAGGGCAGTAGAAAATAAAGGCAACTAGCCTACATTACCCTACCTGGCTGTGACAGGGGACCGTGGCTGGCGTAGATATAAATACCGGTGCTTCGCTGTACTCGTTGTGAAAGTTCCCCGGACTAAGCCGTTATGTTTGGCTTCATTATATGGAGGTGGTGGCCGCACACAACCGGGTGAGTTAACTAATGCTATCCGACCGGCGCTAACTTGGTTTATCGGCTAATGCACAGCCGCACATATTCACTGAATTAACCAGGAAGCCCATTCTCCTGGTTCACTTTCCCCACGTCTTGTAACCCCGAGCGGCTTCATACAGCACCAGGCAGCCAGCCGTAAATACATTCCCTCCTCGGTGTTTGCCTCTGTGTTGTCCTCCGCCTCCGGTCCTCGTGTCTGTGACGTCGGGTCAAGCTCACCGCTGATTGGCCAACGCGGCTAAACGTCACGCAACGGAGCGTTGAAAGTTTTTTTCATGGCACGTTGACGCTTTGCTGACGCGTTGACGCTTTGGTAACGCTTCCAAAGCGCCCAAAGCGCCGCTTTGCCGTGGCCAACGGATCCTCGCGCCTAAACCAATGGTTCCCTATGCAAAAATAGGATTTTTCAACACCGCCACCACACCCAACGCGCCCGGTGTGTTCTCACCTTAAGAGTGAAGTAAGAGTGAAAAATACCCTTACAAATCCACTGTTGCTCTGAAACCGTTAATCAGTTCATATATTTGGGGAATCAAAAAATGAATGCATTTAATTGAGAATATTTGCTCTTCACAGCACATTTTAGGATTTGCTTCTTGTTTCACTTCATTGTGAATTGAGTTCCCTCTTGGTTCTGTACCGTAAAAAGGTTATGCCATTTATTCTTGAAAATGAATAGACTTTAAGTGTAAGATTGATAAGATACATCAATAATGCAGCCCACAACAAAATATTTAGAAATGCGGTAAACTGCCATAAGGTGACACACGTTAACGTTTTCACTATCGCCTGATTTCTTTCCATCAACTGCAATTCAATTGTCAGGCTATGCGCAAGATCCAAACAGTTGCTAGCATTAACCTTTGGCCTTTTCTGTGTCATAGGTATCTGGCAAATGTGTGGCAGCTTCTAGGTTGCTAATTAAGTTTATCCACCAGTTGGTTCCACAAGGTTGTATGAACTTTTAAACTTTCGTACCTCACCACTGATCAGTGTTGCTCCTCTGTGAGCCGGGCTGTTTATGTGTCACAGAGGTTATTTGTGGAGTTTTTCTGGAGTCATGTCATTTGCGTCTGTCAGGGACAAAAATAAAGCTGGGACATTTTGGTCCGATGCCACATCTCTGTACGTTTGTGCTCGTGCCAGACTTGATAATCCAAGGAGATCAACTTGTTGTTGACATCCTTAAACTGTGGCGGACGGGAGCAGTTCGCCCCAGGTCCTCTGCTGACGCTTGTAGACGCTTTCTGAAATCACTGACAACAGAAACATCTATAAATAATGACTTTATAGCAGAATCTTTTGCATTTTTAATCCACATTTGATGAGTTTTTTATTGTTAAAAACTATGGGTGTTGAAGGCATGGTTTGTTAACCAAAGTGGCCATGCTTCATTTTCTATGCACCATTGATTTTGTTGCCATGGTAGCCATTGACCAATTTGGCCTGATTTCCTTAGACATTGCCCATGTTAATTTGGATTGCCCTCGACAGTTTGACCTTTTGCACAAAGGTCCACAAGGTTCCCAAGAGAATGCACAATTTCTAACATTCTTTGATATTGATGTTGACATTATAAAATCTCTCGCTGAAAAGACGACTTCAAAGCTTTGATTGAAAGAAGAAATGACACATAACCTCGGCAGAGGAAATCAATACCGGGAATGTACACAGTGTGAGGCGTAAGCCAGAGTAAATAGTGGAGAAAATGGAAACTGTGGGTGCTCAAAAGTAGACGAACATACAAACATTAAACATGGTGATTGCATATTTGCTCGATCTGCCCAACCACAGATGCACTTCCTTCGATTTTTAGTGTGTGTGTGTGTGTGTGTGTGTGTGTGTGTGTGTGTGTGTGCGTGTTCAGGCAGGACTTACTCGAGCGTAATCGGACTGTCACCTTGCCTGTTGACTCTACCAATATTAACATTTACTCCCGCGGTGTTTGCTTATCCATCAGTGTTGACTGCAGGTACAGACGATATGCTTGACCTGTTCGTTAGAGTTTTCACAGCTGTACCGTGGTGAGGTGCAAAAGTTCAAATCTCAGTTTCTTTACGACCTTAATTTGTTGGAAAAAAATGCCAATATACTTTTAAGCCCATTCTGATTGTAAAAATAAAACAAGTTTATTGTATAAAAAGAAAAAATGTAGTCGATTTCCTGACTATAAACAAGCTTCAACGATAAACTGATCAAAAGTTCTACATGTTGTTTGACTTAGATCGCATTGCACTCATGTTTTAATAACTCAACAGTCATAATAACACTCTGGAAACACAGACGAATGTGTGGATATATGCAAACTAGGTCAGTGAACAGCTATAGTTAAACTGCAGCTTCAGCGGTGGATTCAGGTTCCAAAAATATCATGGGATCAAATGTTGTTGTCTTCTGAAAAAGAGTCTTTGTCGTTATGCCGAGGTGTTGTCGACGCCCGGGTGATCTCCCCTCACAACAGCTGTTGGCTTCATAAGGACTCATCGGTGTTGTGATATGAGCACTGTAACTGTATCTCATTACAGCTGCAATGCCAAGCCACTGATTAAAATGAGAAGTGTTGTTGTAGTAAGGGTACTGTGTTAGGGTGTGTGATGGTGTTTGGGGACTGACGGTGTAAAGAGTCGATTGTTAACGTTGGTGGGTGGAATTGCCTCTTCAGAGTAAAGTGTTTTGTTTTAAGCTGAGTCTGAGTGTCACAGTGAATTCATAGCAGAGTTGGTAACTTTGTTGGAGAGCTGATAGCCAGTTTAATTAGTTTGCCATTGGAACAACATTTATGTTTTGAAACAAATGAGAGGATACAAATCTTTTAATATTTTTATATTAACATTTTTAAAATAACAATTTATATTATATATATAGCAGCTGAGCATTATCATTCTTTATCAGGAATATGTGGAAACCAAAACTGAGCTCAAAGGAGAGTGAATGTAGGACTTTAATTCATGATGTGAGAAATAAATGTCAAATGAATCCTAATGTGTTTGCGTGATAAATAGTCAACGCGTTCCTAACACATTTAAGGCATTAGTCATCATCACATTGGACATCGGGACATTGAGTAACTTTTTTTTCTGACATTTTATTTACAGTTTAATATGAATAGTACATTGTAATCAAAAACCTAATCTTGATACATTATAGTGCATTAATCCCTCATTTCCTCTGCTGACATGCATGCTCCAGTTGCATCCTGTACGGCCCATTTGAATGCAGCTATTGTAACTAACGCTGTTCTGTTGGCACCGACTGAAACGTTGATTCCTTTCTGTTGACAGTAGATTCTGCTCAGTTTGTTCAAACCCCGGCAAACATGACTTCGACAAATGCTAAACAAACACTGAAAATTGTGCTCACGGACCAGTGGAAATATGCCGGTTTGGACGGAAACCAGAGCACAGCCGACACAGCTGAAAGGTTGTGTTTTCCACTCCTGCATCGTTGCCTGTGTTTGAGAGGATTTAAACAAAATGGTGGTAAAATCTGGTGCGCCATGTATTTGCCACCAGCGTACACCACTACGGCTTTTTGTAGAATTAGCTCAGATGTATTTTTACCTTTTTGTACAGTGAAGAGGAGTCCATTAGCTGTTGACGGCGACAGTGCAGAGCAATGTTGTTCACTGTGGAGGTGTGTGAGATCAGTCTACTCTAAATACATTTCTGACCAATTGTTATCATCACTCATGGCCAGCTAAGCAGTAATGTCTATTCTAGTGCATATGAGTCTGGGTGGTCACAACATTCTTCTTTTTTTCATATTCTGTGTAGGTGTACTGAAGCAAACCAGTCATAGCATTTGGGTCAGAACGTATGGATTTTATACTGTGTGGGTGTACAAGCTTACAGCAGTCTTCACACGTTGGCATCTAGGCCAGTGTGTGTATGGAGGTGTGTGTGTATGTGTGTGTGCTGCTCAGTCTTTTGCTAGATGGTTATTGGCCAGATACAGATAGGCCAGCCAGTACAATGCCCGGTCTGTTCCCACAGGATCCAAACAGCCCTTCACAACACCCTATTTATAGACGAAACCCTTTGCCCAAACCCCATTCATATTTCAAAGGTTTGACGTTTAGTATAGAGTGCAGATTTTTATTTTTTTCCTTTTTTTCTTACAAAAAAACTGAATTGTAAACTGTTACAACATTTTACACCCCATCATTTTCATTTGAAGTGACCTAAATGTGTATGAATGTGCATCCAGTCTGGTGCAGTCAAAGGCGATGGTTCACAGTGTTTGTGTGTGTGTGTGTGTGTGTGTGTCTGTGTGTCTGTGTGTCTGTGTGTTTGTTTGGTTCACTAAGTGAGCATTCCACAGTGCGCGGTTACATAATCCAGAGTGTTTGTCAATAGGTCTACAGTCAGAAGAAGAGCTGAGCTAAGCAGAACATAAACAAAAAAGAAAACCAGTTCACAGAGGAAAGTTTTTTTCTTCTGGTGGTACGCGCAGTGTCTAGTGTTGTGTATTTTTACTGTCCACGGATGTGTCACAGATCTACTAGCAACATGGGCTGTTGCAATGACTGGAAAATATGGCTTTAAATATGTACCTACAGAGCAACAGCTAGCTGAAAACCTAGGCTGTCCTCAGAGGAAAAACTATAGCTTCACTTGTTGCACCAAATGCCCTAAAAATTGACACCTATATGCGGGGAAATTAGAAGAATGATGACACAGCACAAAAGCAGTGAGACCTTATTACACAAAGAGACCGTGTCAGGGTGGATGGAAGGGACACCGGAATGTCTGACATGTTCGCTTGAAGAATGGGATGTTCAGCATTCACATACTGTATGGGTGTGATGTTTGGCTACACCTTTGCCCATGTAGCATATTTTAGGTTTATTACAGTATGGCCTATTGGGTAGAAAAAATGAAGCATTTTAAATACAAAAGAAATGTAACAAAATGACACATTTATACATAGAGGTCAAGTAAACGCCCTTGAATAAGGCAGTAAACCCCCAGTGGCTCCAGAATAAGATTAAAGGGATTGAGCTGCTGATAACAGTGAATGTGTCACAGAAACCTTTCTTAGGTAAATGTGAAAGTGCAGATAGTGTTAGATAATTGTGAATACGTGCTTTAAATATACATATCACAAACTATAATTATAATACCATGTCTATGTCATGCAGGTGCTGATGATGCAGTATACTGAATCGCCGCATTATGAACCCTATTTTATGTACGGCTGCAGAAGCAATCAGCTCGCCATCACAGAGCAATTTATCTCTATCAGCTCTTAGCCAATGGCGCCCAACTTACACGTTTACCCTAGAGTGAAGGTCAATTACTGTGTGTGAGACTGAATAGATCTGTGTGTGTCTGTGATCATGTGGTCGTTTGTTGGTCTATGAGCTCAGTCGAAACAATCAATACAACCGTCTGAGTGTCTTTTTGTTTGTTTCTATGTACACATAGGGAGGTAACTCACAGGTCTGACCTACAAAAAAAAAAGGAGCAAGTATCTTTTGTGCATTTACATAATCAGTCAAGGTAATTACTGGTGTCGCTTCATGCTTCACATCGGATACATTCTCATAGCTATAAGGCGAACGCACTAGAGGATAGTGGGCGAATGTCGCTGAAGGAGAGGTCATTTAAACAGGGCAGAAAACACACGCTTGTTCGTTATCATCTAGAGACCAATTCCCTCTTCTTTATGTTTGTACTGCACATGGTCGCCACTATATAACCTAAGAAATGAAAAACACTTCAATATGTTTAAATTCTCTATTTCAAGTTAACTTAGTCTTCTTAGTGCTAATTCTGTCGGAGCAACGTTCTAAAAGTAAAAAAAAAAAAAAACTTACAACGACTTAGAAACAGAGAAAAACTTCCTACCGTCGCTATTTCCCTACGAATCATCTTTCTGATGATGCGATGAATTCTCTGCTCTGCCAGCGATTAACCTTTGTCAAAGAGTACACTCTCACCTTTCAAGACAGACAGACAGAGAGAGAGAGACAGAGAGAGAGAGAGACAGGAGGCCTGAATGGAGGTGAGATCATGATGGAGGGAATAATAGGCAGACTGAGAATGAAAAGACGAACTGAGCTGAGCAGCCGAGTGATGGACGACAGAGGATTTGAGGGAACAAGAGGGCAAAGTGATCTGCTGAGAGACAGAGATAAAAAAAAAACTGGCTTTTTACTAAGCTGCTTTGTGTGTCCGTCTGTCCGTCTGTCCGTCTGTCCGTCTGTCTGTCTGTCTGTCTGTCTGTGTGTGTGTGTGTGAGAGCCAAGGTGATCCTTGTGTGCCCATCCAATGCCATGGGAAGCAGCCCTGGAGTTTTGAAGTGCAGCGAGAATGAGCAAAGGCTTAATGGAGGTGTCGAGGGGAGCTTCGGCCCCTCTCTGGGTCTCCATGGTCTCCAGACATTTGTTGCACATTTTTCTCTCTCTTTCTCTGCTCTGTGTTGTTATCCAGCAGCCCTATAGCAACAGACCCCCCCCCCCCCAAACTGACTGCAGGAGAATAGATGCTCCTAGAAATGTACAGTAACAGCTGTTCATGTTATCTTTTTGAATGCATTTTCTTCCTAACACTTCCAAACTTACGTGCACCTTTTGAAACTTGCAGAAATATGCGAAAGTGCGGTGTGTGGAGAATGATCAGTTTCCAAGTTGTGATGACAAGACCCCAGAAAGTCACTATGCGCGGCAATGAGATATCCCCCCAAAACAACTATAACTTATACTTTAAATTTCCGTTTGTGTAGATTAAGCTGTAGTGTCGCTGGCAGATGTAGGTCCTTAGATGTGTCCCTTAGTGGAAGGACGTCAACATATATCGATAAATGTGAAGCTAGTGTGATATGGCTGGTCTTATGGTGGGGAAGCTGAAGTCAAATATAAACGGACATTTAGATTCATATCAGTTTGCCTATAGAGATAACCGTGGCACTGATGATGCAATCCTCACTATAACACATTCAGTCCTGCAACATCTTGAGAACCCCAAGGCTTATGCCAGATTATTGTTTGTTGACTTCAGTTCCGCCTTTAATACTGTGCAGCCACATATCCTTCTCAGTAAACTTCAACAGATGTCTGTTAATCCATATATCATCAGATGGTATCACTCTTTTTTAACTAACAGGACCCAACAGGTTAGAGTGAACCAGACAACATCCCAGTCAAAAGTAATAAGTACAGGTGTTCCTCAAGGGTGTGTAAGTTCTCCTCCCTTATTCACAGTATATACTAATGACTGCATCAGTAGGCATCCTAGTGTCTCTTTTATTAAATTCTCGGATGACACTGCCATTCTGTGTCTTATGGATAATGATACGAACACCCTTGTTTATAAGCAGGAGGTAAACAACTTTGTACGGTGGTGTGAGGACCATCACCTCACAGTTAACACAAAAAAAACTGAAGAAATGGTGTTTGACCCAGGTCATGTGGGGGACCACACTCTGTTACTTATTCAAGATGCTAACATTGCTCAGGTTGATTCGTACAAATACTTGGGCGTGCATATTGACAATAACTTATCCTGGAGTGTCCATGTAAATAGTGTGTGCTCTAGGATCCAGCAGCGACTTCACTTTTTACGAAGGCTCAGGGTGTTTGGTGTCCAAAGGAAGGTGATGGTGCTTTTCTATCGTTCGGTGATCGAAAGTATAATTCGCTATGCAATCTCTGTTTGGTTTGGTAATTTAACTGTGAAGTGGAAGACTCAAATCAACAGATTGGTTCTCACAGCATTGAAAGTGATGGGAGTGAGGGAGCACCCCACTCTCCAAGCAATATTTGAGGAAACAGTACTTAGACAGGCTAGGAAAATAATTGCAGACCCCTCTCATGTCTTACATTTTGAGTACGACCTGCTACCCTCAGGCAGACGGTACAGAGTCCCAGTTAAATGCAAGAAAAGATATTTGAACAGGTATAAATTTTCATTCATTCCACTATCCGTTACTCTGTTGAACTCAGGCCGTTAGTAGAATGCCATTTGTGGATCTGTATGTATGTCTGTATGTATGTATGTCGGTATGTATGTATGCACTTTATCATTGCACTGTCAGCACTTGTGTGCTAGGCGCTGTATTTTTCTATATAGTATTCTATTTTTCTACTGTCTTGTTGTGTTATGTGTTATGCAGCAGTCTGTACGTCTAAGACAAATCTCCTTCGGGACAAAATAAAGTAATCTTGAATCTTGAATCTTACCAGGCCAGCTGTTTTGGACACTGCTTCCAGTTGTTATGCCAACCTCAGCTAATTGCTTCTGGCTGAGTTGTTTTAGATTTATTGGATAGATATGAAAAGCCAGACTCTCTGTTACATAATCATTTTCCTTGGAAATACCACAAACATATCCCTATCAATCAAATGTAAAAAATAAGCAGACAGTCTGATTGTAGACCTCTAGGCTGCACAGTGGTGTGCTGTGCATATTAAACTGACTAGGTGGTACCCAGCTGTGAAAGCAGCGAAGCTCTGCAGTCTAACATGGTTTGCTTCAGGACAGAGAACAGATGGTACGGAGAGCGTTTATATCCTCCAACACCTGGGTGTCTCCACAGTTTGTATGTATGTGTGTGTGTTTGTCGGCAGGGTGGTACATTTGTGTGAAGGATGTGATGCTACACTTGGACATTCCACTACCGTCAAATGAAAACCGTAAATCTCCAGTGGCTTTAGTTTGGAAACGCAAAAGCTACCCGACTTTCCTCCATTAAACCTTTATGTGTTTTTTCCCCTAAAAATTGTTTTACATTTACTATTGTGAGGGCAAATTTATTTGTAACTATCGTATTGATCTGTTTTTTTATATGTATATCACATCAGTTTAACACATGTGCCTTTTCTCTAAGAATGTGCTGACAAAACACTTGCCTAAACTATTTTAAGGTTTATTGTGGCTGACCACAATAAACCCCTGAGACCTGTTTACTCTATTATTAGTTGACATCCTTGTTGTAGAAGAGGGCTTTAAAAACTTTGTCTGACCAAAAGATATTGACATTCCCGTCGGGGGCTGACCACGCAGGTTGGAACTTTACTCTGTAACTCTGTTGTTTTGTCTTATTGTATTATGTAATTAAATTATTTAATTCTCTGTGAGTTTTGTCTTCTATTACAGATATGTCGGAAATATAAAATTTCCCCAACAACTAACTTCTACTTTATAAAACATTTCAGAGCAAAGAAGAGTCATGTCAGTATGACTGAGTTCCAAACCGTATTATCAATAAACCTGACACACACTTAGGCCTTTCACACCAAAAAGAACCATGAGCCAGTTCCGGGCTGGTGCTGGGGCCAGTTCAAAACTGGTTACAGCCTTATCCCAGTTATGAACCGGTTGGTTTCACAACGACCAGAGCCAGCCATGGAGCCGGCAAGAGAGCAACGTCATGACGTCACTGTAAATGTGTGTGTACGTCGCCCGACGCCGCTGCTCTTGTGGCTAACGCTAAAGCTACCGCTAGCTTTAAGCACAACAACAGCGGCGAATACGTCTTATTTTTACACGTGTTGGCTCTCACTTTGCAAACAGGACCCATACAGCGTATTTTCGCCGGTCAATTTGATCGCTACGTTCGGTAATTATGTTGTGTTTACGTCTCCTAGTAGCGGTGTTTTTAAATATGGCGGGCATGAGGTTTGAGTTGGTCTGGTTGGTCAGGATAATCCCTCCCCCGGCCGCTGGCGCAGGCAGTTCTTACCTCTAGCCCAGCTCAATCCTGGGGTTGGAGTTGAACCGGTTTTTACAGGCCGGAGCCGGTTCTCTGGCGTTGTGATACCAAAACACTGTCTCTAGCTCCGAACTAGCCCGGAACCGGCTCCGATTTTGCGGCGGTGTGAAAGGCCTAACTGTAGCCCACTGAACCTCAAACAAGTGTCTGTTTGAAATGACCTGGAGATACAAGGAAAGTGTGTGAAGCTCCCACTTCTGCTAAGAACCTCTCGCTGCACAGCTTTGAACTACTCGACATCTTTGCCTTTGCGTATTGAAGACGCAGCACATCTTGGACTGTAAATCAATCATATCGGTATATGGGTAGCAGATCGGCATGTACAGAACGTAGATATAGATTGCAGTTTGTATGTTACAGAGTTTGTATCAAGTATCACATGACTCAAGTGAACGGGTTTGCAGTAAAGAAGCCTTGGGAAGAAAATGTCTCAGTTACTCACTGTGCAAATCAATGTAAACTTCACACGAGCCTATGAAAAAGCCCCTTTTGGTACCACTTTTTAAGGCATTAGAGCATCATTTATAACCACAAACAAGTGTCTTTTTGAAATGATCTGGAGATAAAAGGAAGTATGTAAAGCCCCCACTTCTGCTAAGAAGCTCTCGCTGCACAGTATACAACTCGACATCTCTGCCTTTGCATATTGAAGACGCCGCACATTTGCCACAGGGTTAAACTTTCAGCGTTGCAGCCTTCAGCCTACAGTCTCGATGTTAGTGACCTGAATGCTCGGTGCCCTACTTTAGCACACTATTTACGTGTCTGGTTGTGTGTATCCGAGTGTCTGGGCGCGCCTCTTTGTCTGGAGCTGCAAATACTAGTGTCAGCACAGAGAGAGAGAGAGAGAGAGAGAGAGAGGGGGGAGAGAGAGAGAAAGAGAACAAATGAAAGAAACTAGTCTGCCAGCCTGCGGACTGTTTGCCCATTTTTTCCTTTTCACTCGCTGTCGGGTTGGAGAGAAAGAAAGAAAGAACGAGAGATAGAACGAGAGATAGAACATCGCGGGGAGAAGCTGATGCAGTGTGACAAAAGATGGATGGAGTGAGAGACACAAGGAAGAGTGCAGAGCTGTGAGAACGAGATTGAAATAAAGATGAAGAGGGCAGATGGAGAGGGAGGGAGAGAGAGAGTGTACCAGTCATATCAGCTCTGCCGACAGCACTCTAGCGGTTGATTAAAGACAAATACAGGTGCAATTTGAAGTGGAAAGCCCTATTATTTAGGTCTACGTTGAGTTTCTTCTTGCAAGTCTGTCTGTAAGAGTAGCTTTTCCTACCTCACCAGCTACAAATGGCTCGTTGTGATGACAGGAATACAAGCTCTGATGGCTCATACTTTGCTGGCAAGAAGCTGGCCCAAGTAAAACATTATTTTTCCTCTTGCAGTCCCTCATTTGTAGAAATGCATTGCTGTTGACTGCTGTCTCCAGCTAGACCCTGAGCACCTTTTCTTGTCTACTCATTTCTTTGTGCAGGAGGGTCAACGCAAAGCCCAAAACGTAGAGAAGGTCTTATTTGACCATTTCTAACACACGGCAGCTTGTGTTAGCGCTAATCTGCTTTCATTCAGTTTGTTCAGAAAATCCGGCCTTGATTCCTCGATGACCTTCTCTTTTGGTAGCAAGTATTCTAGTTACCTATGTATCAAAGGCAGGAGGGAAGGAAAAATATCAAATGTGCTCACAGAAAAGCATTACACTGGATCAAATCTTGCGTTATCTCATGTTGCAATATTTGAATTTATGTTGGTATAATACGTTTTCCAGCACTTCCATGGATAAACGTGTTGTAGGTAAAAAGGCCAACTAGAAATATTGGTCAGGGAAAGCAAAAATCTTGGACTGTAAATTAAACATATGGCTATATGGGTAGCAGTTTGGCATGTACAGGGCGTAGATATAGATTGCAGCTAGGATTTTACAGAGTTTGTATCACGTATCACACGACTAGAGTGAAAGGGTTTGCAGCACAGAAGCCAATTGGGACTAAAATGTTTCAGTCAGTCACCACCTGCACTCTGTAAATCAATGTTAACTTCACACAGTGACTATGAAAAGTCTCTTTTTGGTACCACTTTGGTACAGGCATTAGAGCATCATTTATAACTATAAGACATTTATGTTTTTTACTATATGTTTTCCTCATTAGAGTAACTGGTAACTCCCCTTTTCTGCCAAGGCAGTTTAAGGGCCAGTTCGGGGGAAGGTGCCAGGAACTCCCAGCCAGGAAAACTACTTCCAGAGTGGCACCAATTCTTTGCTGGTCGAGAACCAAGAACTGCTTAAATCAGGGGGCCGGGGAACGGGATTACCATGACCAACCAGACTAACCAAAAATGTGTGACTGACAAGACAGCTTTATGAGACAAGTAGTCAAAACATAATTGCAGCCCATGGGATGAGAAGCACAAATACCCTGCTGGACCAATCGTGTTTGGCTACGTACTGTATGTACGCTCGCAAAGGAAAGCCAGCAGAAACAATTGTAAAGAATTGATGTGCTCCCCCTTTTGTTGTTGTTTTGCTTGAAGGTTGTGCTTGTGCATGTAATGACGTGACTGTCTAACCAGTGGAAAAGCAAACCGGTCCAAAGACAGTTTGCAAGTTGAACAAACAGCAGTCTGGCTCTAGCACCAGCACAGAACTAGAACCAGGTACATGTTGGTGCATTATATTCAACCATCAAATGCCTTCTTAGAAAGGACAACCCACTTCTTGAATGATGAGATTCCATTCTGTTGCTGTAGGATGATAACAGTAAACAGTGCTTTCACCATACTAGCACATACTTTAATTTCTGTGTTTAAAACATCAGTTTGAGTCAAAAAATGAAGCATGTCGCGCAGCAATCCTGCTATGGCATCTCAATGAGACGCCCCAGACCCGCAGCTGTTAGACTTAGCCGCTCAAATCAGCCTCTGGAGGGTTCAGAGTTGCTGTTTGGCAGCCTGAATCCAGAGTCACTGTGTGGTGACATTGTGCCTCATCAAAAGGATGAGGAGATGGAGACGGCGTGACCGAGCAGGACGGATGGGGGGGAGACTATGACAGCAAGGATTGACGAAAACAGATTGTGACATGTTGGAATGAGACGGGCCTGCAACTGAAATACCAGTGCTCTGCTGCTCTGCATGATTGTGAATGTGCATGAGACAAGCGTGGATTCATTTAGCCGGAGCGGTTATTCGACGCAGCCTGAAATCTGAGACGCGGCACCTGTTCGGGGGGCAACAGATGAACCGGACAACTGTTGTATAATGTGACAGCTAAAATGTGGACAAATTGGAACCAAGACTTTTTTTTTTTGAAAATGTGTCCTCTCCCCCATTTAGACTCCCCTCCCTTTTTGCACTTCTCTCCATCTACGTGTTTCTCTTTCCAATGGTGACAGACGGTGCCTCCTGTGCAGCTGAACAGTTATTACACGCTCTAAAACACACTCAGGTGGCGGACATGTTGTAAAAACAGGTGGATGATGGAGGGAGTAAGGCCTATTAAAGTGTCTCAGCATAGGTAAACTGTGTTTGCAGAGGAGAGAGTGTGTGTTTGCAAATAAGGGAGATAGTGCAGATTGAGTATAATGCAGGAGTTACTTGAGAACCGCTTAAATGCTTCTTTATGCATGGTCGTGTGACGGCGTGTTTCCTTCACTTTTTCCATCTGCAGGCTTTGGCAGCAGATTATGTAGCTGTGCATATCATAAGGTTGATTTAAAATTCTGGAAAACACTTCAAATTTGGTGAATACCTCCAAACGATCTGCTACCTGTCCATGTGTGCCGCTGGAAAAAAAATCTGGTGTACTGTTCATACACAGCCAAGGCTCTGTAAAGGGGAATGTTATGGGTAGGCCCCTTAGCTATACCTGTTTACAGATCCTAGGCTGGGCCATTTGATTCTTTTTCAGCGCACAGCAAAAACGTATTAATACATTGCTAGTGAAAACAATAATCACTTACAGAGTTAACATTATATACTTCATGTTCTGCTTGTTTTGTACTTTGTATAATAAGTTGGACTTATGGTGTGTTTTTATTCAACTTTTTTATATTGTGTGTGTGTGTGTGTGTGTGTGTGTGTGTGTGTTCTATTACTATTATTAAAAGGCTATTATTATAGCTTAGAGTCCCTTTTTAAAATAATCACATTGTGCAGATTCCTGGGGGATAAGGTTACAGATACACCACAGCTATCCTGTTGGAGGAATACCAGAGACCTATTAATATAGACAGAGAGGACCATATAAACAAACTTCTTTGCAGTCATGTCAGGACATCCCACAACTACTATAAATAGTTGGGGACAGCTGTGATGCAACAATCTAGTATTAGATAGTAAGCCCCGAGTGGTAAGTTTTAGGCTAAGGGTCAGCAAGCGTCTATGAGCAAGATGCTACCACCTACTTAGTTGGGTACAGGCCTTTTTTGTCAAGGTGGGACAACAGAAGAAGTATCAGACTATGTGAACATGTTTTTTTTAATTGGGGGGTTTTACATTCACATACATTGTAGAGAGCAGTATTCTTAATCTAGTTATTGTTACTTTGAAGTGTACATACCAATTTTTTTCATCTAACTTCAGCCTGACACTAATTCTAAGTACAGTGCAAGTGACAGCACAGAAGCGTGTTCTATTCATAGCCTACCAAAGAGAGTGCTTTAGAAATGTCAGCCACTTGTATATAGATTGATTGCAGCTTATTCACATATGCCCCACAGGCTTTTGTCTCTCCTCTGTCATCCACTCATTAAATAATGCCTTAATAAAGTGAGAATGCATTTCAGAACATACCCAGTCCTGTGTGTGGGTATGCAGTATAATCGAATGCCTGCATGTTTGTCTCTGCATTTGCATTGGTGCATGTGTGAATGTGCTACATACGCTGAGAGCATTTTAACCGCCATGGAGTCCTCGGCAAAGTCGCAGTCAAGGAACAGACTAGATAAGGGGATTTGGTGTTTCTCTTAGTTTTTCAGACAAACGCAATCAATGGACGTGAAAATAAATTTTATCAGGAGGACACCCACCAAAACCTTGCCTGATATTCACAGTGGTTGATAAACATGAGCATGTTATATTTAAAGAACTAATCACATAGCCGCTGAATGCTGAGAAGGGGCACTGTGGTGGTGGAAGGATTTTCATTTCTAAAGGAGGAGAGGCAGAGCTTAATGTATGCAGACTGAATTAGCGCTAAATAAAGATGGACAACCTGGTTTCACATATAGCAGGTGAATAGACACGAAAGGACAATGAACTAATGAATTGATTGACGGTTAAAATGAGTTCTTTGCAAATTCAATTGGATATGGATGAATTTTGACCGACAGATATGTGTTGGCCACTTGATTAAACATTGGGTGTAATCTTGCTGCAGGATTTCCACCATCAGACGATTATTATTGCATTTATTTTAGGGTTTTAGCCCTGGGTAGTTAGAGGCTGCAGCTGCTTTCCAATTTCTTTAAATAAACCAGTGGTAGGGGAAGCTTCTTCTCGCTGGTGATTTACGGCTAGTTCTATTATAAAAGAAAAGAAAAATACAATATGTGTATGACTATAAAATACTGTAGATGCATGTAGGAGGGCAGGGGAGATAGATAGCAAACAATGGTAGCAATTTGTCCGTGTGTGTGGGTGCGTGCGTGCGTTGGTGTGTGTGTGTGCGCGCGTGTATGTGTTTTGGTGGGTTATTATTTCCGTTTGAGACCCAGAGGGACATGGGCCCCCTGAGACAGTCAAGTCCAAAGGTCCCATATTTCAGCTTTAAATATCTGATCAGGCAAAATGCTCAACTGGACCACAATAACAACCCTTGCTTTGCTTACTAACTTTTACAAAAGATATTTAAGAAGAACAACATACATCAGACCTTATGTTTATCTTTTTTGTGCTGAGCCATTGACACAAATACAATATGATGTCACTTTCTATGTTCTGGAAACTCTGCCTTACCATCTGTTCTGTGTTTGATATGCCTCATACAACATGTCATGTAAGAAATGGGTCCACCCCTCCTCTTCTCTCTCATCTAGCTCTTTTCTTTTCTTTCCCACAATCCTTTTCTGCACATTTTCGCTGGAACTAAATACTAATTAACTTTCATAAGGTCCCACAATCCCAGAAGAAAGTCCCTAAGGAAAAGCGATACGTTTAGTATTTAATTACTCGCTGCAAAAATCCATGTGTTTTTGTGGCGCACCTGTTCCCACGTCACAGTTTCAAGGGTTTTAGAGGATCTCAGAATGAAATAAGATGCATCCATTGTGACGGTGCAGAGAACAGAACATCTGTAGAAGACACAGCCCAACATATTGTCATGCTCTGGTCTCCTCTACCTGTACAGGAGGTGACGCCATGACAACAGAAATGCAGGAGATCGCCATCACAGAGGAGAAGCCTTTACTCACGGGACAGGCTGAGGCAAAGGTCAGAGAACACACACACACACACAAACACATATACAAAAAACATACAGACACACACACACATGTTCATATCGTGCACACACTGGCTTACACACAGGCTGCATGAAAATACACACATAAGCTGCATTTCATGTTACCCAAGCATGGAGAAACAAGCATGCGGACACATAAGTAAGTACATTATGTGCATAATCTGACACCCCAGATACATGCCAGACAGTGTGTGTGTGTGTGTGTGTGTGTGTGTGTGTGTCCAAGGAGACAGAAAAACAATGGATGTTTTGTGTGTGAGTGTGGCGTTAGCATTTGTGCATGTGCGCAAGTGTGTGTGCCTTTTGAACATCAGTAAAGCCTAAATGTGTTGTGTGTGTGCATGTGTGTGTTTGTGTGTCGGTGCACAGCTGCAGCGCTGGCTTGTATCTGTGGGCTTGACGTCAAAGCCTGAGGGGAGCAAGAGAAGCTCCTCTGCTCTGCTGCCTTTGCAGACGCAGAACTGTCTGCAAAAGCAGTGCCGTGACAGCAGAGAAGTTTGTCTCTCACTGCTGACACCTGGTGGGAAAACAGGGAACTACAACACTTTAGAAAAACAAAACAAGAAAAAATCAGGATTTTCTCATTTTAATTTAGTTCCAGAGGTGTAGTGACATTGTTAACAAGATCAATGAATGTCGAAACAAAGCAGGTTTGAGTTGGTGAAAACTGCTGGCCATTTTGCAGCTAATTAGTTTTTTCTAAAGATTATTCATAGACTGTTGAGATGGTGTTTGTGGGGTCGACTCAAAATGAACTACAATAAAATTCAGTGGTAGATAAAATTCTAAATTAACACCTTTTTAATTTTCTAATGTACGTTGTTAAAGGAATTATTAAAAACCAAGTGTTTGTAATAAAAGAATTTGAGTCAAGGCAGGCTTCAGAGCAGGTGAAATTTACTTGCGGACAGCAGCAAGGGAATCAACAATGTATCTGGTTGGTACATGGTTGAATACAAAGATTGAACAGAAATAGCAGAGGTTTATATGGTCCAAAAAATAGGCGTGTACACACTTGTTTGTGTGTCCAGGTCTTGCAAGGGAGATGATACAATTGCACTGATAAGTGCAATAAGTCCTTGGACAGAATGTGCTGTGTGTTTCACATCTTGATGTGACAAGGCAGTTTTAAGAAAAACATGTTTACCACAGTGTTTGTGCCACAGAGTTCAATGTGAGGTGAATAGGTGAATAGAATGAGCATTAATATGTTATACAATCATAGAGAAATAGATTTCGTTAACATACGTATATAAAGAATAGTGAACAGAAGAAGAGGTTGTTTAGCATTGACAAATGTGAACCTCCATCGTTCACTAGGGCCTCCCGCCTCCACCCGCATGCATACAACATCCATCTTCTGTCACTGAACACATGCTAAGGTCTGCTATAACCGAGCTCTCATGTGGTTTCTATTGATTCAACTAGTGACCTTTTATAATCCAGCCAGTAGGACGTTTATCCAATAACAGAACCTCCAGGAGACTCCAAGCCCATCTGCACACGCCCTACTCCTCTCAAACATCCCGGAGAGCTTGTGAAGCTAGTAATTTATTAGCGGGGGTAAATGGACCCCAAGGTTGAAAAATGAATTGCCCAATTAAAAACCTCCCACTGACACACTCTCTCCATATAATCCTCAGCGCCCCTATAGTAACCACCTGCTCTTCTGAAGAGGTTCAGTGCTTTTAATGACGCCTGTCTTGCCCGAGTGGGTGTTAATTACGAAGCAAGGTCTCAATTATCTCTGAAGGACTTTGAAAGCCGGACAGAGAGAGAGAGACTTTCCTCTTGTATGTTATTGTTCCAAGTCAGATGTTTTTATTCTTTTTTTTTACAGACAAAACAGGGAATATCGAATTGAATTGATTTTAATGCCTTCATCATCATCATACTTTGTAAATTCAACAGATTTAGGAGCGCTGGTTCTGCGTGGTGAATACAATAAATACATTATGAACATAATAAAAACACAACTCTACTATAAAAACAATATGTTCCAGTTTGCATCATGAATGCAAGATTAAAAAGTAACACATTTTAAAGGTGCTGCATGTGGAACATTGCAGGAGGAGTTAAATATTAAAACGTGAGATCGATAACAATCACATCCCGGGCTTGTTCTAACTTCTACCTTTTTTCCTTCATTTCTCATAGGATGTTGAACTGGCTGCTAGGATACTCCTGGACCAAGGACAGGTAAGACTCTGTCCTTTCAAATGTACACACTATGCATTAAGGGTGGATCTTAAACCTTATATCATTGAACATCTTTCGTTTTGCACAGTAACTTTAGGGTTTGCAATGTCTCGTTACTTTTATTTTCAAAGGAAGGTTTTTAGAGACAACTTTAAATTGCAAGGGGAAAAGGCGTTTGTTATTCAAAGATACAGTGACTTTTGGAAGGACTACTTTAAAACATTACTTTCGGGCAAACGTTCTTCTTTCTCCAGGAGCACAGTATCGAGACCCCGCATGGTGTCCTGCACGTGACCCTCCACGGCACACGGACCACCCGCAGGCCTGCCATCCTCACCTTCCATGACGTGGGTCTGGACAGTGAGTAGCTCTCTCTCTCTTTTTCTCTCTCTCTCTCAACCTTTCTTTGTTTCTCAAGTTTGGCTCCCACAATCTTCTCACTTCTTAATGTTTGAATCCCTCTTTGACTTTTCCATACAGGCAAGAGCTGCTTCTCCACCCTGTTTAAGTTTGAGGAGATGCAGGAGATCGTCAAGAACTTCACCCTGATCCATGTGGATGCCCCCGGGCAGGAGGAGGGGGCCGCCGCCTACCCCGCAGGGTACGACATTCAACATGTGTATATTACATGTGTGCTGACATGCTGCTGTTCCCCTCATAGGACAGCACTAGCTTTGCTTTTTTCCCTCTTTTTTTTTACTTAACAGTTCCAGCTCTCACATCTCCCTCCTCTAATACGCTCGTCAGCGGTTTAAAGAAAATCCGTCCTTCTCTCTCTGTCTTTGCCCACCAACCCCATCATGATTATTTTAGAGGTTCAAAAAGGATTTTGATACGTTTATTGTAAATGCAATTTGACTATGACCCTTAAAGCGGCTACGAGTAACATTTAAATATCTTTTAAACAGCCTCATGTTTCCTCTGATAATCATAAATTACCTTTAACAGCAAACGAGACCATCAGTGCAAAGAAAGACGTTTTTAAATAGTTTATTACTGCTTTTGGTATGGTCGCACACCCAGTCCGATTTTCGGTTCGCTCGTGCAGGCTCTATGGTCACATATCCATATTGGTCGCAGATTTCAGTGTGGCGCAGCAACGTGATTTGAGAAGCCTATCCCTCCAGGTGAGGGAAGGGGAGCAGGAGCCTTGTTTGAGATGGTTATTTGTCGTCATAATGACTGATAACGGGGCTGAACCATCAAAGAAAAAAATGAAAATACAATGAAGAAAAGCTAAAAGGGAGAGTGATATAGGCTACGGGCGGGACGAGGGCGTTGCCAAGCAACGTGTATACAATTTCACGAGAGCGAAACTAGACTGCAGTGTTTACTCCTAAATGAATGAGCGGTTGGTACTAACACAAAGTTTGCTTTGCTTCACCATCATCAGATAACCATTATCTGAAATAGTCATTATTTACATCAACAACACAAACACATTACCTCATTGTGATCCATACTAACTGCCGTCTCTCGTTCATTCGCTTTCTGTGAGGACACGTCTTTCAGCTCCGTGAGAGAGAGTAGTTAGGTGACACTACTGCATCAACTCATTGCAATCAGGTGTGTGTGGCAGTGACTGGCATTAGTTGATGCAGTGTCAAAACCACTCTCACGGAGCCGAAAAGAGTCCTCACACTTTCAACACACGGACATGCACTATATTGCGCCCTTCTCAGTTCACACTCGCACGCCTGTCACGCGCTAGTAAACAGCTTTGCGATAGCGGCGTCGTAAAAATACTACCGCTTTTGTCCAAAGGGGACGCCAACGTGCCATCTTACTCGTAGTGGCTTTAACTCTTGCTAATCAATCTTAAAATCATACTTAATTACAATTAAGTGTTGGGGAGACATTTGTCAGAAAAAGTCACCCGCTATAGTACCTGACCTAACCTTGGTGCTCATATTATAGAGGTTCATTCATTAGACTGAGGTTGTTTGTGTTGTCTCTTCACAGTTACGTGTATCCCTCCATGGACACAGTAGCTGAGATGATCCCTTCCGTCCTGACGTTCTTCAAGTGAGTTAATTTTAAAGAATTTATTTTGACGTAAACACTAACATAATTTCACTTGGCCCTACTTTTAGGGTATACCATTTCAAAACAATTACATTACGTTGAATGGAGAGGACCCATTTTGAAGAGAATCAGGTTCACTTGAGAATTTCACTCCATTCAGAATCGTGGAGAATGATGTAATGGTGCAATTGGGTCAAGTTAACATTACACCCTTCGAAGAGCTTGGTTTTGTCCATCGGCACTAAATCCTAAATTGCTCATCATGACCAACATCTGCTGCGGCTAGAAAGCAGAATTACAAATCTTTCCAGGAACAAAAAAATTGTTCCGAACTTTCACTAATACTGACTTATTACTAAAGATTTAACACAGAGCACAGATGTTTCCACCCTTAATTTTTCTTCTTCTATTAAACCATAAACAACAGCACACTTCACAATTGTCTTGGCCTCTTTCAAGCTATAATACTTTCAGTCCCAACAAGCCCAGTTTGACAGTCACGCCTAGGTTGAAATTAAGGCAAAATAAATGGAACTGGCCTGGGGTTAGGGTTATTTAATATATAGCCCTGCACACCTCTCAAATCAACAGTAGAGTATGAGGGACAGGAGTGAGAAAAAAAGAGTAGGAAGTCGTTCTTTTTTTCATTATGCACTTCAATAAAAAAGTTGATATGTCGAATATAATTAAGTTGACATTCCAAGATTAAAGTTGACCTTTTGAGACTACATCAAACAGTGCATATGACTGCCTCAACAAAATGGGCTTTATGTTTGAATGTGTGTACATGCTATTCTATGTTTGTGTGTGTGTGTGTGTGTGTGTGTGTGTGTGTGTGTGTGTGTGTGTGTGTGTGTGTGTGTGTGTGTGTGTGTGTAAATAACTCTGCCTGTTCTTCTGCCAGCTTCCGTACTGTAATCGGAGTCGGCGTTGGAGCGGGAGCGTATGTCCTCTCCAAGTTCGCAGTGAGTAAACACATGTTCTTATTGGAGCTATTAACACTCCATATTGATTTTGTCGCAACACTGAAACATGGCTATAACGCCCACAATTTTATAGTTGTGAAATTAAAAGTGGGCCGCTTATCAGCCCATGACCTCAACGTACAGTACACTAACATAACTTTTACAATACATTTTATAAGGTTAGTTATTTAAACCGACCAACAACTTTGCTTCCTTTCTGTATTCAGCAAGCAAACCCTGACTCAGTGGAAGGTCTGGTTCTGGTCAACATCGACACCAACGCCCGAGGCTGGATGGACTGGGCCGCTCAGAAGGTATACGCTCTCTTTTTTCTATTACTTCCTTCCTTTGCTTTCCGAGTCAGGGCTGAATTCTCCTGCACGCACAAACATGTGGTATTTTAATCCAGTCGGTCCCTGCGCGGGTTCTCCATCAATTTCACTTTAGCTCTGGATATGTAATTATGTGACTGTATGCAATGGTTTGTAACCCAAAGCTGTATTGATTATGTCATTGTTTTATGATATTAGGGCTAAATGATGAACAATTATATTGATTTCTTCCATTTCCTCTTCCTCTCCCGCTCTAGCTCATCTCCGTGACATCCTCCCTCACCGAGCAGATCCTGTCCCACCTTTTCAGTCAGGTATCAACGCATGCACACACACACACACGCGCGCAAACACACACACACACACACACACACACACTCTTCTCTTAGTGTTTTGAGACGTGCGTCTTTTTTTATTTTGTTATAGGAAGAGCTTTCATCAAACACAGATGTAGTGCAGTCTCACAGGGAGCGCATCTCCAAAGCATCTAATCTGATGAACATAGAGCTCTTCTGGAAGACTTACAACAGGTAAACACACTCACAGACATCACAGCATAAACACATAGACAAACTCAGCATCCAACTGTGACCAATATGATGATCTCTTTTCCTTTCCCCCACAGTCGCAGAGACTTGATCATTGAGCGCAACAACACCTTCAAGTAAATACCCTCTAAACTTTCATCTAAATGTTTTGTTATTTCATGTTTTTTTTTTCTTCATATACATCTCTAAAGGCCACACCTTGTAATCTCGTCTCTTGTCACCCTCAGGTGTCCAGTGATGTTGGTGGTGGGTGATCAAGCTCCATATGAGGAAGCTGCGGTAAGTTTCAGCTGCTCTCTTTAAGTATACAAAATGCCGGAACTCAAATGACTTCACGTATTCTGATTCATATAAACACATTTAAGGTGCCGATTCTGGGGAATTCTTGTTGTCAAAAAACATCAATGAAAATCTCCTCACGATCTGCTGCCTGTCCGTACTGTCCCTCTTTACAGAGCCTAGGCTGTGTATTAACACAAGCATTGTTTTTCAGCGCACACATATTTAGCAAATCATGAGTTGATATTCACTGATTTTGACAAAAAAAGTGAAAGACAACAAGCATTCTCCAGAATTGCTGACTGTTTGTGAGTTTGTCTGAGGTTTACGGTGTTTCCTTCCGTGACCACCAGGTGGAGTGTAACAGCAAAATGGACCCAACCACAACCTCATTCCTAAAGGTAACTAACTAACTAACTAACTAACTAACCCTCATGTCTGTCTTTCTCGAGGTACCAGTCTGTTTAGTCTTAATTCACCCTTCTACACTTCTCCTCTGCCTCCCTCCACAGATGGCTGATGCTGGTGGTCTCCCTCAGCTGACCCAGGTAACGGCCAACCATCAGCCTCATTTCCATACTTCAGAAACTAGGCTGTTAAAGCTGCAACAAGCAAGATTGCAAACAAAGATTGACTATCACTCTAACCTACAGTAGTATATTAAAAGAAATGCATGCATTCTTCTTCAGGCACATACATATAAATACAAAACATGATCTGAAACAGCAGCAACCGCACCAAGAATGAAATCTTAACCTGCTATTGAAGTCATTTAAATTCAAAATCCACAAAAAAAAGATAAGGAACAGCTCTGAAAAGTGCCAATTTCACTGATTCAACTCTTTCAAATGAAAATAAATTACCTTTTGCTGCCACACGGTGTCGCTAAACGGCACTGTTACCTATACAAGTAGAAACACTTGATTGTAGAGATGGAATGTAAACCACCATTTCTTTTCCTTGTTTCTGCAGCCTGCTAAACTGACTGAGGCTTTCAAGTATTTCATCCAGGGAATGGGCTACAGTAAGTGTCTTATTGTAAAGATTACATGTAAAGTGATACGTAAGGGGAATATTGAATACTGTAATATTTTGATAACCGTGGATTCTTGCCTTTTGTGTGCAGTCATGCATTTTCTGTATCTGTATCAACAACCTTAACTGATAAGGATGCCAATATTCGATATTTCTTTATTTCTATTAGCAACAATGAACTCATCCTATTAACAAGTGAGGCCTATAACACAGCTTGATTTATCTGTGCTATAGAGCTCCATTGTGGTCCAAAAAACTGCATAGTGTCGCTAGTAATTTTTGTATTTGTTGTGATGCTAATCCATTTCTTTCCATCATTCTCTCCACAGTGGCTTCGTCTTGCATGACCCGCCTGTCTCGCTCCCGCACCACCTCCCTCTCCTCCTCCTACTCCATGGACGGGTCCCGCTCGCGCTCACGCACCCTGTCCCAGGGCTCGCAGGGCGGCCAGATGCCACCCAGCCCCTCCCAAACCATGGAGGTGTCTTGCTGAAGGAAAGAAAAAGAAAATGGTCGAGAGAGAGAGAGAAAGAGAGAGAGAGTGTGAGAAGGCGAAAGGAAGGGAAAGATGAGGCAGAGACAGGACGAATGGGTTGCTAATTTGTCACTAAACAACTCCCCTCATTCCCCACAGGAGCAGAGTAGGAATAATCAGACAGGGAGCGGGAGGGAGGAAGAGTGATTGCAGAGGAAGACAAAACTTAGCCTCAACATTTGGCACCACATACAGGGCCAATCCTTCTCCTTCCATCCCCCCTTCCAAGTGAAAACAAAGCGGATTGGGCTCTTCAACAATGAGTGTGAAAAGTGTAGGCTTGAAGAGATTAATAATAAGGGGGGATGTGGGAAAATAATGGCAATCAATCCACTCTCCCTCCCTCTATTGGAGCCCCTGTCAGCCAATAGAGACCTTTAATTTAGACAAGGAGGCCTATAGAGGACCACACACCTCGTATTAACCAATAGTAATAATTCTGAAAATGGTATTAATGTTGATGCTGATAGGATTATGTTGTTGATGACATTGAAGCTAATGATGATGATGATGATGATAATGGTATAGAAAAAAACAGTAACACTTTTCTCTTTAACACGCAATGACTTTAAAATGACATAGATTTAAAAAAAAAGACATATTATAGCAGAGATACTTATAACAATGTGTGTCTATTACTTTTTATGCTAGTTTTTACTGTGTTATTTTTGATTTATTTAATCAGATTATATTTTCTGATTTTGTAACCTGCCTCAGCAAGGGACTGAAGCCCAGTAACAGCCAATGAGAGCCATTATAATGACTACTTCCTCCTTGGTGTTGCCAGGTTGTTTATGTCTTCCATTTTGCCCCGTCCATGAGTGACTGTTTTGTTTCCCCATTATATGTGTGGAGTTGGGCAGCCACAGGAAGCTTATTTTTTTATCTTTTGGACTGTTTGGAAGTTCAATGCCTGGTATCAGCCCATGTGACTATTGATAATAATTTGATTTTATATTCTGCTAATGTGGATTTGGCTGTGTGTGTGCATGTGTGTGTGTTGTTCTGTTTTGTTCGCTTGGAGTTGTTAGAGAACGTGGCAGTCTGAAGGTAAACGTTAGTATTTTTCGTGCGCTTTAGCTAGCTAGCAAGCACCCTATTGTTAACACGAGTCGCACACTATAAAATAGTGCTTCCATTATTGTTGGCACTCTCGCACTGCGTTACAGAATATCCATGCTTGTGTCTGTCTACTCTACAGAAAGGGTAACATTTGCATTGCAGTGTCTGTTGTGGCCAGAAAGGATCACTGTATTTATTATCTGGGCTGTAAACTCTTAGCCTTGCCCGCACATTGATACCTCCTAACACACCCATCTAGTATACTTGAGTTTCTGTGCGATGTGAAGTAAAATCCCAGCAAGCGACAGGGTTAACAGATTGTTACGATGTGAATCTGTTTGTGCGTGTGTTTGTGAATGCCTAAGTAAATGTGAGATGTATGGAAATGCTTGTATCCTGTAAGCACAATTAATGCAGCAAAAAGGGCCAGGGTCCCATATAGAAAAGTAATTTGTAATGCAGTTATTGAAACCAACCAAAAGACCCCCTGTGACCGATCGATGCCAATGTACCAGCCTACTTCACTGCCAACACACTCACTTTATTATGAGAGTGTCAAATGATTTGCCAACATGTGCAACTTAAATCAACCAATCAGGATTGCAGCCAAATAGCATACTTCCTGCCAAAACTCAGAGCCCAAAAAGATGGGGTATTTTTGGGGTGAAAATCCAAAATGCTGTGAGTAAAGTTTGCGCCATAAGGCATCAGTTATAGTTTCTCAATGAGTCTAAATTCATCCTAAATAGTTAATATTTCAACAGCTAATCAACACAAAGCTTACCACTGCCCTACAACATGTAGCCATTGGACTGAGTGTACTTTTAAAATGACCCGTATTTGGACCCTATCCGTTTTCCTCTTAGCACATGTGCATTTGTTAGCATTGCATCTGATTTTCTGTTAAGCGTTTTTTAAGAGTCGGCTTGAGGTTGCTCTTTTCTTTCACGTGCCGTCTGTTTGAAGAAGTTGAGATTGAGCGATGTTGAGGAAAGTCAGTGGAGGGCTTCAGATTGGAGCTTTGAATAGACTGGTGCTTTGGTGGTTCACCTCCCCGTTAGCCCATCACCTAGTGCAGTTCACAACAACTGTTGCATTTAATAAGGAAAAAGCAAGTCTTGATGTTAGATGATTTGTGCTAAAGTGTGTAAATGCAAAATGTGAAGGCAAAACAGGATGCTGCCATGTTTTCAGCACCCATGTCACTGTCCAGAAGGCTGAATTGTAGAATGTAAATGTTTTACTCATGCTGTACTTAAATTTACATTCAAACAACCGGGCATGGGAACGTCTACCAAATAAGGGAAAATGGGTGGAACCTAGAAAATAAAAATAGCCAAATAAGGAAAAGGAGCAATAGTTATTTGTGGAGTGTTGAGCAGGGCTGTGTGATTGTAAATGCTTGTCCATTTTGTCTTATGTTTGTCCTTTATATTTACTCATATTTTTCTTTCCCCCCTCAATGTTTTGGAATTTAATTTAATTTTTGGTTTTATTTCTGTGAAGTGTTAGTTTACTGTCCCAATGTTCTCACAAGTTAGTTAAATGTGTGATAGTTCTTGTGTAACTTTTCTAGCATTAGCATTGATAAGGGAGAATAATATAATTAACAATGATGATGATGATAATAATAATAATTCAAAAAAATATTAAAGGTAAAGAGAATACAATCAAATGTACGTGTGTGGTTAATTTCTCTGTGTAAAACAAAAAACATCCTTAAAAAAGCAAACTTAAATATTAATAAAATCTTATGAGAAATATCCTGTCTCCTGTCTTGCATTTCCCAGAGGGAGTTAGTGTGTATTGTATACATTTTGCCTTGGGAGTATTTCTATTCATTTGCTAACTTTGTTGCTAATAAATACATCCACATTCCGACACACTATTTTTGAAAAAGCAATGACAGAATCTGCAGAATTAAGGGGGGACAAAAGCCCCAATGGTACTGATCATAGATAGTTGCAATATGGCTTCCAACACATAGGTGGCAGCACTGCTACTGACTACCCCTCAGATGGAAGAGTGGCAAAATAAATTCTAGACCATCTTGGATTTTACTGCTCTATTCAAGTTAAATGGAAATCACCTTAGCTCCACAGAAGTAAATATATATAACATTTTCTTGCTCTTTATATGTTTGTATGTTTTTAACATTATGCCATCAGTGCATACTGTGAAGACTACTATTACAAGAAACAAGAACAAGACCCTGATAGGTCTAGCTTGTACCTTGAAGCAATTACAAATTAATTTCCGCAGAATACTCAACAGTTACATAATACATATATTATAAATCTAGACTAAATCCCCCAAACCTTTGCCTACCTAGAGTACACACAACAATCTAACTGTAAATAGGGGGTTTACCTACAATTGAATACTGTTTTGTGATACTGTTCTAAATAGACTACTGTAACAGATCCTACATGACTTAACACAGTAGCATAATAAACCAGTGGCAGTATTTATATAAAAGTCAATCGTCCCTGTTAAGCCCATAGACTGTATAATCATCGTTTGTGCTTCAGTGTCTTTTGATATTGTGTTCAACAGGCAGAAGAGTTTCATTACACCCAACGACTAAACATATAATTTATGCTTTTATCATTTGAGTGTTGTTTACATCAATTTCATTATTATCAGTACTACATATATACAGTAGCATTCAACAATATTATTTTATACAAATACTCTAAAATACTCTAAAATAAGTGAAAGGTTTCTGTCCGGTATGGAAGATTGATTTTTATTTCACAAAAAACAAAATGCTTTTAAATTGTTATACAAATATATAGCTCTTCAAAAATAGGAACTTTCAGTGAATCAAAACTTCATATCCATCAATCAACAATAACTTTTCAAATGTAAGTGTTACAAATTCAGCATGAAGCATTTCTAAATTGCTCAATATATAAATGTTAAAAATGATAAAAACATTAATATTATGACTTATTTGAATAACAAGTAGAACTGTCAACAATTGCAATATACATTTAACATATTATGTGTGCTGTAACAATGAGCAGGAAATCTGCTTTGATTAACATCATATCTACATAAAAAATACACCTTAAACTGTCTGTTTCTCTGACTTGTTTTTTTAAAGAATGGGACATTTCCTCAAAACTTATTGCAGAACTTAAAAACCAAAAAGATGAACTTAAAACCCCAAAGCAAACTGGATCCAGGCCATTTCTTAGTTCCTGAAATTGTGTCGTCTTGTGAACATTTTTTCCCTGCATTTTTGCACAAGTGCTGGGCCATCTAATCAAACACTCGATTTATGGTCCTCTGGATCTTCGAAAAAAAGCCACCGAGAGAGAATAGTGTGTCTAACGTATAGACATGAGTCAGGCCCAGAGACTCAAGAGACATAAGTTCATTTATAATGTCAAAGGAGGGATGAGTGATGAGCTGAAGCATCACGAGAGGGTCTCTGCGTATTGCAGTCAGTGGACCAGTGGAAATAACTGCCAAGGGAAGAAAATGCATTAATGGAACCAGGAAGTAGGTTAGACTTTCCTCCACTTTTACATTCCCTCCTAAGTCTCTGGCCCTGTCAAGCTTTTTTATTGCCTCACTAATGTTAACTTTGAAATATAGCAACACTTTGTACCTGGCTATCATCTGATTGTCAAATCTTGTGACTGAATCGCTGCAGATGCCCTTGACCTGTTTGGAGTATCCATGAGTGACCTGAGTTTGATCACAGCAGAGCTCAACAGACTTAAGTGCATTTTGCAAGTCTACCAGAGCTTGATTGATGCAGTTTGGATCCTGATGACTGTTGTTTTGGGTTAGAGATGCAAAAGAACGATTGTAATATGCAATCGCTGCCCAGCAATGGTCCTCTTGTATGGCCTTCGTGTACATTTTGATACTTTCTGCAAGATCTCCCTTTTTGCGCAACTCATTGCCAAACGCAGTGTAGTGGTGCAAGTTTGATGCGGGTGACTCTCTATTTCCGAGTTTTGTCATGGCTTTTTTCAGATCATTAGATAGTCTAGTTTTTAAGTCTTCGATAGAATAGTTCTCATTGAAGTCGGTGAGTAGCCACATACCCCAGAATTCATTCAGGGCAGACAAATAGGAATCTTCTGGCTTGTTGTTGCTGCTTTTGTACACTTCCTGTAGTATTGTCAGATACTCACTGAAGAGCTCTTCCTTCTTCTTTATCTTTGGGACGTCAGACTCCAAGTAGCTAGCTAGTCCTTTAGCTACCAAGTCATCTCTGAATTTTTTAACAGTTTTTATTTCTGAATTGGCAATTTCATTCGTAATATGTGACAGCGTTGAAGGCATATCTTTTGAGATTTCCTCGCCATGGCCTTCTTGATATGACCTCAGCTGCCTCACTAAACGCTCTAGTTTATTTGTCAAAACTAGCAATTGGAGTGATTGTGAAAGATGGCTAAAGCACACAATGAGCTGAGCAGACCCAGGAGATCCTTGTCTAGCAGTGCGGCCAAATGCCTGTGCCTCAACACGAGCATTGTTTGGTAGGAAGGTCTGCACAACAAACAAACCCCCTGCTCCCTTTACAGATTCAGAAACCTGAAGGTCTGTTCCACGACCTGCCAAGTTTGTTGCTATAATGACTTCTCCTGTTTCAAGCCTCTTTTCTAAGACTGCAGAATTGTCCATGTTGTTGCTTATATAAAGCTTTTTTTTCAGGACTTTATCTCCTAGAGCATGGTGGAGAACCTTTGCTTGATTGATGGTTTCACAGATGACCAACACAGCTCTTTGATCCCTATACGAGGTAGGGTTGGTTTGGTCAAAGACAACATTGCAGATTTTCTCAATCCATTCTTTTTCATTTTCTACAATCACTCCTTCAACCTCAAACAGCTTTCTGCGTTTGAATGAGGGGATCTGACAGGTCTTAATTCCTTCATAGATTTTCTGCAAAGTCTCAGTCTCTGCTTCTTGGCCAAGAGTTCCAGAGATTCCAAAGATCTGATCTCCATACTTTTGAAGCAAGCCAACATTTGACATATAGTTTGTGATGGCTGTCATATCACTCAGCTTTGACTCATGTTTCATTTCAACAAACTGCTGTAGCCCATCCGTCCATTGCATGTTGTTTTCAACTACACCTGTGCAACTGTAGTCAACAGGCACTACCCCATGTTTCTCAATGATATATTGATGATCCTCTGTCATGGTTTTTGCATAGAATGCATTTTCAATCCAAACTTTTAGCTTAGATTTGACCAGGTTAGAGAGGAAGCCCGGGATATAACAGTGAATTTTATCTTGTCCCAATTCACATGGTGTAAAATGCAATGCACTTTGTATTTCTTCTTCTACAGCTCTCTGTACACTCTCGTCACTTGAATACATGTACTGACAGAAGCCTCCATTCAGTAAGAGCAATGGCACTCTCTGTACTTCAGCCTCTTGTTGTGGTCTAGTTTTCAGTTCTTCTATTGCTCCATTATTATTCATACAATGCAGAGCAAACTGACAACATGGATATTTCCTCTCTACTGTCATAAAGAACTTCGCCAACTGGTTGACAGTAACTGTAGCAGTTTTGTCAGTTAAAGGACTCACGTTCTGTCTGATGTCCTTGACTGAACCTTTTGGCAGTATACCTGTGTCCTCAGCTATTTGAAGGATGGTGAATTCAACACTTAACATCTCAACATCTTTGCCCTTTTTTATGTTTTCAAGCACAACTTGATGAAATGGGTATTTTTGTCCCACAGTTATCTCTGTGCCAATCTTACTGTACTGATTCACAGCGGCCCATACGAATGCCAAGAGTGGATTGAGGTTTTGTAAAGCAGGCATATCACTACTTAAATACACCGTATGATGACCCTTATCTAGCATCAAAGAATCCACTTCATCCACAATTGCACACTGAAATGTTCTCGGTCCAAATATGTCCATCCGATGAAAGTGGTGCCGAAGCCAGTCCCCAGCAAACTGCTCCACAGTACCATAAACAACCTGACAGGTGTAGCACTCTTTTAACTGTTTGACTTGTTTGTTGGTGTTGCAGTTGACACGAATATTCAAACATTTGAAAAAGGATTCCCATTTTTCCGAATCTCTTTCTGCAAGAACTGAGGAGCTGGACATGATGTCTACATGTTCTCCTCTCAAAGCCCGAAAAGCTGCAAACATTGCCACTATACATGACTTTCCTTCTCCAGTGCCAACTTGAATTAACTGCCCTGTTTTGGACAGAGCCATAATACACCAGCTTACCATCTGGGTCAGTCGTGGTCTGAAGTGAGTTTTCTCTGATGCCTGACAAAGCTTAAACAGGTCTTTTTTCAAGCTACTGCTCTGTGATCCATCATCGGGTAAAGCACTATCTTTATCAAATGAAGAAACAATGTCTCTCACGTCATTTAAAAGCGTTTCATCAATTTGGTTTGACTTCTGTTGGCGGATTTCTTCAAGAATTTCATCCAGTTGCTTTTCTCTTTCATCAGCTAACCATCTCTGAAGTTCTTCATCTGTTACAGCCGTGTCTCGGACCGACTCAGTAAGTGTCTTTTCTGTCGGACTTCTCCAGCTTGGAGTTATCAAATTAATCTGTATACAGTGCAACAATTCCAACATCCGTGAAAGTAGATGAGACCTGTCTTTGGTCGTTGACTCAAATCTCTTTAGTAGAGCATCAAATAAGTCAGTTGCCTCCTTTGAGCTCCAGCTGATGTCTCTAACCAGTCCTTGCAGCTTATTGACAAGATGTACTTCTTCATTGTTCACAGCAGTGAAGGAAGCTCTCAATCTGTGAAGCAAGTCTTCGCCTATGGTATCTTTATCAGATTCATCCATTTTGTGCAAGCAGTCAAATCTGGTCAAAACAGAAAGTTTAGAATTTTGAGATTCTTTCTTAAAACAATACATGTTCAACACACAATATGATAACTTTATATTCACTTAACTTTTATATTTGAGCAGTTTTAGCTCTTTTTATTATCGGCGCTGCACTAACAAGCAAATATTCACACATAACACAGGTATTTAACTATGTATTGTATTAGGGTTAGCTTTGTGTAGCTCAAAATATTTGTATCATTAATACATTTAATGTATTGTAATGACGGTCTGCACTTACCTGGTAACAAGATGAGTAAAATGCGTGTACACATCTTCATGTAGTGGTGCTCAGGTGTTCTGCAGCCCATACCTAGAAGTTATCTTTATAATCTTATTTTGGTTTCTTTTTCTTCACACCCGCCCAAATGGAATTTCCCTCTTTCCTTTTCTATTTACTGTAAATGAAGCTACGTTCTGCAATTGAAGCTCCACTACTTAATTATCTTTATTCAAGTTAATCCATTTTCAGCTACGGCAAAAGTTTATTTCTGGTCTTCATGAATGCTATCCACTAAGGATATCAATGCATAAAACCTCCCGAAAGAAAACATATCTTATCACCTTGTATTTACCTGTAACAGCAACAACTTTGTTATTGGAAACACACTACTGGGATGTATTCGATTTGGTCATATAACTTAGGTTTAATCTGAAGACATATGTTAAAAAAGAAAAAATTCAATATAAATAATAATACCACAAACAAACATATGCCCGAAAAGGAAATACGTGTAATCAATGTGACACATGTAATTAAACTCACTATTTAAAGGACTCCCACTGAAAATCATCACAGTCTCTTAAAATGCAAAGCAAACAAAATGCACTACATCAGTATTCTTTTTACCTGATCCAAGGGTTTGACCCGGATAAAACTGATTTTTTCTTCAAAACTTTTCTGCTTGGTTTTTCATTCATATTGTAAAGCTCTGTGTCTTGCCTGATTGCTACTTCATCTTGAACAATAATAATTTATTTTTAACTACATTTGAAGATACAGTTGATGGAATTACGGAATAGTAATTAATGTAGAAACTTTTAGGAAATATTTTTAATCATTGTGACAAATGCTATTACAATTTTCAAACATTTTAACAAACTAGTTCCAAATATCTTAAACTAAAAATTTGAAACAGCATACTCACATTGTATTCACTGAAGATAGGTCAAAGACAGAGAGCAGTATCTGCCACCAGTTAAAGAATAATATGTGATTATGTTTTGGAGATAATATATATATATATTTAAATCAAACTAAAAGTTATACAATAAAGTCTTTACATCCTATCTATTTGTGAAAATATATTTTGGCCTTAAGCCTTTGACCCCCTTTGTTTAGTCACTCGTTCTACCTTTTGTAGGGCTGAACTGGTACAGCCAAAAATATAATGTCATGTGAGAATGTTTGGCAAATGTCACGCCATGGCATGCATGGCTCAATGCTTTGGTGAATATAGGGGAATTCTGTCTGTGGACAATGGTTCCAAAATGTTTTTTCTTTCATTTCTTTACAATAACACAACTTCTTAGAAGTATGCCAGGTGTTTTCAAGTAAATGTGGCCTTTAAAACCTGAACATGTTGGGTCAACAGATCATTATACATTTGAAATGATTTTAAATTAGTTTTCATACTTGTTTTGTATTATTTTTAGAAAAGAGGTTTCCTTTATTCACTTTTTATTTAAATTGATCAAATAACATACAACAATTTGAATGGTCTAAATATGATCAATCAGCCTTTTTATTTATGTATTTAAGAAGTCTTACAGCTTTATTAAACACATTATACAGCAAAGCCATCATTTAAAATAATTTAAACTTCATTAATGATTTTGAGCTTTGTATTGCATTGTTGGTAAAGGTTTCGATCAGATAATGTAACCTTTAACAGTAACAGAATACATTTTAAAACAAAATAATAAACCTGCTACTGTTCCAGGCCCAAAAGATGATTTCCATACAGTGGAGGTTTTTATCTGATATAGTCTATTAAGATTTTCTGCCACCTGCTTGACTAATAGTTACAACACTGCCTGTATATTTAAGTCAACATCTGTGAAAAACAGTTAAATAGTTTGCATGTTACTGAAGATTATTGTCTGACATATGTGTAGGCCTATATATGATGCATGGGAATATACAGTCATATGAAAAAGTTTGGGAACCCCTCTCAGCCGGCATTATAATTGACTCTGCTTTCACAAAAAAAATATAAAAGTGGTATGTCTTTAATTTACCAGGAACAGCTAAGTACTGGGATGTTTTCCAAACAAAGATTTTTTGAAAAGCAGTATTTGGTTGTATGAAATAAAATAAAATGTGAAAAACTGGCTGTGCAAAAATATGGGAACCCTTGTGGTTTTGTTGATTTTAATGCCTGTAACAGCATGTAAAACTGATGATTTTAAACACAAAGTTGGTTGGATTATGTTGTTAAGCCTTGAACCTCATAGAATTGCCTGTTTAATCATGAGAACATTTATTTTAGGTGCCTAAATGCAAGTTGCACTTCTCTTTGACTCTCTGCTGAAGTGAGACAGAATGGGATCATCAAAACAGCTCCCAAAAGATCTTAAAAACAAAGATTATTCATTGTCATGGTTTAGGGGAAGGCTACAAGAAGCTTTCCCAAAGGTTTCAATTGTCAATTTCTACTGTAAGGAACGTTGTCAGGGAATGGAAGGACCCAGGCACAGTTGCAGTTAAACCCAGGTCTAGCAGACCAAGAAAAGTACAAGAGCGCCATATGCGGCGGATTGTGAGAATGGTTGCACACAACCCAAAGATCACCTCCAAAGACCTGCAAGAACATCTGGCTGCAGATTGTGTATCTGTACATGGTTCTACAATTCAGTGCAATTTGCACCAAAACATCTGTATGGCCGGGTGATGAGAAGGAAGGCCTTTCTGCGCCCACGCCACAGATACAGTTGCATGGAGTATGCAAAAGCTCATTTAGACAAGCCAGCTTCATATTGGAAGAAAATGCTTTGGACTGATGAGACAAAAATTAAGTTATTTGGTCTTTATAAAAAGCAGATGTTTTGGTGCAAATTGCGCTGAATTGTTGAACGATGTACAGATGCACCATCTGCAGCCAGATGTTCTTGCAGGCCTTTGGAGGTGATCTGTGGGTTGTGTGCAACCATTCTCACAATCCTCCACCTATGCCGCTCCTGTTTTTTTCTTGGTCTGCCATGCCTGGGTTTAACTGCCACTATGCCTGTGTCCTTCCATTTCCTGACAACGTTCCCTACAGTCGAAATTGACAATTGAAACCTTTGGGAAAGCTTCTTGTAGCCTTCCCCTAAACCATGACAATGAACAATCTTTGTTTTTCAGATCTTTTGGGAGCTGTTTTGATGATCCCATTCTGTCTCACTTCAGCAGAGAGTCAAAGAGAAGTGCAACTTGCATTTAGGCACCTAAAATACATTTTCTCATGATTAAACAGACAATTATATGAGGTTCAAGGCTTAACAACATAATCCAACCAACTTTGTGTTTAAAATCATCAGTTTTACATGCTGTTACAGGCATTAAAATCAACAAAACCACAAGGGTACCCATATTTTTGCACAGCCAGTTTTTCACATTTTATTTTATTTCATACAACCAAATACTGCTTTTCAAAAAATCTTTGTTTGGAAAACATCCCAGTACTTAACTGTTCCTGGTAAATTAAAGACATACCACTTTTATATATTTTTTGTGAAAGCAGAGTCAATTATAATGCCGGCTGAGAGGGGTTCCCAAACTTTTTCATATGACTGTAAAATATATGTAGGTTTCGAAACCAACTATAGACCTAGCTTTCTCTGCAGTCATCATTTAAAGGACTCCCGCTGAAAATAATAATAATAAATGAAAGCAAACAAAATGCACTACATCAGTTGCTTTTTATCTGATCTAAGACCACACCTCTGGTTTAACCCTGATAAACCTGATTTTGTCTTTGAAACCTTTCTGCTTGGATTTTCATTAACATTGTAAAGCTCTTTGTGCATTGCCTGATTGCTACTTCAGGTTAAACAATAATAATTTATTTTGAACTACATTTGAAGATACAGTAAAAATTGATGAGATTACTGAATAGTACTTAACTGCAGGGTGAAGAAACTTTTAGGAAATACTTTTAATCATTGTGACAAATGCAATTAAAATGTCCAAACATTTTAACAAACTAGTTAAGATATCTTACCATAAAAATGTGAAACAGCGTTTTCACTTTGTATTCAGAAACAGAGAGCAGTATCAGCCACCAGATAAAGAATAATAATGTGATTATGTTTTGGAGATAACATATAATATATATTCAAATCAAACTAAAAGTTATAGAATCAAATCTTTACATCCTATCTATCTGTGAAACTATATTTTGGCCTCAAGCCTTTGACCCCCTTTGTGTAGTCACTCGTTCTACCTTTTGTGGGGCGGAACTGGTACAGCCATAAATATAATGTCATGTGAGAATGTTTTGCAAATATCACGCCATGGCATTTTTGGCTTAATGCTTTGGTGAATATAGGGGACATCTGTCTGTGGACAACAATGGTTCCAAAATGGTTTTTCTTTCATTTCTTTACAATAACACAACTTCTTAGTGACATGTCAGGGTGTTTTCAAGTCATTGTGACCTTTGATACCTGAACATTTTGGGTCAATAGATCATAATACATGATAATATATTTGAAATGATTTTAAATTATCTTTCAAAATTGTTTTACTGCAGGCTGTAGCATATTATAAGACCCAAAAGGCAGCAACATTCATATGTATTATTTTTTAGAAAATAGGTTTTCTTTATTCACTTATAATCTAAATTGATCAAATAACATAACATCATTTAAGTGGTCTTAATATGATCGATCACCTTTTTTTTAAGAAGCCTTACAGCTTTATTAAACACCACATATGGCAAATCCATAATTTAAAATTATTTAAACTTCATTAATGATTTTGAGCTTTGTATTGCATTGTATGTAAAGGTTTAGATCAGACAATGTAACCTTTAACAGTAACAGAATACATTTGAAAACAAAATAATAAACCTGCTACTGTTCCAGACCCAAAAGATGATTTCCATAGAGTTGAGGTTTTTATCTGTAGTCTATTAAGTTTTTCTGCCACCTGCTGGACTAGTTACAACTTCCTGTAAAGTCAACATCTGTGAAAAACAGTTAAATAGTTTGCATGTTACTGAAGAGTATTGTCTGATATGTATATGTAGGCCTATATATGATGCATGGGAGTATAAAATATATGTAGGTTTCGAAACCAACTATAAACCTAGCTTTCTCTCATAATTTAAAGGACTCCTGCTGAAAATAATCTCAGTCTCTTAAAATGAAAGCAAACAAAATGCACTACATCAGTTGCTTTTTATCTGATCTAAGACCACACCTCTGGTTTAACCCGGATAAACCTGATTCTGTCTTCAAAACCTTTCTGCTTGGGTTTTCATTAATATTGTAAAGCTCTGTGTGCATTGCCTCATTGCTACTTCAACTTGAACAATACCAATTTAGTTTTAACTACATTTGAAGATACAGTAACAGTTGATGGAATTACGGAATAGTAATTAATGCAGGGTGAAGAAAATAACATTTAAAAGATTGAAGTGTTGCTGGCCAGGCTGGTAATACATATTTTAAAGTTAATTTAACGTGTTGAGGAGTCAAAATTGTAAAATTATCAGTAAAGCATGTTACAAAAAAAAAAGTTAAAGACAGAGTGGAATCTTTCACCTTATTGTTGGATGGGGTGAGGAGGATGTGGTTTGTCTATTTTTAATTTCTTATTAGGAAATAGTATTTAATTAGGAATATAATCTTGTTTGCATCCATGTGATTTATTGCTCTTTTAATTAGTCTTTGTATGTTTGAAGAAGGTTTCATTCAACAGTCAAAACAAAGTTTTCTCATCCGTCAGCACCCTCAGGACGCCAACACCTGGACCACACCGCCCAGTTCAACTGGGCGAGGACAACCGGTCGGTTTGCATTGAGGTATTCAGTGGAAAGGTACCAATCCAACGCAGTCAGAAGGCTCGTTCGACCTAACTTTCAGCTCGTCTGGAAAGTAGACGAGAGTAGCCGAGTGCAGTCGGGGGAGTGACGAAAATGCCTGACTGAAGCCGGACAGCTCCGAGTCGGAAGTAGCGTCCTTGTTGCGGATGCAGTTCGTTTTCTAGTTTTATTTTGAAGGCCTATTAGAAACATATTCGCAGGAGAGTCACACATGCTACAACCGATTAGAAGCAGAACACAACACAAAGACGAGTAAACACTTTAAAAGCGAGGGGCATTTTCAAAACAAGAAACGAGATATAAGCTAATATCCCCATTCCCCACACATCTTTATCTTTCTTGTTACTTTACTAGAACACCTACTTTTAAGTGATAAAGAATAATTTACAAGAATAATTTACAAATCCAAATAAAGGATTTTTTAAATCAAAAAGAATGGATCGTAATTTAATTTTGAGCGGTGATGTCAGACTTTTGCCTAACCAATTGGGGAAACGCATCAAAGGCACGAGGTTTAAACTCCCAATTAGCGCTCAGCTCCGCCTGTCAGCAAGACGTTTCCCATCAGACATTTCGCTCCCGCAGCCCGTGGGGAGCAACTGCAGCGACTTGCTCCAGTGTCTGTGTCCGTCTTGATACCGCGGGACTTCAAAGTCTCAAGCAGCCGAGCCGCAGCCAGCCACGGGTGCAAGTGGGACAAAAAGTCTAACCATAATGCAGTGCGCTCAGCAAGACGAGCGTCATAATTGCGCAGGTCTTAAGCCGCGTGTCCACCTGCGTCAAGTTATCTGACGCGACGGCAAAGCCCATTCATTTCCTATGGAACTACGTCAGACGGCAGAAACGCCACCGCAAGGCATTATGGGGCACGTCGCGGCGAATGGTCGACAGCGGCGCGGCGAAAAAGTATTTCGCTGGATACTTTATGCAAATGAGAACGTCAAAAAGTGGGGCGGCAGCCAATGGAAACTCTGCGGCGAGAAATTGTTTATTGCCGTTGCTATGGTTTCATATCTAGAGATACATTTTCCCGCTGTCACCGCTAATGTCCAGCCCACAAACCCCCGCCCCCAAGCGGCGAATACGTCACCGCGTCGCGTCAGAACAAAATATGACTTGACGCAGGTGGACACGCGCCTTTAGCAAGACGGCGACAGGTCGAACGAGCCTAGAGACAGAGGCCGGAAAGTTAGGGGAATTTGCTTTCAAAATAATGGTAGGCTACGCAATGTAATTTTTTTCCAACAATGATTTCAAGTAGCCTATGGTTGAAAACACCAATTGCAAAATGTAATTTTATCACATCCAATCTGTATCAAGGAGTAACTTTTTGGTAGCCTAATACTGTTAATTCTGTAAATTCATGCGCATGCTGTAGATCATTTTTGCATCATATAATTAACACATGCAAACAAGTGGTTATTGTGTGCAGTGCTTTCTTAGATTAAATAAATTAAGATTTAAAATCATTTTAATCACAGGCATAAAATCAATAAATAAAAGGTCAGAGTGAGGCTTAGCATGCGCAAGCAAAGGCTTTTATATTGAAAGTTTTGAATTCCGGATGTGTAGTGCTCCTCACGGGTGACTTAACACAGGTGCAGCAAGCGGAGGTAATTAAGGCAAACGCTGTCAAACCCCGAGAAGACACCGACGCGTTTCAATGCAAAGGGAACATTTATCCCCCATATAACTCACCCGTCGGGAGATATAATGTTGTTTTTTTAATTCATTCGAAACTATTGGACCACCTTTACTGACCATGGTAAATCTAAGTTGTTCCACTTGAATATTTACTAACTTAATTATCGTTTATTTAGTAGCCTATGCTAGGCATAACAAAATGGTGTTGTTTACAAATGTTTGAAACTTGCAGGCTTCAAGTCTATTTCTAATATAAATGATTTTCTTTCCTTTTTTACTCCTTATTTCTTCTTACACAATGTTAATTAGGAGAATGAGGGGGAGGCGGACGATAACCCAGAAATTGCAGCGACATCTGGGGAAAGACGACCTGTGAGTACAGTAGCTTTTATATCAAGTCGAAAAATATGTTGTTCTCAAATATGCCTGCAAACACTGCAATCTGAGTATTAATTTCATCCTCCATCCACCATGTGTTCATCATATTCAATCATATTTCACATTTAAGCCTCAGACACGGAAACAACATCATCAGTTCAGGACATGTGAGAGAGACAGTGTTTTTTAAACTGTGCTGATGGCATCTGTGGCTGATATGTGTTTTGTCACGTCAAAGAGACACAAGGCAAAGAGACTGGTGTAGCCAAACCCAGACTATCATTCATTATGTCAGTTGCTCTGAATGTCATGAGCACTGTCATGTTATGAGCACTGTCATGTCATGATGACTGTCATGTCATGATGACTGATAGCGTTTTTTTTTAGCAGGACAGAACATTGTTTTCGTTTCACTTGAGTCATTTGGCTTGTCTGTGCTTCAATAAAAACAATTCAATTTAATTTAATTTAATACAAAAGCATCAAAGTTACTTATTTTGAAGAGCTCTGTGATCATGATGCCTTTCGATTAATACAGTGGAATTAAAAGTACAACAGGCAACCTCTGCATGATATGAGAATATCTCGACCTGTGGAGATGATAACTCTCAGAAATTATATTTTTTGTTATTTATAGCAGGCAATACGTATAATAGTTGTTTAAACTCATGTGTGTCTAAGTTAAGCCTTCATATATCCTATCCTGTACACCAAAACATGCAGCTTTATTTGATTTTGAAATAGTTTTGGTGAATGGCAGAGTTATTTACCAGTTGATTATTATTGTATCACAATCTAAAAGCATTCCTTTAAAAAATATTTTTGGTGTCTGTTTCTTTTCAGAGTGTTGTTACGCTGCAAAATATGCTAAAGAAAGTTTCTAATAGCCCTTTCCACAATCATCAATACAAGGTGAGTGGCTACACACACTTCCCTCCCTAAAATCCGGAAAATTTCCAGTTTGTGGATGGATATAAAAAAAGGAAACATAATGTTAACTTCCTTGATCTTTATCTATTTCTTAGACTCTTGATTTGCCATCCTCCGACTCCAGTGGCTCATTTACAAACGGTTCTGGAAACAAACAGGTCAGACACTCTTTTATTACAGCAGCATTCAACTCTGTAGCAACACAAAAGTGTAATTCAGGGATGCCTTTGACAAGCAATTCTTCACCTGCGTGTTTCCAAGGCCTTGAGTATTTTTGGACACTGCTCGACACAGAGATAACAAACAAAAAAACTATTTGTTGTTGGAGAACATCATCAACAGCTAGTGTGGAATTACCTGCTTTTATAGTTTTAACTGTCGGATATGTTGAAAGCAAAATTAATGCTTACGTTGCTGACAAGAATTGACTCGTGACTTCAATATCTCATCGACTTGGAATGCATGAAAAGCATAATGCGTGACTTGACTTCCCACGCTTCCCTCAATGAATATGTTCCGTAGTTCATTCTATGTCATACAACTTTTGTGTGCTCCACAGGATGGTGAGCTCCTTATTAATCTCTCTGCTGCTGCTCCAGACAACCACCAGATCCACTTAGGACAGGTGAGGTTCAACATCTATATAATGTACACAAATGAAAAACTCAACAGAAGAAATTGATTGATTTTTGAAGATACCTTAATCCACATTAAATGGATGAAGTGTTACTTTGCAAGATTGTTTCCGTGATTAATGCATCCATGGCAGAAGTTACTGTGCACATTTTCATAAACGCAAATATTCCTTGCCGTGAGAAGGGTTTGAAGACGGGAGCATAATGACCTTTACCTGATGTGGCACAAGTTAGCTCCACACCCTACCTCTGATTTTGTCTTTTGAAGCACAGTGTGATAAACATGTTATTGTGAGAACCTCACATTGTGGGGGCGTGTTTGTGCATAAGCTGTCTGACTAGACTTTTCTATTAATAAGTCATGAGTCTGGAATGAACCAATTGGACATTTAAGCAACATCATCTTGCACTTTTAACTTAAAAACTTTTGAAAAGATGCAATCTGGCAGCCATTGTTATACATGTTTTGGATGCTACACACCAACACTATTTTGCAGCCAAATGTTTGATATTGTTTTGAAAAATCATTGCATGAATTATTTCGCAAGATGTAACCTTTAGTCTAAAGCAGCCCTTGACAGGAAATGTTGACGTCATGTGTATTTTGCTCATGTAGCATATTAGGATATGCACCATTTATTCCCAACAATGATTTTACATGTCACGTTTCTGCTGTGTCATTGTCTATTCTTTCAGAATGGTGGGCAGACACTGCATCATTTGAGTCCTCGGGTATATTGTTTTAGATGTCAGCCTCTCTTTCAGTTTAAGTGAAAGGACCTCTTTGTCTTCTTCCTGATTTCTCTTTCTCTCTCTGCTTCTCAGAATGTAGTCAACGGGCTTTGGGCCAGATTACATTTTTACATGTATTATTTGATGTGCACAAGGATTTTTGTTTAAAAAAATTAGATCCACATTACCTTTTTAAGTACCATAATTTTAATTTAACTCATCCCTAATCAATTTTCGTACTGTCATCAGGAATCTGACAGCAAAGAAGTTAACCTCAAAGACATCTTTTTGCCTGCGCCGGAATTTAAGAGTTCACCCCTTCAACCTGATATTAAGACTGTGGGAAATGGAGCTGTATTTTCTGAACCTCAAAAGGACCTTTTCCAGGCCCTCAGTGCTAACCGTCTCCAAGGCCACTTCCAAACAACGACACTGGCCCAAAACGCATCTTCCAACGGCCACTTTCACGATGTAACCCTGAGCTCACCAGACTTATTCAAGCCAATCCCTGCTCGAGCACAGAACCACTCCAACCCCTTCCACGATAAAAGCTCTGACCTATTTAAAGATGATGGGGTCAACCTATTTCAGGCTGCTAAAGGAGAGGATTTCCTCCATGCTGAACGCACCAGGGGGGTTAACCTCTTTGATACACCTCCCAGTACTGTTGTAGACCCATTCAAATCTCTGTTAGATGATGATGAAGATGATCGACCCTGGTCTCCTCCCCCGATGATGACAAACTCATTTTATACAACCACTTCCAAAGAAGCAGATTTGTTTCATGCAGTTCCAACTAAAAGTGAGGAACTCTCCCACAACAGTGATAACCAATATGATCCCTCATCGAAAGTGGATCTTTTTGGCATGTCTGACAAAGAAAATCTGGATATATTTTCACCAAAGTCCTTCGACCCATTCCCAAGCCCAATTAGAAGGGATTTATTCCAAGATGTTTCCAGTTTGGATGACCCGTTTGGTACTACTCCCTCGAAAAGATACGACCCTTTCCAAGATGTTTCAAATGGGACTACAGACATATTCCAAAAACTTCCCTCAAAGTCTAATAGCAAAGATACATTTGAGAGGACCCCCAGTCATGCTGCCTCTACACCTTTACTCAACGGCTCGTCAGGAATGATGTTGGACTGGCTAACGTCACCAGATCCCTTCAAGGCAAAGCCATCAGAATCGTATCTAGACATCCAGCAGAACTCTTCCAACAGGCCTAATGACATTGTCTTGACAACTCCTCAGGGAACTAAACATGAAATTTTTCAGCCGACTCCCTTCAGTCGGGCCAGGAATCTGTCCTTGACACCCAGCCAAGCACAAGCCCAAATGACTCATGTATGTAACTATTGCCTATTTGCCATAATATGTATATTAGTTATGTGTGTTTGAGGGTCCCAGTGAACTGTAAGACAAATTACTCTGAGAAATATTTTTCTTTGTATGACTTGGACTTTATACATTCTCTTATCAAACTTTTAGGGGTCAACCTTCAAACGTCCACCAAGGCCTCTTCCTCGAAAGAGACCACCAAAGAAAGAAAAGCCGCCCACACCAGGAAACCTTGTATGCAAAGAACAAACTTTAAATGTTGTTATTATTAACCCTGCTAATGTAACTGTTGTGTTTTTGATTGACCTCTGTGTTTCTTTTGTTCTGTTTTTTAGATTGGACATGAACCAACTGTACCAAAAACCTCTCCTAAACCAGTTTGTCAAGACGAGCCGAAAACTCTGGTATGCATGCCATTGCGGTTTGACCTAAATAGCTGCCTTAACTTGCTTGTCATCAGTATGTTCTAGGTTATCACTCCAAAGATCGTATAAGGAACAATTTAACAAGTGTGTAGTTTATATAGGCGTATGAAACAGATTATTTTTTCTTTTCAGGAAAGTAAACCGAGGGACCCTAATGACCCTGTTGTCTTTGAGGACATTCTGCTTACTGGACAGGTTTGTTATAAGTGGAAGTTGTTTTCAATAATGTGAGCAAAATGCACAACAATTATCAACAAACTTTTCTCGAAAAAGCCACTTAAAAAAAGATAGATAAAAATAATGATGGATGGACATACTGACAAACCTTTAGACCATGCTGCTATTGAAAGAAAGGTATCTCTATTGTTTGTTAGATTATTATAAACTCATTTTGGTAGGTTAATATAAATGTTTCCTTACAAATTTCAACAAACAGGAAAGGTGTGTTGAAGACTGGCCTGAAGACAGTCCTCAGCTTGACCCTAACTTCAAACCAGTAAGAAAACTTCACTTCAGTTTCATCACATTCTCTCTTCATATTTTGGTGTACTACCTCAAACTCTCAGCAATGTTCTTTATACAAAATGAGTGTTCTATCAACGATACTTCAACTATTGAGTCATGTTTCATTTTCTTTTTCCCACAAGTCCGGAACATTAAGACTACGGCGCGAATCATTGAACGTAAGAGACAAGATATTTTCTATGTAGCATTGTTTATTTGTCAGTAGAAATAATAAAACACTTAAAAAATGACATTTCTCTTAGAAAAAGGGTGACTCTGATGGAGGAAGTGGCGAGGATCAGGATGGTTCTGGGAGTCGAAGCAAGGTACAGTGTTACTCTTATGTGAAACATTACGTGGTTATTTTTTTCTGTTTAACAACCCCTTTTTCTTTTTTTTCTTTTACAGAAAAAGGACAACAAATTAAAAATTCCTTCCAGAAGAGGGTCCAAAGTAAATAAAGCAAAGCAAAAAAAAAATTGTTGTGTTTGCATATTCGTCCATATGACGATATTGATTTCTATTTTGTAGGAAAGGTTTTCTGATGACAATAAAGTGGAAAGGAGCATGACACTACCCATTGCACGTAAATCCTCAAAGGTAATGATTGGACGCTGAAAGATGCAAACTGAAGCCAGTGGAGGAAGCATTGTACTAGGAAGCACCAAAAAGGCTTTAATTAATTTGGAATTTATTTCATGTGCAGAAGATGAACTCAGTCATGTGTTTCTTGAATTATTTTGACTTACAAAGAACTAGCCTGACCCCTGACCCTAACTCTGATTACCGTCTGCTTGCTATACTGTAAACTAAAACTAATGTTACAATTGAGATATAATTAAAATCTGCAAAAATATATCAAGACAAAAGCCATGTTGCAGTAAATCATTGATACAGTTTTCACATAAGCGCTTCTGTTTTTTAGGAGTTCAGTTTTCCAGAAGCGCACATGTCTGCAGCGGAGAAAGAGGACATGGAGCATAGCATGGACTACAAAGTAAGCTTATTATTTTTTATTTTAACTATTTTGTTTCTCTATTCATGAACAGTTTAAATAAACCAGCAATGTTTTGTTGGTGCCTTTTTGTTAACAGAAGAAACATCTTAAGGCCAAAGTGAATCAGCTGCTTAGGAGAGCATCCACTAATTCCTTTATGCCAGATGCAAAGCAGAAGAACGGGCATTTACCTCAAGAATCAAAGGTAAGTTACTGGAAGTACAACTTTGTGGTTTTGCAGAACGATATTGATATCAGTTTTACTTTTGATCTTCTTAAGCATCAGCCATTGAAGTTTAATCCAAACAAAGCGACACTTCTTATGTTTCTCACAGTTCTGATGACTGTTTCTTTGTTCTTCCACAACAGGGTGACGATCTAAATAAGAAAAGCAGCAAGAAAAACTCCATCATACGCCGATGGTCCGAGGTAGAGTACCTGCAGTGTCCCTTCTGGTTATTAAACTACTTGGACCCTGAATGGTCTTCTGCAGACAAAGTTCAAGAGGATGAGATCAAATGTTTGAAATAGCTTTTCTTCATTGTCAAAAGGGTACAGTTTTGGATGAGAGCACTGGTGAGGAAGAGGGAGGCGAAGCCCAGCACAAAGTGGACAACCATGGATTTGTATGATTTTGTTACACTAACCATTATTGCTGTTTCATTACTCATCTTTGAAAGACATATATACCTCTTTCAGTGTAAAGAAGTTATAGTATGACAATGCTGATTTGAGATGAACCGTTTTTTTGAGTGAGACTTTTTGGGCATTTACAAGACAAACTTTGATATGGTCAATCTTCTTTCTCCAGAAGAAAAAAAGCAAAGTTAAAGTCAAGTTTGTCCCACATAGAGGATTTGCCATCACCAAACAAAAGGTATGACCGCATGATTGTGCTTCACATAGTTTATTACTTACCAGCATATTTGTTTGCACCTTTTTAATTAATCTGTATGATGTTTAAACTTCCTCTCTCTCCAGACTGAAGATGAAGCAAAGGGAGCACATGGATACACACCTCGCAAAGGCTCTATGGTAGGACCATATACTGTGGGATATATATATATATATATATATATAGTGGATTTATATAGTACTGTGTATAAGTGTGCTTAAGGGTGAGACAGTGTAAGATTTTTGGATTCTTTTTCCGTCAGGAGAAATGGCAAGATGAAGTTTTGGGTGCACATGGCTACACACCTCAAAAGAAGCCCCAGGTAACCGTTACTTTCATTGAGTGACTCATCACTTGTTTGATCTTGAAACTACTTGGTTTTCTATTTGTTATATTACTTATTTCACTCTTAGGATGATGCTTATGAGGACGTGGAGGAGTTGAAAGGCCACAGTCTTCATTCAACTAGAAAGGTTTTTTACCTCGTAATTGTTACCATTGCAGAAATATACACTTTATTCTGAGAATATAATGTAGTTGTTTGTCGGCTCGTGTATGAAAATAGCCAATATTCTATGCAGCATTGTTTTCACTCTTCCTGTATGATTTTGGTCTTCAACATTCTTGACCTGCTGACAAAAGTAACGTTGTTTTTTATTATGTTACTTAGGCTGCTTTCACGGATGATGAGCACTTGGAAGATGAAGATCCAAATGGATTCAAAGACAGCAAACCCGTAACTTCTTTCTCTTTTAATCCTCAGTGTTTCTTTGAGCATCATCTTACATTTTAATACTCCGTTTTTCTTTGAAAATTTTACATGTTTTTTACTTAAGTCACTTTTTTACTTAATTAATAGAAAAAAACGACAAAGAAACTTCTGAACATAGTTCGTCGAAGCTCTAAGGTGAATATGTTTCTGTGAAATTATTGATTGTAATTCAATGAGAAAGGAAAAACATTGTTTTACTTCATTTAGAATGTCATGCAAATGTATGAATGTTTTATTTTATTAGGAGGACATGCTGGGCGACACCAGTCTTCAGAAAAAAAAGAGCAGCTTCTCAGCCGACGAGTTGGACGAGCCAGAACGAAACGGGATGGAGGACTGCAAACCGGTATTTTAAAATCTGAAACCAATTGTTTTAAAATTATTTTCATTTCATTTCATACAATGGTACCAATAACAGCAGAAGCCTTAGAAGAACAGGGCAACTGCTTTTGCTCAAACCCCATGCGATGCAATAAAAAGAACAAAAGAGCTCATAATTTTGACTGACTAGATTTACAATAGGGAAAATAAAGGGAAATTCATCACTGTGATCTATTCTCTCATAATCACATGCAACTCTGAATGCTGTAAACCTTTTGCCCAAACACTGTGAAAATGGAAAACAGTGCATCAGAGTGATTATAGATACTTGCGAAAGATTAAAATATTATTTTCTAACTCAATTCTGTTGTTTCTTTTTGAATTTAAGCCACTTGATAGCAAATGAAGCCTTGATCTTTAAGTAGCACTCTTACTATTTTTTTGTTTCTTCTGTCAGAAAAAATTCAAACATAAAGCCCCTGTACCTATTCCGCGCAAAAAGACCGCCAATGGACAGAGTGAACCAATTGGATTCAGCTACCACATACCTCAGCAAGCATCTAATGTATGTTTAATTTTGCCTTAATGCACACCATAAGTATGAGACATTATCATAATTTAATATCTTGATATAATTGTTTCCTGTGGTATTTACTTTATTTGACATTTTCAGCAGGATGTCTTTGCTGAGGGTGACATCACTCAAGCAGGAAAATACTTCATGAGTCCTGAAGACATGTATGACAGCGAAGTAGATGAAAAGGAAAACTGCAAATCGGTATGTTAATGTTTTACTGCTTTACTTTGGAGTTATTTAAAAACCGATACTCAAACATGTTTTCTTTTTAACAGAAGAAGCCATCCAAGCTTAAAAAACATAATGCTAAGGTGAATCAGAGCGGTCATACTTATTTATTTACTTTGCACTTATTATTGTCATCTGTGAGCATGCATTTCTGTTGTTTTTACATTCAATTTCCTCATCTATAATGCCAGAGCAAAGCCATGAAACTAGAGTTTGAAGACGCACCAGGAGCTACTTCTAGTGACTTCCTGTCTGAGGCCGCCAGGGTAAGTCAGGATCTTTTTCAAAGCTCTTTAAATGATCTGTGTGTGGCTTACTTTGCCAAACCTTGGCTTCAAAATTGGATTCTTTTGACAGTGATTAGTATCAAAGCAGGAAAGTCACAATTCTCAGTTTTCTTTTCGACCCACAGCTTTACTTCCTCCGCATAAACAATAATGTGACGTTAACTCGTTATGTATCAACACACCAATAACTTGATCAACTAGACTCTGTTGATTCTGATGAAGCATTTTGTTTCGGTATTGCATTTTCCTGGGAGTCAGAATTGGATTCGGATTAAATAGCATAACTCTTGTCTGAACCATTATTGTGCCCAAAAAAACATCTAACATTATTTTAACAATCTACACTTTGTTGACTTCACCTGACAATCGAGAAACTCTTACGGAATGTTGTTTTCAGCTGTTGACGTTGTTATCTCCATATCTGTATGCCTGATGGGAAACATTGCTTTGACATGTGACCGAGCCAGTTCGTCAACATAGCGTACACAATAGCCAACACACCCAGCCTTGTGCCTAGAAACGTCTTAATACTGTATATGCAAAGGCCTTGGTCAAATTAAAGGTGGAGTCAGCGATTCTGGAGACACTTGTTCTCAAAATCACGTTTTGTCAAAATTAGTTGTGGTCGTTCTCTGCGTGTCTTCCCCTCTTTACCCCATTTCAACTCTTTCTCTCCAAATCTGTCTGTATGAAGTACAAAACACCAAAAAAAAAAAACTTAAATTATTATTATGTTTTAATTAATACACAGCCTAGATGGGTACTGTAAACAGTTGTGTTGCATAGCCACGGTGGGCCCCTTTCAAAACATACCGTTTTACAGAGCCTAGACCAGGGGTGTCCAAACCTTTTTCACTGAGGGCCACATACAGAAAAATCTACGAAGGGCCGGGCCACTTGGCAAAAATAACACATTTATCAGGACATGTAGCTGCTCTGATGTTTAGTTTCATAGTGTCTTCATAAATTGTAATCCTTCTTCATGGCAACACTTTCCTTTCAAATTAAACAGACACACTTCCCCTCAGAGCTGGCCCAAGCCTCCAAGGGGCCCTAAGCAGAATTTGTTTAGGGGGCCCCTCTCCAATGTTAGCGCTGCCAAAATCATTGACTATTGTTAAACGCCTTCAGACGCCTTTGAGAGGAAAATTAAGAGGTTTAATCTGAAGAATTGTGTGAAAAAATTATTTGGAGATACTGTGTCAGAAGAATTAGAAGCTATGGAAGGACAAATGGATTTTCCATAATAATGTTAATTTAAAATAAAATATTATGCAGGGTCCTCTGGGATGGGTGTGGTGCTCTTTTTCTTTTATTGGACATATTTATTTGTAATATAATGAATGCATTTAAATTATGTAAAAATTAAAGGGGCCATATTACATTATATTTTTAAAATGTGCCGGGGGCCAATAAAAAGCGGGCGGACTGTAGTTTGGACACCCCTGGCCTAGACTGTGTACAACACTGATCTGACAAAGTGATTTTGACAACAAGGGTATTCCAGAATGGCTGACTCTACCTCTTTAAACCCAGTTTTGATAACGTATTATGGTTAATTATGGGGGCGAAGACCTATTGATAACCGTCATGTTTTTCTGCAATCCACCCCCTCAACCCTAATTTAGGCGGAGTGGTTAGCTGCTCGGATGGATGAGTGGGATATAGAAGGGCTCGAGGATGAGGACCAGGAAGGGGTAAGTTTTTTTTCTTGAAACTGGCTAAACAGAAATATTGCACAATGCACATGTATTATGTTCTACGGTTTTAGTAGTTGTGTGCACTGCTCAGATGTGAAGCAACATGCGTTTGTGTTCTTTTCACACAGGACACTGACAGTTTGATGGAGTGGTGGTACACTGTGGAACGTGAGTCAGATATATTTTTCAGTAACAGATTCATAAAACTGAAACTGAGCAATAAAAAACTTTGATCATTTGTATTTCAGAATGGGATGAGGTGCCATCAGACGATGAGAACCAAGTCATTAAAGAGGATGAGTGCAAGTACGTTGGTTTTTATGAATTTGGACCAGTGAAAATGTACTGATGGTGTGCTTAAAGAGGACCTATGATACTTTTCGACTTTTATGACCTTGTTATAATGATTTATAGTCATGTTTAACCATACTAGCTTATCAAATAATTACGTACATGCATTTCGATGTATTCCCTGCTGACCGTCTGGGGTTGCTATGCAGAGCACTAAACACTAGGGCAGCCGGTCGAGAATTCTTCCGGATATCGTGTCGTCACGTACCCGGATGTTTACATGTATGGTAATGCTGCTCAGGCAAGCTCTGGCTGCATGCCCCCACCTTCCTGAAAATCTCCCGCTGCTGGAAGGAAGGTAACCAATCACAACGGAGTGGGGTTTGCAGCAGGGGGGGAGGGGCGGAGAAGCTCAAAGCAGTGTGTAGAGAGAGAGACTGCTGTGCTCGCTAGGGTAAGAGAGAGTGTCCCGAAAATCTACATAGTTTTTTGTGATGTGATTCGAGTCAGGTTGCTCTATAGCAGTTTTTAACAAGAAATTAAGACCAGAAAAGTAGTATAATAGGAGATCTTTAAGGAATTGTGTCTGAAGTAATGGGTGTTGTGAATCGGATAACTGATTAGAACGGGAAAGGTTGTGCCAAATGTAGAGTTTAAACTATTACAGTCAACAGAAACAGAAACTGTAAATATTGATTTGATTGATTCATCATTTTTGTAACTAGAAATGCCACACATTTGATGGTTCAAGCTTCTTAGATGTGAGGATTTTATAATTCATATTGTCATTTGATACTTAACTGACTATCTTTTGTTTTCCGACTAATAGTTGATAAAATAATCAATTTGACCTTGAGCTCTGTGAAATGGTGTTTGGCGTTAGTCCCTATTCTGACATTTTATAAACAAAACAACTCATTGAGGAAGTAACAGAAATAGAAAATACATTTTATTTCATTGTTTTGTGAGGAACATTTTATATTGAGGTTTCCTCACTCTGTGATGTGTTTAACTAAGACATTTCTTTGGCTCCCCAAAAATCCCCAGATCATTCACCATCTTGGCGAACAAGGTTCATCGTGGGCTGCATCTCTTCAACAAGGTCTTCACAGAGCGAGCCGAGGTCCTCTGGCACTCTGTCATCTATCTCCATGCCATTGCTGATAACATCAGTGCTTTCCACCAAAAGGCCAAGATCGCTGGCATCACTGGTGGCACCACCACAGCTGTGGGTGGTGTGACAGCCATCGCTGGTTTGGCTTTGGCACCTTTTACGTTTGGTGCCTCCCTCATAGTTACCGCTGTTGGTGTGGGCGTGGCAGCGGCTGGCGGAATTGCTTCAGCTTCTGCGGCCATCTCGGATAACGTCAACAACATGCAGGACCAGAAGAAGGTAAGCTGCAATGTCTCCTATAACAGTGACGGTACACTGGAAACATTTCGTATAGAAAAAAACTGTGGTATTTCTCTATCCTTTCATAGATGGAGATGGTGCTACAGGAGTACGAGTCTCACCTTCAGGACATTGGAAAGATCCTCCATTTTGTCAATCAGGGCTTGTACAAACTCCGAGGACATCCTTTCCTCAGGTCTGGCACCCAGCACTATGCGCAGGACTGGGAGATCCGCAAGGCCGTCCAGATGATCAGCTTAGTGGACTCACCCGTGATGCGTGGGACGGAGATAACAGATGCGGCGATTGCCTCAGTGCAAGGACTCTTCAAAGGCATGGACAAGTTCTTCATCAAGGACTCCCGAGAGCTGAAGAAAGGCTGTAAGAAAGAGGTGGTGGCTCAAATAAAGGAAGTGGCAAATGTGCTCAATGATGGGGTAGTGGAGCTCAATGCCATCAGAGAGGAGCTACAGGATGCTACTGGCAATGTGTGAGCAACAGCTTTGACAATCGCAGATCACCAACTCCCTCTACTGGATAAACAAGGAAACTGTTGGTTTATAGGACTTCATAGGCCTGGCCATGCAGGTCATTAATAAGTGGTAAGAAAGTTTAAGACATTAAACTTCTAATCACAAAATAATCCTGAATGAGATACAAACACTGACACTAATAAAGTCATTGTTTTGATGAGATTGTGGCAGATATTAGTTAAGCCTCTGTTTCACGTTTAAGGCTGTATATTATTGTGATATTTATTTTATATTTTAAAGTGTTTATTGTACACAAATGGAAAGTGCACTTTGTTCTATTCTAAAGGTAAATGGTTATAAATGTAAGATGTATCATAATATAACTTGGTAATCACTAATGTCTTTTCATATATAAATTAGTTTTCAGTTTAATTGGCCCACTATGTATTTTATTTATTCAAATTATAAACGGGTGCTCCTAATACTTCCTCACAACACTTTCATGATTGAGTTCAAAAACACTCAAAACACTAAAACATTGTCAACAAAAAAGTATATATTCAGTCAGTTTTTTCTTGTAGGTCTATTGGATTAAATTGTATTATGTTTACACCAGCTCCCATTATAATTTTCAATCATCCCTGTATCTGATTTACAAAATCATCCAAATATCATCAACTATCCATTGAAACCCAAAAACAGGAAACCGAATCAGTTTACAGACAGGCCTATTTTAGTTATTTTTCTGCTCACATCATCTTCTAAAAATATCCCATTTGAAGTATTTCTGCTTTAATCTCACTGTTGGGCATTGCTCCAATGTACTGTATATGAATGATGCCTATTTTTAGGTAGAGGTGGATTTGATAATAAGTGAAAAAATTAATGCTTCAGTTTTAAAAGCTTAAACAAATGATCAGTTTTTCATTACAGGTCTACTGGTATAATATGTATGTATATAAAGTAACACACGTCACTATGTTGAAAAATGCTTGTGCCTATGGATATATTGGTGTGTCTCCCTGCATCATTTTAATCTTAATGGAATGTACCGCTTATTTTATTTGGACAAAATCATTGATTTTAATGGAACACAATTTGTGAATAAAGACTGTATGCCATACTCTTACACTGCGTTGCATCGTTTATCCTGTAATTCAAGCTATTCAGAGAACTCGATACAATAAGGCTATTTTCATGAAGCCATTTATGTGCTGCAATAATGAGAATCTTATAAGGATAGTTTTTCAATTTAAAATATGCTTCATATATGTTGAAATTCAGAGCTATAGTTTTATTAACTTTAAAAGCAAACCATCTTTAAATGTATTTAGAATTCCCCACTCTTAAAACTACATATTCTTGATTGGATATTTTAGTATTCAGTATAGTATTCAGTACAACATTGTAATACTATTTTAGTACTAATTTAAATGATCAATATTCAGTTGATTACAGAACTCTTTTTAAATATAGGCCTACAAGTAAAGCTTTCATACTGTTTGAACTTAACAATATAAATCAAAAATAATAGTAGCCTTAATAGTTATAGTGACGGAAGAAATATATACCAGTATAAGATATAAATAAAAAGGGCTCTGTTTGTCCACACCAAGAAAAAAAGAGATGGTAATAATTCAAATACATTTTATTTTTACCAAACAAACTTTAAAAAAAATAAATGTATAAAGCCTATTGCAAACATTTGTGAATACATCAAAGGGTTAACAGAAGCCCTTTAGTGATGCAAGGGATTAGTTATGTTGTTGCTAAAGTGTCCAGCAGCCGAAACTTTATTGGCACCCATACCATGGAACAAAAGTCCCAGAGGAAAGGCCACACCCCAGGGCAGGTAACACAGGTGATTTAAATTGAATTGTATAGCTTTGAGGGTGTTTAGAGCTCCGGCCCATTGTGACTGTACCGTCCATTGTTCGCCTCTGACACTAAAAGTTTCCCTGAAATCAGAGCAGACACCAGTCGAACTGAAGTCGGTAATTTAACACTGAGGTCCGCCTCACTCCTTGCCAAACCAGTTTGACGTCTCTACGAGATGAAGGGGAAGTAGAGGACTTTACTGTACAACTTTTAAAAAGCCGTTTTCCTCTTCTGTTGTTGCTTTGCTACGTCGTTTTTTCCCCTCGTCGTATTGTTTATTGGTATCGCAGCACTGAGGTAGGTACCCTGCTCGTGTCATTGTGTTGTTGCTGCTGTTGTGTTGTCAATCAATCCTTTGTAGTGGCCGCATTACTCGATGGACGTTGTGTTTATGTGACGTCCTTCTGTGTGAAACCGGCACAGGCCAAACCCTGTTCAAAGTTCAGCCTATTTAAAAGGTTCCTTGCATTTTTGATGACTTACACGTTGTAGAAAGCGACTACAATACTCATTAACACTCAATTTGATACATTTCTTCAATTCGGCTAACAATCCTGTTCCCTAAAGCATCACCCTTACTGCCATAAAGTAACTTTTTCTAACTAACTTGCTCTGGTTTCACTCATGGACTTTTCCAATTCATGGGTCGACCTGTGAGTCAAATAAAACGAGAATGACCTATTTTTTCAGTAGGTTGAAGGTTACGTTTCATAAAAGCACACAACTGATACTTGTGACTTTTGTAGGATTACCGGTAGGCCTACACTTCGTGCCTATTTATAGTCGAATATTTGAATGGGATTTCCATGTAACAGCACCGACCTTAGCAGCTGATGACAGCTTGGTTTAAAAACAATTACATCATTGCCTTTGTGGCTGTCAGAATACTAATATTCAAAACTCCTTGTATTTCAGCATGAATATGTTCAGAAGAGATAAAGGCTCAACAGCCCCAACTCCAACCATTCCACCCAGACCCAGCACGGAGGTATAGAGAAAAGGGAGAATGTGGAATATATTTTGTTTGCCTACATTGTTTGTTATATTAATTGAGGCCTTTATTTGTCACCAGGATCGAGACAACCCTCCCGTGCACAGCCCGAACAGGCAGGATGCAGGAGTTGTTGCAGCTTTGGAGGTAAATGGTTCAAACTTGCACGTTAACAGGGTCGTCTCAGTATTCTAAATGTAATTATTTATTAAAGGAAAACAGCAGTGAAGTCACAAGTGAACCTAACACAAAGACCAAGGTAAGGAACAATTCCCACACTTGATATCTACAACGAATGAGGCGCAAGTTCAACAATTTCTGACTGATTTAAATTGTCGTAATTAATCTGTGTGTTTTGGACGAACTTCAGAGGACTGGGGTGATGGGAGTAATGAACAAGGTCAACCCATTTAGGTCAACTTCACAGGTAAAACGGGACAACATCAACCAGTAATTGTTATCATTTTGACAACACAATATAATATTGCAAGGTTAAATTTAGCGATTCTTTTTCAGGCCCCCCCCACAGTCGGCAAAGCTCCTACCTCTGAATCGCTAGAACAGGCAACAGACTCCCAGCAGGTAAGAAAGACTTAAAAATCAAAAATTGTCAGATATGAGTTGACTATTATTATTATTATTATTATTATTATTATTATTATTATCTATTTTATTATTTACTTGCTTTACCCACTGACTATCCGTGTAACCATTTGGAAACAAGTTAGCAGCACATTGGCCATAGAAGGTACAATCATATGCTGTCGTGTTGACACTTAGCCACTTGTTGTCTTAGGGTGTAGTCACACTGGGAAAGTCTGCTAGTTCACTTGCTTTGGTCCAGACCAAATATATAATTGAGATTGTTTTTGTTTGGTGTGGTCGACTTTCACATTGCCCCTTTTGCAAGTGAACCAGCACAACTAAGCAAAACCACACTGGATTTGAGGTCATTCATTCATCAGATAGACATTCTGGGGTGGAGAGAAGCAGGAAGCACAAAGTGAAAACTGCGAAATTGTTAACAATCATGGAGATATAAAGGCTACTGTGATCATGTTTATTTTGGGCCATCAGCAAATAACAACTGTGCGTCATTAAAATCTGTAGGCTAGACTGCGAGTCATTTACGTTGTAGAGAGAGGAAGGGAGGTGGACTACTGCCTGATCTATAGTTTGATATAATATTAAAGTTAAAAATAATAAATAAATAGGCCTACATCCAGCCTATAAATAAAGCAGAAAAACATCAAATTATTGTTGTTTTATATGGTTATAATTTGTAGGCCTATGTCAATGCCACGTTATGTGGCTTGTACCCTACAATGTTAAATGTCATTTTTACTTTATTTTTGCTGCTGGACGTGCGGCTCGCGAGAAGAATAGGCTCAAGCTGACGCACATCAGCTGTGTGTCAGTTTGGCGCAGCTCATCTCCAAACTGACACGGGGATAGTATTGACGGTCCCATTAACATCGGAAGCAAAATAAAAACAGACACTTTATGGAAAGCGCTGTGTGAACCTGTTGGCACTGTGCGGGAGACGCTCCCCTCTCCTTCTTCTGATCACTGAACTCATCAGCATGCTTAGCCTACACGTCCTCTATCAAATTTAATATATATTTTAACCACATCTTCCTAACAATGGCGACAACATCACTTTCCCATAATGTGAAGCTGACGGCGCTCATTTATTATTATTTATTAAAAAAGAAAATAAAGAAAAGGCACAGTGCTTCCTGCATTTGGGCCGGAATGGATTGAGTCCAGCCAAATTCACACCACAAACGAACTGCAGCAGAGTGCGCTTGGAAGCGCACCGAGACCACCTCTTCAGGTGGGTCTCGGAGCGCTTCTTTGGAAGTGCACCTGAGTTTGTTTCAACCGAACTTAACACGGCACGTGTGAATACACCCTTAAGGAGATCCCAAACAATAATTTATTTTATTTATTGACTAACAAATGCATAGTCAGTAGTTGCTGCACATAGTAACCTAAAGTGGTTATTTCAATAGTAATTTAGAAACTTTTTTTATTCAAGCTGTAGTGCACTATGATGGGTTTATGCACTGCGACCAACAATTAACTCTTTGAATAAGTTCCTCTGACCTGCCTGCCGAGTTATTTTATCCATGCCAGGGAGCAGGCTGAATGTTTGTCACATGCAGTTTGTTATGTTTCTCAGATCATAGATGGCTAAAGTGCAAAAGTCTCTAGCCTTGTTTTTGGCAGTTGCCAAACAACTATTAGTGCATATGTGTGCAAAAACAGAAAATATATGTGGTTTAGTGTAAATGAAAGTGTTCCAAGAGTGATGTAGATTTAATCTGGATATGAATCTAAAATAAGTGTAAAAAGGCCCTTCGTCTTTCCAGCTAAGCTACTTGTTTGTGTGAGATTGACTGGCTTCAGTCGGTGTCACATTATATTCCTTTTATTACATCTATAATGTAAAAGAACAGTATCACATGACTTGAACTGGAAATTCTTAGTTTTAAGAGATGTTATGAGCTATTTGAAAACTTGTATTTCAGAACCCTGGTATGCTGAAAGGGGTCATGCAGAAAGTCAACCCATTCAAGTCCACCTCCCAGGTAACCACAGCATTGCTCACATGTTACAATGGTAATGGAGGATCTGTGTCAGACAATAAGGCGTCCACTGAGCTGGTTTTCTCACGCAGGTCTCTAAAGCCCCGTCTTCAGAGTCACTGGAACAAGTAAGGGTTTCAGACACCAATCAGGTGGGTAAGATGTTGATGATCATTTGAGAGGATCTCCCTTATCCAGTGTCAACTTCATGTAGTTTTACTTGGTATAAAAGCTTTACAAACTTTAGTGTATATTGCCTATTAATCAGGATTTTCTGGGTTATTAATTCCTTAATGTTAAACACAAATTCCATGTTATGTTTAGATGGGCATTTCTAAAGTAGGGAATACTTTAAGGTCATTCAAAAAGAGCAGCAACTGATTGGTGCTATCAAAAAATGTATTGAATAATTGTAAAGGACATTGGGGGGAAAAAGATGGAGTGGTAAATTTGTCCCTATTATCTACAGCTTGTGTATGTGGGCTACTTTTAATGGAGCTTTTGTTGTGTTTCAGAACCCTGGTATGTTGAAAGGGGTGATGCAGAAAGTCAACCCGTTCAAGCCGTCTACACAGGTATCTTAACTATTTCAATAGCTTAAAATAAAGGAATTAAAGTTTACACAGTAGTGACAAAAATTGGTTGTTTTATTTGACCATCTCGTTTTTTTTCCTCTACCTAACCATCATCTTGACTGCAGGTGCCAAAAAGCGATCTTCCAAATGATTCTACAGACCCTCCAGAGAAGGAAAAAGAACTTCAAGGGAAAGAGGTAAACATGCCCATTTCCACTGTACACGGGCCATGAATCCAGGGCCGCTGCTAAGCTTTTGGAGGCCCTAAGCATAATTGGTCATATGCTTAGGGCATATGACCAATTATGCCCCCCCCCCCCCCAAACACACACACGGGATGCAGACGAGTTTGCTTTTTTACAAATCGAGTTCATTTGTAACGAGGAGTACTCGAGTAATCGAGCGATTATTCGCGCCCATCCCTATAGAGACAGTGCATGAAATAGGCCACGCCCATCGTGGGGTAAACATTGAACGTTCCATTCACTTTGTATTGAAGGAGACCTGTCTTCTGCAAACAAACTTAATTAAAACTTAATCAAACATCCATTTAACAAAACAACGTAACTTTCTTGAAAGCCACGACTCTTGTCTGTCTATACGAGCTGTTTTTGTGAAAAATAATTGAGTAATTTTCAATATTGAGGTGTTTTTGTCCGGTCGGACCCATCGTGGGGGAAACCGTTGAACACCATTCCATTCACTTTGTATTGAAGGAGACCTGTCTTCTGCAAACAAACGTAATTAACACTTATTCAAACATCCATTTAACAAAAAAACTTTACTTTCTTTAAAGCCACAACTCTTGTCTGTCCATACGAGCTGTTTTTGTGAAAAATTATTGAGTAATTTTCAATATTGAAGTGTTTTTTCCCGTCCGACCTGGCGAGGATGGAGTATACGTGAGGGTTAGCCTAAAGCAGAAGGCTAACATTAGCATACATTAGTTAAGAGTTTAGTCTCGATATTGAAAATTACTCAATAATTTTTCACCAAAACGGCTCGTATAGACAGACAAGAGTCGTGGCTTTAAAGAAAGTAACGTGTATTTGTGAAAGGCATGTCGTATTACGTTTTTATTAAGTTTGTTTGCCGAATATGGGTGTCATTCAATATAAAGTGAATGGAGCGCTGTGTATTGTTTTCCCCCACGATGGGCATGGCCTCCGATTATGACGCGTTCCACACTGTCTCTATACTAGGCAACCTGTTGACGAATTATTTTCAGCAACCTTAATTTTGGGACCCCCCCAGAACATCTGTCTTTCCTTTTGTAATAAAAGGCCCGCCAGGTACTTGGTGCCCTACGCGCCCTGCATATGGGGAGCAGTGGGCCTGCATGGATCTAAAAGTCTCGCTGACTTGCAGCATGTTAAGTTGTCCAATGAATGTGTTTATTTAGAATCCAGGGGGGATCGCAGGAATGATGCAGAAAGTCAACCCATTCAAATCTTCGCAACCAAAGGTACCAGTTTAGTCCTAAAGATGACACTAAAGGGGTTAATTCCTATTGATGTTGCTTGCAAGCCCCCTTCTTTACATCCTACGTTCTTTGCCTTGCATTTTGTCTTTCCAGGACACCCGGTCTCTCCACAGTGACACCTCCTCCAGTAATGGAAGCTTAGCAGACAATAACAACTTGCCAGAGAAGCAGGTAGATCAAAAGCTGATCCCATTTATTCAGCCTGTTCTTTTTAACTGATCGTGTAGGTGTTGGGCAAAATACAATTAACATTTTAACTCTATGCATCTAATCTACCTTATTTGGAGTAGGGCAACCCTTAGCCTTTGGTTTGAACCGAACATAAGCAGTAATGTTTGCTCTATTTATGTCAGTCAGTAAGAAAAGTGTGCATGGTCATCTACTACCACTAGATGGCGCCACTGTATTATTTACTGTTTTTGTGAGATTGTTTAGCTTCTGCTGTATCATAGATAACAATGGGATGATTACGTTTCTTAATTCTTTACCCTATTACTGTATTTGTTTTAATTTTAGAACCCTGGCAGGTTCAAAGGGATGATGCAGAAAGTAAACCCATTTAGGTCCTACACACAGGTAGGCTACTGTGTCAAGATACATCTCCACATTGTCCAATTACATGTCATTTTAATGGTATCCAAAGTCTTATTACACAAACCTGACTTAAGGGAGTTTTATTTGTATTACATTTTTTTTACACAGATGCCAGACAAGGAATGTCTGACAGACTCTGCGGTTCCTGATCCAGGTTCCTCATTCAGGACACAGCTAGATTTTAAGGTATTTTAAGTAATGGAAATCCAGATTTTAATAAGTAAAAAAAAATAATTGGTGGTGGTATTATTGCATTATTCAACTGATAGAGAAATACTCTACTGAGTGTCATACTGACTTCATACCGGCAGCTTTCGCTGTAGTTTCACCATTTCCTGGTGTGTCCCTTTCAAAATAAAACTTCCAACAAGCTAAAATGTGGCAAAAAAAAGGCAATGGGGCGCACGGATTACTGTCCAGACTCGATATTAGACTCTATATAAATTATATGCATCATAAATGACATGAAAGAACTTAATTTTTAATGGGAATTATCTATGAAATCTCTATGTAGAGACAGGGCTTTTAAAAGCAGCGCTGCAGCAGCAGTTGAGACAATGTGCGTGTCCTAAAAAAGCGCGAGAGAGGCAGCAGTAAGGTAAGGCGACGTGCTCCAGAGGTAGACGCAGGATGTGTGAGGAGGCCGTAAGAGAGCATGATCCATATGGGTGTGGCCCTTCAGGTCACAAGTTTTGATAGTGTGCACCTGGTGTAATTAATTCAAATTTGTAACAGATAAATTACCATAGGCCTCACGGCATTGATAATTAAAGACTCTAAAAGGATTTCACTGAGTGTGCAGTACTTTCCCTCAATGTTTGGATCTTGCTGTCAGTACGAGCACTAAAGACTGGTGTCTAAAATAGCTGTGAGATGGCCGCAAAAATACTTTGGGAGCATTGTTTGAATGAGGGAATCTGTTTCTTATACATCTTAGTACCCTTAATCTTTACTTTGTTTTTGTCTCACTTATTTCTTATCAGGAAACCAAATCGCTTCACAGTGAGCACTCCACAAGTTCTGAAAGCTTGGATGACAGCACCATTGAGAGACATGTAAAACATTGAATACACCTCCTCACTGTCTGATGGACTTGTCTGTAAAATGCTGTTTATGACTTCCCCCATGCCCCCAGCCCAATTTCTTAAAATAATCAAAATGAAAGTTAAAATCTAAATAAACCAACGTGATCTCTGGCTGGTACATCTCAAACGGCTGAATCGTTGTACATTGTTTTCCGTTTTACGGCCGACTCAATTGACTCATCATAGTCGGAAGTAACAATGGAAAAAATGCTGTTTAGCCAGAAAACTGAAAAGCATCCGGATGGAAGGAGCACACAACGTGCAAACAAAAGTGTGATATGAGCCAACAGTTCTAAGGAAGGGCGAGCCAGAGTATCATCTGTCATTTCACATTTAAAGATGTTTGCTAATAAACAAACGAAAGTAAACAAAATGTATAATGGGCTCATTGTGGCCATCTTTGAGCCATTAGGAACAATTATTAAAACTTAATACATGTTATTTCCCAATATAAATAAATTACATTACATAATTCAGTGTCCACATAAAGTAAAGTAACTTATCCCTCCACCGCCCCGCAGTCTATCTGGTACACTGATGCAGACACCAGCTGTGAGGTGAAAAGCAAGCCAACTGAGGCACCCAAGAAAAGAACAATGGTAGGCAACATTATGTGAAGTAGCGCGCTACTAAAAGCTATCCTTATATACTCTATTTTGGTCAATGTGAATCTGAAGCTCTTTTACTAAGGGAGTTGAAAAGTTTTGAGAGTAATGTTTTTGTTTCCTTTTTTTTTTTAGACTTTCAGAATAAAGAGAATTCTGCCAAGTGCATTGTTTGGGTCCGGAACAAAGGTATCAGTAAACACTCATCATTATACTGCTAAATAAATGTTATATTTGTTCTCCTTTAATTCCCTTGTGGTATTGCTTAAGAAAAGAAGAAACATCACAGAGCAAAATTGCACTATGGAATATTTAACTTTCATAAGCGGTTATGTTGTTTAAAATGTTTAATGTTTTATCTATTACAATCTATAAAGTGCAGTGTCTTTCAATGTTTAAACATTTCTATTTTTCTAGGACTCAGTAGCAGCACCACCCCAGGTGAGTAGGCAAGGCAACTTTATGTGTTAAAGGCCTAATTCACCGGTTGGAATATGAAGGTGTATTGAACTCGGAGATCCTATTTAGTATAAATGTGCAAAAAAAATGAAATCGGATCATCTTAGCCTGAGAAAAGGCATAAAGAGTGTTTTATGGTCTCACTGTCTAACCCTACAGTTTCCTTCTTGTGACATCACAGTAAGGGTTAGGATTAACAGGACAGCTGGGCCAAGGGAAGACTAAGGGAAGAAAAACCTCATTTATTATATTATAATAGTTATTTTATAATGATAGAACGCTGTTTCCGTATGGGTGAAGTATTCCTTTAAAGGTGCAGTGTGTAATATGACATCATCAAGAAAGTTCTACAAAGTTCTAGAATGCAACACTCCCTGGGTAACCCCAACCCTTTCGAATAATAACAGAAGCTACAGTGGCCTTCAAGGACAAGAACAATTCTAAATTTTAAACAATGCACCTGATGACATTCCAACTATGACACTTTCAAGATGGCGGCACTAGGCCTTGGTCCAAAATATGCAGAAATATGGACTTATATGAGACCCTTTCTAAGGGAAAAAATAATAATAATAAAAAACAAATCAGCTATTATGCACTAAATTAAATGTACTTATGGATATTATAATTACTTTCTACAAAATCTGCTAGGAAATAAAACCCCAAATTCTACACACTGCAGGTTTAAAGGTTCAGTAAGCGTAATGGTCAGTTTAGCTAACTTCCTGTCACTGACTGCAGTTAGCAGTCCCCTCCCTCGTCACCACATTAATGCACTGCGGTCTTCAAGCAGCGAGTTAGCATCATCTCAGATAAGTAAGAGTGATAAAACATGATTTAAAAACCATCAAAACAGAAATTGGGAAGGATTTTTACCTCCTCAAGAAAAGTTATTTGTCGATTACATGCAGAGCGGGTGACTGAGAGATTGGCTTTATGAAACACGCACACTATGTAAGTGATCACTGTATGAATATAGGGCGATTTAACATAAATAAATCGCTTACTTCATCTTTAAACACCATCCAAACAGATAATTGAATCCTTTACATAAATAGCAATTTTAACACATTAAAATGAAATGAAACCAACCAAATTAAATAAATACAGTTTAAGTGCAGTAAACACAGGGAGTAAAAAAAAAATAACTAAAGGCTGAAGACCACTGTCTTTCCCACAGTGCAAATTGCGATTGGCTCTTGTTCACATGTACTCGCATGAAAATCCCTCTGCAGTAGTAATATGAAACCATGCAAACGAACAGAACATACACAACCCGAGATGGCTGCTCAAATAAACCAGGCAGGCTCATATTTTTACAAAAGGATGTGTGGTTAGAGGATAGCTTTTAATTTGATGGTTCTCTATTGAAGAGCAAGTCCTTTTTATTGATCTTTTATATTTGTCTTATCTTAACCTCTTCATAACGTAACAGCTTGTTGTTTCTCAGGTGAATTTCATTAATCCTTTTGTCCACTTCACTCTTTATTTTCTGTTGGAAAGCACACCTCTTTATGAAATGTCAACTCTGAGAAATTACATGCCAAAGCGCAATGGGAAATTAAATGAAGCGTGCTTTGCGTGCAATTCAGTGAACAGTGAATATGCATTACACAAAGTGGGTATATCAGACTAACTGAGGACTACCCTTTTATGTGTTAGCTTACATTCAAGTCAGTCAGTGTTCAGAAGGCCTATTTCCACAGGTAAGTGGTTAGGTAGGTAAGGCCTAATTCCACATTCAAGTGTAAAGAGCCTTTTGCTTTAAGGCCAGTATGCTTCTTGTTGCTTGACGCTTTTAAGTTTTACACATTTTATGGCAACCAGTAGGATTTTATGATTGTGATACTTGAATAGTGAAAGAGTTGTGTGATATTTCTGCGTTTTTAGGAAGTTGTGGAAGTTCAGACGCTTGAGATTGCTGAAGTGCCCAGTGAAGGAACAGTCCTGGACCCTCTAGATGTAAGCTTATTTTTTGTCTAAAAATACTACATCACATGATTTGTCATTTTAATTAACCTTTACAAACAGAATTATTCCAATAAGTTTACAATTGTTCACTTCCAGGATGAGGAGGGCCTTTTAGCGTGGTGGAAAACAGTAGAGGGTATGCTTGAAATTGACATTTATTTTTTTCTTTCGTTGGAGATGCTGTTTTTGCAGTTGGAACTTAGCAGTTGACATTGTTTCTTCTGTGTGTTAGGCTGGGATGAGTGGAATGAGGCAAACAAGGATGATGAAGCTGAAGAGTAAGGAACACATTTAGGCCAACTTAAGTTATCAATTTTCTTGTGTACATGTTTTCCAAGGCTTTTGAATAGCACCACCTAATAACAGGGAAAAAGCTAATGCCTTTAAAAAAACAAAAACACTTTTAAAGCTGTATCATATTACTATTACAGTAATGTCAACATACTTTTTTTTTAAATGTACTTTAGCATTTAGTTTGACATGTCCAAACAAAACAACTTTAGCAACATATTGCTGCGTACTCGTATGTAACGCATAAATGTTATTCGGTTGAAATTCTGTTTTTTTTTTTTTTTTACTGAAAAAGTTGCCTTTCTTCCATAACATTATTCTTGTTTCCTTGTATCAGTGCGGTGGAACAAGCTGCCGACCGTGTCTTCATGGCGGCTCGTCTTTTTGTCCGTTTCTTCAACCAGCGTGGTGCGTTACTCCAGCAGCGTATCCTGGAGCTGCTCGGGCTTGCTGATTCAGCCGATCTTTTCCATAAGAAAACGGTCACCGCCAGTATCGGTGGTGGGGTGGCCAGTGTTGCAGGGTCTGTCACTACTATCACAGGCCTCATTCTGGCACCCTTCACATTGGGAACATCGCTGATCGTCACAGCTGTGGGCATCGGTATAGCTACAGCGGGTGGGGTGGCATCAGCTTCGGCCAACATCACCGACACAGTCCATTCAAAGACGGATCGGAAGAAGGTGGAGAAGATAATCCAAGACTACGAGGAGGAGATGAAGGATATCAAGGAGTGCATGAACTTTTTGCAGGTAAGTGGTGACAGGTTTTCAGCAAGTTTGTGTCAGTCGGATGTAGAGCTTGAAAATCCATCCTTTTGAGCATTTGACTCATGTTAGTTAGGCATGAATTATCACTCAAGGAGTCACAAATAATCAAAGTCAGCATATTGATACATTTCATTTTGGCAACTGGAACTTTTTTCAGTTATTTTCCAATGATTAATACGCAGGCCAGTTTTTCATGCCAACCAACTCTTAAGCAGCATTTTGAAAAAATTAACATTAGTCCATTGATGCTAAAGATTTGCAGGAAAACAAGGTTAAGACATTTTATTTATTTTAACACCTATTTGAAATTCCAAATCAAAAGATATTGGCATTCGGCAAAATTTCCTATCCTATATTTACCTTTTACAGGAAGGGATGGAGGCGCTTCAGACGTGGAACTTTGATGAGTACGCGGAGAGCATCTCAAAGAAGCACCTCAACCAAAACGTCAAACATGTATTGAAGGAGGGCGGCCGAGCCGGCAAGGCTCTCGTTATCAACACTGAAAGCCTGATCAGTACTGTTCAGGTCCTGGGTGTTGCTGGGAGTGCTGCAAAAGCCGTCCAGGTGATGAGCATCACCACTGGAGTAATGTCGGGTCTCTTCCTGGCTCTCGATGTCTTTTTCCTGGCGAAGGATTCCATCGAGCTCAAAAAGGGCGCAAAGACAGAGTTTGCTACAAAGATCAGGGAAGTTTGTAAGGACCTGCAGGAGGGGCTGCTGGAGCTGAACAAAATCAAAGAGCAGCTGCAGTTAACCATCGATGGGATAGAGGTGGAAGTAGAGGAAGAAGAGGATGAAGAGATGTTGAAGGCTGATCTGAAGAAACTTATCGAACTTGAAGAATGAAGGACATTTGTTAGAAACTAAGCCAAAGCCTTACTGTCTTAATCATACCAAAAGAAACTAGTGTCAATTCAAAAACTTAGATTTAGCATATATGGCATTGTGGTTTTGGTAGTTTTTACAATCACTCATAACTGTTATTGTTTCTTCCAGAGCTTTTTAGTTTTTAAATATTTTATCTATTTAAATTTATTTAAAGTAGTATTTTCAATGATTTACTAAAACTTGCAGTATTGTCAAATTAATGTAATTTATATACAATAAAAGGGGTTTCCTGTAAATGTCTCTCGTATGACACTACTTTTTTTTTTCCTTGCCATGGATTCAGAAGTGGGTGAGGCGTGATCACCTTGTGATCGGAGCGTGATGCACGCGTGAAGGACATAATTGTTGACAACCCTGCCTGTCCAGCTTTCAAAGCCTCTTTTCATGAATTCCTGTTTATCACACCATGTAAGAGGCTGTTTACAACCAAAAACGAAAAGTAAAAGTAAGTCAATTATTTACACAATGTATGAGCTACACAGCAACCGTGGAAAAAAACTAAATACTTTTTTTTTTTAAAGCATTGCCAATATTTACGTGATTTTTCTGAATGAGGAAGTATATCAAGAGTTACTCATTCCACCTTCCCATGAGCTAAACAAACTAAAAATAAAATATTGAGCAACTCCAACAAAAGGTAAGAGATAATAGGCTGGTGGTTGCTTTGGCAAACAACTTTCCCACAGCAGTGGCTGAAGTGTTTTGACAGGACACATTTCTTAAGCCTATCTCATATAATCAAATGCCTATGCATGCATTGAACTGGTTTGTGGTCTTGGTTATTTGATCCTGATGACCTTACCAGCTGCAAAGCACAACATTTCTAATGCGATTCAGTGATTAGTTGGTCAAAATCCACGCTCCTCATTCAGTTCAACTAAACTTAATTAAACTAAGCCTCATTAGCTAAATCCAATGAGGCTTTAGCTATCGGAGTGGGACAAGACAATTTAAAGGTGAAGAATTGTGTGCGCGCTGAAAAATAAAGCCTAGGCTGTCACACTGGATTTTTTTTTTCAGCGTACACACTACTTACAGGTAGTGGATCGTGATGCACTCTGATTTTGACAAGAAAAAAATCTCCAGAAACTTTAGAATTATTTATGTACAACATACCCAGTATTTGCATTGAAATTGCTTTTAAAAGGCATTTGTTAGCGGGCAGTATGAGCAGGTAGAACAATTATAGCAAACAATAAACCTTTGATGTAGATATGGGTGTGTAAGTATTGTATTATGATAGGCTTAGAAAAAAAGGATTCATGTGAATGTCATTCTTTCTTATATTTACTTTTAAGGAGTACTTCCTTGCCCTCTAAGTCGGGTACTACAAAAACACTACATAGAAAACAATAGATGCACTATAGTTGAAACTGTGGAAACAAGACTTTCTATTAAAAGAAAAAAAAAAAACTTGTGCCAGCACACAACCGGAATTTGAAGTATTCTGTTAACATACTGACACACTGATGAATGGTTTTACCATGTGTGTACACATTTCAATGGGATGAGAGGTCATTTACGTCAAGAAGTGGCAACAGCGTCACAAAGTTCTTAAAATACAGAAAAGAATGTGAATTGATGTCCTTTTCCAAGGAAGAATTATGTTAAGCCCTGAGAACAGTGAAGCTTGTTGGGTATTTAATTGCCTGTAATATGTACAAAACAATACAGGGGTTCCTATCAGATAACAAACTCAAAAAGTAAAGTTTTAGTGTTTTATCTTTTACTGATACATTCCATGTACTCAGTACATAGTGTGTGTACATAATCTAATATAAACATTCTTTACGATACGTATCTACTCTTGAACACACATACATTGTTACTGAAAATAAAGAATAGTTCTAAGTGTTATTTCATTAAAAGTTCAAAGTGCTTTCAAGACAAACTGTTGACAAATTGTGTGTGTCTGTTTCAGCACTGCAAATACACACACGGGAACACACGGCTTCAGTCAAGGCACAGCGGTGCAGTGAAAGATAACCTGAAGATTAACTTTACCCGGATTGACTTGAACTACATTCGTAGTTACTGTAAATCAGGGGGCCAAATTTTCACCTGTAAAAAGCCAAAACTTTTTCAATACACCTGTTCAACCAGCTAATTGTTAAAAAGCAATGCATAGCTAGTTACACTGTCAATTTGCTTAAAAAGTGCATTTCTTAAACACTAATACGCCTGTGACCAGTTTTGAACGTATTGTTTACGGATGTAAGAGAGATACCTTAGCTTTGTTTTTATTCCTTAGTTAAAAAAATAGTTTCCTTTAAAAAAAAATAACTTAACTCAGTTCAAATCAGCATACTATCAGACAAATCATTTAGACTCATTCAGTTGGCAAAGTTTCTGGTGTGTGTGTGTGATTATCTGCTACTCTTCAGCCTTCAGCATATATCTACATCATCTGCAAAGTATCTCAAATGTTTCAGATTTAAGATACTGTACTCTAGTGTGAAGTATGCATATACACTCACCAGCCACTTTGTTAGGTACACCAGTTCAATTGCTTGTAAAAACAAACAAAAAAATCAGACAATCGTATGTTTGAGTTACTGTTGCCTTTCTATCATCTCGAACCAGTCTGTCCATCCTCTGACATCAACAAGGCATTTTCGTCAACACAAATGCCGTCACACTGGATATTTTTTATTTTGCGGGCCATTCTCAGTTAACCCTAAAGATGGCTGTGAGTCAAAATCCCAGTAGATCATTTGTTTCTGATATACTCAGACCAGCCCGCCTGGCACCATCAACATTGCCATGTTAAAAAGTCAAACCCATTGATGCCTGATGCTGCGCAACGCAACATGTATCGCAGCATCAGGCATCAATGGGTTAAACCCTCTTTCTTCCCCATTTTGTTGCTCGGTTTTAACTTCAATAAGTTGTCCTGTCTAGGTCTACATGCCTAAATGCATTCAGTTGCTGTCATGTGAATGGCTGATATGTTATATGTGTTAATAATAAATTGAACCGCTGTACCTAATAAAGTGGCCTGTGAGTCTATGTTCCAATTTACTGTCATCCATTAATATGTGGGTGAAATGTCTGGGGTTCAACTATTTATGCTTGCACTAATATTTTCGTCCTTTTGCAGCATTAACCTCCAGAAGAACATGAAAAATGGGTAAACATTTAAAGAAATATAAATCACACCAGGAACGCAGTTATGAGGAAGCAATATCTATCTTTTTGATATTTATCTTCAGTACTGACTGGAATTTTCCCATTTGACAGATTCAGGTACTCGCCACTAATGTAACTGTTTGTACAAGAAAGCACAAGATGCAATCAACATGTTCAGTCTTCTGGAAAATAACGTGCGTTTTCCCATCATGAAAAGTTTTTCCGCAATCTCTATTGTGTAACTCAGAAAGAATCTGGCCCAGCTTGTTTGTGGTGACAACTGCTCTTTATTCAATGGTTTCCTTTACTGGAACAACCTTTGTTCATTAGGTAAACAGGTGTATTTAGAAACTTAAAAGTATATCTTTACTTGCCTTGATGATTTTTTTCAGATTTTTTTTCTTCTGATCTTTCTTCGTTCCTTTAAAATCTCTTTTTGACTAATTTACCCCATTTGTGCCTTGTAACTCTGTGAAGTGTTCTACAAATGAACATTACATTGAATTACAGGGTCATTACAGTATATTTGTGTACAGTGGTGGTGTTATTCATGAGCATTGATTACAGAAGTAGTTTCTAGTAGCCACATTTCTACAGCATCTGCAGTGGTACCAATGGTAACCTTTATGGTAGCAGCTGCAATGTTCATCATAGCACTATAAGTAGAATTGTTAAACGAGCAATAGCAGTTACATTTTGACATAAGCAGAAAGAGGAAGACCAGAAGGAAGAACAAAATCATTCTGCAAGGTAACACCTAACGTTGACAAGAAGAGAAGCCCAGAGGCCAAACTGTTGGAAGACAAACTGCATTAACATATTTGCAGCCAAAACCATACAGCGACCTTAGGGGATAGAAATAAATAACTAATTAAATGGAAGATCAGGCGGCAGTCTATTCCACCCATCTCATGCAGCTTTGGAGAAACTGTACGCATTCCTCAATACTGTGTATATGTGCCGAATAGACAAGAATGCAAGATGTAGGCAATCAAAACAATATTTTAAAGATTTGTTTCTATTATGCTTTGATAAAATATGATTTTTTTTTAAAGAAAACTTTAAATATAGACAAAGACTTCGTAAATGCATTATCAGTCCGTTATGTTAACTAAAATGACGCTGTAGCCTGGTCGTTTTTTATTTTCCCCATGGCCCAAACGTAATGGTGAGAGCTCAAAAACCTCCTTCATTCTCACTGCGCATAAGTAAACACCTGTCTTGCCTTTGACAACACGGATGTGGTGTAATAATACATTTACTCATCACCAAAGGGAACATTTGTTGTATCACGTGGGCTTTAGAAATAAGCTTTTTCTTTATGTATTATCTGTGTTAAGTGTGTGTGCACATGGGAAAATCCATGTATGTGTAATTGTTTTGGAAAGGATCAACTAAAGTTTGATACTATGGTCTCATAAGAAACAAAATTCTTCTCATGACTGCGTATCTGTTTGCGTCAATCAATGAATTCCATTCCACCACGTCAGCGATGATTAATGAATTGATAAGTTTCCAAGACAGGCAGTTTATAAAAAGTGGGAGGGATGCCGGAACACAAGTACGGAAACTTGAAGATGCCAGACGTCGGCTTACTGTAACTCTTCTGGGAAAACTAAACACACCGTGACACAGATGAGCCAGCAGAACCGGATTTTTGTGGTTTTATCTTTCTTGAACTCAACCTTCAGCAAACAAGAAAACACTGACTTCAGATCTCAAATTTTCATAGGGTCATGAACTACTCAGTTGAATGATTATTAACCTACATATACACAGCAGCTGGTTTACAACAAACCAAACAAATTTTTAGCTTAATAAACTGACGTGTCATTGGCTGGGTTTGGTAAATGCACAGTTAGAAAAGGTGAAGCCAAATTTTAATTGTAATGGATAAAAATGATCACGCAAAGGTAAAGTTGACTGATACCTTTGTGCAGGCCTGCACAGAGGTAGCCCTGAGATGCAAGATAGCTGTGTGATGCTGCTTTACATGGTCAAGGTCTTTGAGTACACAGAGAGTGCCCCCCGGCTACAAAAAAGGGACACTTTAGGAACTCCAATGATAACAGTTATGTTGCTTTGACACGAAAACTATTTAGATCTGGTTATAGAGACATTTAATCCTTATGGTGGAGAAACCAAAGCAAATGAGCATGTAACAACCTTATCAGAGGTACAGAAATTAGTTTGGACAAACACTGTAGGAGGATTATTTGAGATTGATGCTTTCAACACCTAACACAGAATTACTATAACCAAGTACACTTCGTTATCCACCCTGACAAGGATTAGCTGTACGTATAAGGGAGTAGTTTGACATTCGAGCTTGTAAGCCACAGGGTGAAGTCCTGTGCAATTTTTGTTAGTGTTTAAACAGATGCACCACTTTTAGTAGTAAGAGCTAAATGCTATACTCACAAGGTTAAGCTAGTCACCTGTCGAATGGACAAACACTGTAGGAGGTAAACATTATAATGTATTTTTATAGTGAAAAAGCAACTGCAGTTGTGACTTGTGAGTGACTCATGCAGCCGAAGCTAAAACACATAACTTATTCGTCTCATCAGTTTATTTGTCTTTCTCTATCTTATGGCAGAAATGTCCTGCCTAATTCTACACTTACTACCATCTCACGCCATAGGAGTATTGAATGGATATTTGCACAATGGGAAAAGGGAGGAGTAGGTAAATATTAGGTATGATATTCGCAAACAGTCTAAGACTGGATGTCAGTAAGCAAAGTATACAGCGCAAATATCTGCGCTCACTAGGACCTTTAACAAATGTTCCTATTTTAATAATTACAGATGGCTGGACATACATCCAGAAGTCCCTAATGGCAATATGTACAGAGCAAACACCAGCGAAGGGCAAGTGGAATAGACACTGCCCATTTTTTTTAAATGTTTTTTTGTCTACATGTATTAAATAAATGTTCATGATAGTTACATTTTGTTCCTCACTTGTGATTACCAAATTGTTGTATTTCATCAAATGCAAAACAAATAACAATGTGATATTCGCATTATACTGTATATAGGCCATTGGCTGACCTGCTCTATAAATAACAGTATCGCAATTGGAAAATCCCATATCGGTCGACCACCATCTGCTTTTAAACTCGCTATCACCGAAGTGTTTCAATGTACTGATCTCCCTCGGAGGTCTCAGAGAGAAACAAATAAAATGGGCACTGAATACAAAATCTATCTAAATGGAACAATGTACTGAAAGTAGATGTCTAATCATAAAGTTTCTCTAAGCTATTAATGAAAATTAATAGCTTATTAATATTTGTTTTACTGATCATATAATAAGACAGTAGCAGGGTCTTGTACAAATATTCTTGGGTGTTTTTGGACATAAAATCTGCTTAAACTGATCGGTTCTTTTTAATAATATAATTACTGTATACATATGGGTACCTTGTTTTGAAACCAGCACAAAAAAAACAAGCCTTACAGATGACCAACTGGAAAAAATCTACTCTGGAAGCTGGGAAATGCCTCAGACAAGCTTCTCACTGACTGAGATTTGAGTAGCAGGTGAAAAAAAATATACCTTCTTTAAATCAGCCTAAAATCACTTCATTAAGAAATCGTATAAAAGAGTTTATTTTAGCCACACACACTGCGCTCATTAACCTACTTGTACTTTCCCCAATTTGACAGCGTGACCTTGTGAAATGTTTGTGACAGGCTGCATGCCACAAGGTTGTAGTGTAAGTGATGCAACACATGTGCCTCATGATTATGTGTTGAAACTAATCACAAGATCAGTTTCATATGCTACCATGCCAACCAAACAGGTTTTACACAGCGAACCCATGACTTTCAGAGCACAACATGACTGTCCCTGTCATTGTTTATTGTCTTCATTTGTCCTTAATGTTCCTCTGTTCAATTACACATGAACTGCATGTGGCCATTAAGGCATGCCATTTACCTACAGTTATAACATTTTCACTTTTACTGATCTGTTCTCATTATCACTGTCACACATTGTGTCATGCTTTCACAAAGGGAGGCTTTCCAAAGCGCAAGATTAGTCAATTTCCTGAGCCACTGGAAAAGTTAATTAATTCCAATGGTTTAAAAACTAAATTGGGCAGGAATGATTTAAATAAAAAGCCCAGGTCCACCAATCACATTTCTATTCTGAGATTTATGTTACTGTTAATGGCTGTCACCCTCCAACATTAAAGGACTCACATTGGTCTTGTCCTGCTCTTGTCTCAGTCTCCCCCAGCCATAGTCTTGGACTTGACATGGTCTCAACCCCTCACATTCTTGGTCTTGATACACTCTACTCTGGTCTTCGTCATGACTAACTCTTGCTTAGGGTGTTCTTCAGTACAAAACCATCTTCGGTATAAAGGCAGATCATTTCCTAATACAGCACATCTAAGGGCATTCACAGTAATCTATTACTGCATTGTTATGTTCATTCAAGGGGAAAAGGCAAAAAACAATAAAAGTGTGTTAGATATGCATGCACATTTCTTCCATAGTTCTTTGATAACATATCACATTTCAAAACTCCTACCCTATGATCAAAACTCTTTAAAATATACAGACCTAACTGATTTGCCTGGACTTGTCTGCTCGATTATCGCGGAGGGTTCATGCTTACCTGAAACCACAGAACACAATGGCAATATTGAAGCAAACACGAGAGCTTGCCATACCACTGAAAAACCAGTTCTTGGCATTGTCATGTCTTGTTTCATAGACAACCCTGTGTCACTTAAAACTTTGCAAACACTCGCTCACAAAAATGCTGTTTTTGTATTGTATTTTGTCATCTCTTATGGAAAAAATTATAATAAATCTCCATCATGCATGCAAATAGAAAGTCATAGGTGCAAATGCTGGTCTTCCGCAGTCAAATCTCCAAATATAGCTTTCCTTACAACATGGGAGGAACCATCTGGGCCTTTAAAGACCCACATTTTGACAAATTGGATCATAGGCATGAGTCGTTATTATATTCTGACAGTATGATAGCCTTATTGGTAAATATACAAGTTAAAATAATAAATGTAATTCCTCAAAATAAAATTTCAATAAAGAAGTTCAACAAACCTGCAGCTCAACAATGTTTGCTGAATTGAGGTCTACCTTGCAGTATTTTACATGAATGCCCCTTTGCTGATAGAGTAACCGCTGCCCTAAAAAGAAGAAAAATAAAGACAGACATGTTAATTTGACCTAAATATGTAATGACAGTTAATGATTGTGCATAGGTAAAATATATAACACTTGATTAAACATGTTTAAACAATGTATTACATGATCTAATTGATTTTATGTAAAAACACATATTATTACTGCTACTTATATTACTAATAATAATTTCAAATAATGCTATAATATTGATTATGTTATTTAAATGTTGATGGACAAAGGAGAGAGGGTAAGTGAGTGTGTCAACCTGTGACACACACTTACTATCTCACTTTCCGAAAAATCACACTAACAGTCGCAAAAAATGTATTTCCGAAACATTTGTACTTCTTGTTATGTGGGAAACTGGCTGATGTTAGCTAGTTAATTAACCATGTTATCTGCCTTGGTAGCAAGCCTATAGTATTTATTTCACCAATGCTAGACATGCTAACTCTTCTAGATGTAGCAGGCGTTACCTTCGCAAGCATTTCTTGCATGTCGATACCCTCGTCCTCCAAGCCATGGCCTTTTTATCGGTACCTGAAACGTTCCATGGAGCCAACCTTCTCTTCTGCGATGGGGGAACAAGTTTTTGGGGTTCACCTCCTTCAGACATTATTATACAAGTTGCACAGAATGTGTTCACACCAACCGGAGGAGGAGGGGTCACGTTATTCCCAGGTTACTCTACACTGCGCAGGACCTGAGGGATTCCTGAACTTTCTTACCGCAGGAACGGTATGCCCGGAAGTATAGTCGGTTAGTAATTTATCGCCCATCACTTGGACTTGAATATAAAATGTGTGACAATGAACGTGTGTGTAGGCCTATAGTTGGGGGCTAGTAGAAGAGGGAGAGAGATGAAAAAGGTGAGAGCAGCACAAAGCAAAGCAAAAAGGTTTTCTTGACCGCTGCCTCTAGGCCTGCAGTGTTAATTCTCTTTCCTCAGCCGTTTTTAAAATGTTATAATGCTGCCTTTACGCGTGGCGATGGAGACAAACCTAAAACAACACACAGCAGTACTCGGCAAACAAATATAAAATATAGCCAAAGGGGAGGACTGTGCAGATAAACACACACCGCCACAAATTCTAGTGGGGCAGAAATTATCATTGAGAGGGATTATTTTTGTGTGACTCTATAATTACATTTTTCATTAAAATTTTGCAAAGTATGCCTTTAACGGACTGGTAATTGTCTAGAAAAAAAACAGGGCTCCTAAAGCGTTTACATTGTGCTTTGTTTTCTCACATTTCTTTTTAATAGACTAGTCGACTAGTCTTAATTAAAACTTCCGTTTAAACATTGGAAAATGAGTCGCTACGTGCCTCCCCAGTTTTGATACCTTGATTTTTTCAAACCATAGTGTACCATGAAACCAGAAAATGGCCATGACTAGGAGTGGAACATGTTAAAAGTATTTCAATATGTAGAAGGTACATATAATACAAATTCATTATTTAACTTTTTAAGAAGCTAACAGTCTTAACTTCTATAACTTCGATTACAAATTAAGCTTGTCTCACATTTGTCCATTGTACAATTAAAATGTAGGCTGAAGGTAGAAATGAATGCCTCATGACAAGATTCTCACATCTAGATTAACCCCTGCATCTAACTGGCAAACTAGATACACCTTTACTGTCTAATAAAATTGTCGGAGTTATATTAAGTATAACTGCCTTAACACAACATTGTGTTTACATTCCACCACTGTGCCACAGCATTCTCTGAACATGAAAAGACAACAATCCAGAGTTTGTTTCCTTGTCTTCATCATGTGAATCATGAACATTACGAGTATTGTGAGCAAAAGCAGATTTCTCAGTCAGCTGCTCTGCATGTAATCGGCTAATAAACACCGGTCTCACTCATGGTCTCACTGCCGGTGCACGCCAGAGCGACAGATGGGTGAATGTTTATGCGCCTACAATGGCGGAGCAGGTACAAATCCTTCATAATGTCTGTTTTGATGGTTTTTATCATGTTTTTATCACACTTGTGGATCTGAGATGATGCTAGATAACTCGCTGCTTGAAGACCGCAGTGCATTAATGTAATGTGGTGACGTAGGGACGAGCGAGGGGACCGCTAACTGCAGTAACTGACAGGAAGTTGGCTAAAAGAACAATTCCGCTTACAGCACCCTTAAGTCCCTATTCCACACCCTTCTTCGGAAACATCACTGATGATGTCAGAGAAGTTGTTTTTTTTTGGCTCTGAAGTTTTGGCTCCGTCCACCCCCTTTGTTTAAATAGTGGCACACAGCAAACAGGTGTCACATCTTTACCTGGGATCCTGTTAACAACATCAGAGGTGCCAGCAGTCCACCTGAGATAAAACTACTCTACAAGATCTTCTTTTCAAGGACCTGCACATCTTTTTGCATTTTAACCCAATTTTACCCATCACTAGAACTGAACACAAGATCTGCAGGTAGGCTAAACAATGTCCATGCAAGACATTAATATCTATTCATAAATTAATGCAGTGGAATAATAAATGGTGTTATGTTGTTCAAATGTTATATCTAACAGTTATCCATGGAATATATGTTTCTCTATTTGGTTAAGTATAGTCTGTTTTGTAATCAACTATTACATAAACTATGGTATAGTACAAGTAGTTATTTAATGAATTAATCCCTTACATAAATATCAAGAACAATTCATAATTATATGCATTTAATCCATATTATGAGCATTTTTGTAATTTTATGAACAGTATATATAATAAATAATTTTATATCTATATAAAAGTTATATAGATATAAGTCAAGAGCATTTACCATTTATATCCTAAATTATAATTTGAATTGTTCAACAGCATTCACAAAATAAGCACTTCAAGCTTAATTACACATATGTAAGGCATGTGCAATATTGGTAAATTAAAGGTAACATTACATTACAACTAGGGCTGTCAAGCGATTAAAAAAAATTATCTAATTAATTACAGGCTCTGTGATTAATTAATCTAAATTAATCGCATACTTATGACACTTTTATGCCTGTTTATAAACAACTGTAGACCTATAGGCTACCGTTCGTCTCTCTCTCTCTCTCTCGCCGTCTCTCGTAACTTCTGTCTCTTTCCCTCAGCCAGGCTTCTACATTAAATACATTTAGGAACTAGGCTACTAGCGCCGAAAAAAAAACACAAAAAAACAAGCAGGCTAAATGACGCGCGCGCGCACACACACACACACCCACAAAGGAGGAAAAAAGACAGGCATATGCTAGGAAGAGTGAGAGGGGGCTGGTGTCCGTTTAGAATAACATAAGACGTATTCCTACCTTCATGCTTATTTTCCCGGAGCAGCCCATAACACATCCATAGAGCCCTCTCTGCTTCTTTCTTTACTCTTTAATCCCGTGCGGGTCGTGTCCGCAAAATACAGGTGCAGCTCCACTATTGTCTCACCTCTTTTGCACCGGGTCAAAGGGCAATATAGAAGTGCGATTAATCTGCGTTAATTTTTTTAATCGCGTTAATTTTTCTGTGATTAATTAATCGAAATTAACGCGTTAATTTGACAGCCCTAATTACAAAACAACATTTTAAATCTGTATGGCAATGAATATTTAACAAATTATGTAAATTAATCACACTTTTGAAAAATTTGGTCTTGGTTTTCTAATGGTATAGCCTATGTTGGTCCGTCTCAGTTACATCTGTTAAATGTTCTTCTGCACAATACCCAAACAGAGTAACTTACCACAGGATGTTTGTAGAATGTTTGTGGATGCAGTTTGTTGAAAAACCTTCACATTAGGCTTATGGCTATTGAGTATTATGTTCAGCAAAACACTTTGCCTTGAAATATTTTTTCCTGAGCACACCTGTGACACTCTCTGTTACAACAAAACAAACTTTAAGTGAACTGTCCCACTGTATTAATTACATGAATAATGTTACTATCTAGGTATGGACAACAGACTGGTTCTCACCGTCGTTTTTGTGACGCTGTCCTTGATATCCCCCGGCTCCTATGCTCAAAACGCCCGCAACACCACAACATTAACCGCAGCACCAACTGCAACCACAGCACCAAATGCAACTGCAGCACCAACCGCAGCACCAACTGTAACAGCAGCACCAACTGCAACTGCAGCACCAAATGCAACTGCAGCACCAACCGCAGCACCAACTGCAACAGCAGCACCAACTGCAACTGCAGCACCAAATGCAACTGCAGCACCAACCGCAGCACCAACTGCAACAGCAGCACCAACTGCAACTGCAGCACCAAATGCAACTGCAGCACCAACCGCAGCACCAACTGCAGCGCCAACTGCAACCGCAGCACCAAATGCAACTGCAGCACCAACCGCAACCGCAGCACCAAATGCAACCGCAGCACCAACGGCAGTCGCAACTGCAGCTCCCGCCCTTGTGACCAACATCACAGTGGTAACTCTTCCGGTGAGTGATGGCAAAAAACTAACAAATAAGTTAATAAAATGAGCTCAGTGGGATACAATACAAAAGAATAGGAACAAGTCAAGTCACATTAATCGATGGTGTTGAACAAAGAGCACATTTCCCATCCACTTAATTGTGTATTATTTCCCCTACAGGCAGCCATTAATAACACAGGATGCGGGTCCCAGCAGCTCTGTGCGTCGGAGCCCTCTGAGTGCAATCCCTCTGTGGCAGGCTCATGTTTCTTCCTTTCTGCTAAGCAGCAGAGTGGTAACAACTTTGACTTTGGGCTCTCAGGAGAGTCAGACGGATACATCTCTGCCACCCTGTCAACTGACAACACACTGGTATGTCAGGTTCTGTCACTCACTCCTCAAGTACCACCGATTCTACCCCTGAGCCGATCACACTGTTTGTTGGAAGTCTACTGTGTAAACAAGTTATATTTACCGTTTATTTTCTTGCACCACAGGGAAGAAACGACCCAACATACGTGTGTGCAAACAACAATGGTGTTGTAAGATTCTTTAGTACTGTCCTCGGCGACAACGGCCAACTGACTATGGCAAATGTGAGTTTGTGTTTCCTCTGACTAGTGGTGGGTGTAGAGTGTGGCACTATACATAAACCTGTTTGAGCTCACTTTCCTCTGCAGTTGGGGATGCTCTTTTTGTTGGACTTCACCTCCCCAAAAATATGAACTGCAGCAACAACCTTTTTTTGTCTACACGTAACACATTAAATACTTGAAAGTCACTGAGCAGTAAATGGTCAAAACATTATACTTAATATGCATGGTCTTTTAATATCAGTTGGATGAATTCATTATTAACACTCATTGCCTTCCCTTTCTAGCTGAGTGTGAACTCTGTGAGAGGCAGAGTCAGTGGAAGAACAATCCAATGTACATTTGCTGCCACCATACCGACCGCAAATACCAGAACATCTCCTCTCACACTCTTAGTCGGCACTGGAGCTTTCAACAGCAGTAAGCTTATACATCAGTTACATATTAACACACCATTGTATGCATGTTCAACAGTCAACTAAGACCCACTGTCTTTTGCTTGCGCTCACAGCCAGCGGTGCCCTAGGAGCCCCTTCTGCCCAACTACGAAGCGACGTTGCAAACCTGGCAAATCCTATGACCAACGTCACCAATCAGATTGCCTCCAACACGACCACTGCTTCCCCTATGACCACTGCAAATGCAACCGCAGCACCAACCGCAACGGCGGCACCAACGGCAGTCGCAACTGCTGCTCCCCCCCTCGTGACCAACATCACAGTGGTAACTCTTCCGGTGAGTGATGGCAAAAAACTAACAAATAAATAAATACAATGAGCTTAGTGGGATACAATACAAAAGAATAGGAACAAGTCAAGTCACCTTAATCGATGGTGTTGAACAAAGAGCACATTTCCCATCCACTTAATTGTGTATTATTTCCCCTACAGGCAGCCATTAATAACACAGGATGCGGGTCCCAGCAGCTCTGTGCGGCGGAGCCCTCTGAGTGCAATCCCTCTGTGGCAGGCTCATGTTTCTTCCTTTCTGCTAAGCAGCAGAGTGGTAACAACTTTGACTTTGGGCTCTCAGGAGAGTCAGACGGATACATCTCTGCCACCCTGTCAACTGACAACACACTGGTATGTCAGGTTCTGTCACTCACTCCTCAAGTACCACAGATTCTACCCCTGAGCCGATCACACTGTTTGTTGGAAGTATACTGTGTAACCAAGTTATATATACCGTTTATTTTCTCGCACCACAGGGAGGAAACGACCCAACATACGTGTGTGCAAACAACAATGGTGTTGTAAGATTCTTTAGTACTTTCCTCGGCGACAACGGCCAACTGACTATGGCAAATGTGAGTTTGTGTTTCCTCTGACTAGTGGTGGGTGTAGAGTGTGGCACTATACATAAACCTGTTTGAGCTCACTTTCCCCTGCAGTTGGGGATGCTCTTTTTGTTGGACTTCCCCTCCCCAAAAATATGAACAGCAGCAAAAACCTTTTTTTGTCTACACGTAACACATTCAATACTGAAAAGTCACTGAGCAGTAAATGGTCAAAACATTATACTTAATATGCATGGTCTTTTAATATCAGTTGGATGAATTCATTATTAACACTCATTGCCTTCCCTTTCTAGCTGCCTGTGAACTCTGTGAGAGGCAGAGTCAGTGGAAGAACAATCCAATGTACCTTTGCTGCCACCATACCGACCGCAAATACCAGAGCAACACCTGTCACACTCTCAGTCGGCACTGGAACTTTCGACAGCAGTAAGCTTATATATCAGTTACATATTAACACACCATTGTATGCATGTTCAACAGTCAACTAAGACCCACTGTCTTTTGCTTGCGCTCACAGACACCGGTGCCCTAGGAGCCCCCACTGCCCAACTACGAAGCGACATTGAAGACCTGGCAAATCCTATGAGCAACGTCACCAATCTGATTACCTCCAACACCATTACACTCCAGCAATCACTGACACAAGGTAAGCAATGCATAAGAGAAACGGTTGTTTTCCTTGAGAGAGCAAAGTCATCCAAAACAATTGCTGGGAACTATATGTGTTTCTACAATGCCTATATTGCCTAACACTGTATTTTTGCTTCCCCATTATCCCCTAGTTCTGCTGATAACTATGGGTCTGCTGGGACTGGCTGCGCTTTAAGGAAACTGAAAACCTCCAGTGGTCAAGACATGAAATCCTTAACTTCCCTTGTCATGTACACCACTTGCTACTGAATATTTAACAGGAGATTTAACAGATTTACTATACACAGTCAATCACAGATTATTATATGCTTAATTTTGTATCAACTCACTGCAGGTGAAAGGTGGTCGCTGTTCCAAAGACGTCTGGCTGCTTTCACATCTGTTATGGGCTCTGAAACAAAAAGAACAATTATTTTTGAAGTTTTTCTTTTAATTTAATGTTGTGTGTAATCCATTTTGTTTGTTTTGTTAACATAGGACTGCTGGATTTCTGTCCTACGAGTTACTTATTTGCAAGAAAACACATTGACTCTTTGCCCCCTCAAACATCAAATCTAAATGTATCAGTACCTGGATTTCACTGGGTGACATCATGCCTTATACAAAGTTTGGGTTTGGGGTCTGGTTACCTTTTAAGCCCACTTCACTATTGTAAGACAAAAAGTCCATGGTAGCCAATGGCGTGGAGCCATCAAGTTAATAAACTGTAATACCTGTAAAACAATCCGTCAATATTGCATGGATATCAAAACCATTTTTCAAAAATCTGAGAAACTTATACATCACTTTTTGTTAACCATGATACTCTTTTGTTTACCATCAGAGTAGGTAGATGTGGCCCTGTATTTTACTTTGTGTGTGTGTGTGTGTGTGTGTGTGTGTGACTACACATTCATGTATGTGTTTTAGGTCTATTGTGGTACATCATATGTCACATGTCACTCATAACAATACCAGCAAATACCAGACATGTGTTTACATACATCATGTTGAAATTATTATTACGTTATTCTCTTTTGTGTGAATGTACATATTGTTAATGCTTCAACTATGTTTTTACAATGAAGCCTTCGTTGGCTGATATTTTCATGTGTATGTGCAAACTTACACATGCAAATGAGCCGTTGCTCATGAAGAATGCTATATATGATACCAAATATTGGTTAACAGATTTTGCACATTGCATTTGTAACAGCAGAGTTTATAACATGTTTATGAAATAAATATTTTATTCTAAATTATCTATGTTCCTGGCGTTAATGGGTTTTCCCTTATTATTGACAGACAGAAAACACTACACTGTTTCACAAACAAGCAGATCCAAAGATCAGAATCTGAACATTTAGCAAAGTTTAGGTGACAGAAATAGCAGATTTAGCTAATGCAAGAAATGTAATTACATAGAATAGTAGTATTAGTATCAAGTTGCAGCAATTTTTCTAAAATAGATCTATACAGACCAAACATGTATTCATGCGACACTTACAGCTATTTTTAAGATATTTTACTGATACCCAAATGACTATCCAACTGAAAACCAACATCTTCCGTGGGCTGCGCACAACGTAGACTTTTTTAATTATTTCTTCATTTTTTGCAGTCTTCCAAATTACACTCTTCATGGTCTGGTCAGCGAAACAAAGATGGTCGCCGGAAGTCAGCTATCATCTTGCTCATCTTTTATGGTAGGCTATCATGGATATTATGTTACTAAATATAAAGTGTATTAACTTTAATGTCAACCTTAATAAATATCGCAATATTTAACAACTTTTTCATCTAGTCCATTCTCTGCCATTTAACTAATATAACTTTGTCAGGGATACATTTAATCATTTGACAGTGCTGACTGAGTATAACCTACAAGTATGCTTTGTATTGTGCAAATATACAACTAACTTGTAAATAGCCTACAATTGTTTGGAGAGTAAATACATTGCCTAATTATGTAGGCTAAATAAAAGATGATCGTCATGGAAATTCAGTGGCAAGAGTTGTTTGCAACAATTTCCATCTGGGTGTACAATGTATGTTTTCATGTTCCAGAAAAAAAAATAAAAAAATAAATCAAGTACATTATTTGAATAGAAAACTCTGAGGAAAACTATGACCACTGTAAGGGTGTATTCACACATGGAAAGTCCGTTAGTTCACTTGCTTTGGTCCAGACCAAATAGAGTTTAGATTTTTTTTGTTTGGTGTGGTCCACTTTCATATTGCCCCTTTTGCAAGTGAACCAGCATTACGAAGCAAAACCACACGTGATCTGAGGTCATTCATTCATTGGACAGACATTCTGGGGGGAGAGAAGCAGGAAGAACGAAGTAACTGCGAAATATATCATTGATATACAGTCAAGTGCGAAAGTTTGTGAACCCCTTGAGCCTTTTGGAATTTTATTTATTTTAACCATTATTAATTCATTTTTATCAATACCAGTATTTTTTATATGAAATAACAGATGTTTGTTTATCAATTGAACATTTTTCTTTTCCAGAAATCAATTGTTAAAACAGATAAAACAAATTATTTGACGAATGTTGTATGTGCAAAAGTTTGTGAACCCTGAGCTGCATTGCTTAAATCGAGCAGGTTGACACAATCAGGTGGGCCAAATTGGTTGATGAAATAGACCAATGTAATGAGAGATCTTTAGGGAAGAAATTGGGTGGCACTAGATAAAACAGAGATAAAACCAGGTCAGTTTAGGCTCACCAAAGTGAACCCATACAGGTCAGACATGCTAAAAGGGAAACAAATCTCAGAGGATCTCAGGAATAGAGTTTTGATGTTGCACATTTGTCTGGGGACAGTTATAAATTCATAAAAAAAATTTGAGCTCAATCGGTCCACCGTGAGGCAAATCATCTACAAATGGAGAGCTTTAAGAGTGACTTAACATCTGCCTAGAAGTGGACTTCCTTCAAAAATATCCTCAAGCGCCACAAGAAAAGTGATTTTTCAGGTAAAAGCCAACCCAAACATTACATCTGGAGATTTGCAGACAATTTGAAACCACCATTATTCACTTGGGAGAAGGTTCTGTAGGTGGTAGGCAGAATTGCGTTTTTGCCCAAACATGGCGGTTTTGGTTATGACCAAACAGTTCAATTTTGGACTAATTTGTCCACAGAATAAGACTTCAGGTATCTCCAGGTGCTCTGTGGCAAAGTTGTGACAAACAGTTTTGTTCTTTTTTGAGAGCAGAGGCTTCTTCAGCAACCATCCCATGAAAGCCATGTTGACTGAGTTTTCTTCTTATTGTGGAACCATGCACATCTGTCCCAGATGCTGCACGAGAGGTCTGCAAATCACTAGATGTAATGTTTGGGTTGGCTTTTACCTGAAAAATCACTTATCTTGTGGCGCTTGTGGATATTTTTGAAGGAAGTCCACTTCTAGGCAGATGTTCAGTCACTCTTAAAGCTCTCCATTTGTAGATGATTTGCCTCACGGTGGACCGATGGAGCTCAAACTTTAAAAAAAATAATTTATAGCTGTCCCCAGACAAATGTGCAGCATCAAAACTCTATTCCTGAGATCCTCAGAGATTGGGTTCCCTTTTAGCATGTCTGACCTGTATGGGTTCACTTTGGTGAGCCTAAACTGACCTGGTGTTATCTCTGTTGTATCTAGTGCCACCCAATTTCTTCCCTAAAGATCTCTCACTACATTGGTCCATTTCATGACTCAATTTGGCCCATCTGATTGTGTTTACTTGCTCGATTTAAGCAATGCAGCTTAGGGTTCACAAACTTTTGATCATACAACATTTGTCAAATAATTTGTTTTATCTGTTTTAACAATTTATTTCTGGGAAAGAAAAATGTTGAATTGATAAACAAACACCTGCTATTTCATATAAAAAATACTGGTATTGATAAAAATGAATTATTAATGGTAAAAATAAATAAAATTCCAAAATGTTCAAGGGGTTCACAAACTTTCGCACTTGACTGTAATACGGGGTTAAAAATAATAAAAAGGCCTACATCTAGCCTAAAGAAGAAGAAAATCTAATTATTGTTGTTTCATATGGTTATAATATGTAGCCCTATGACAATGCCACGTTAAGTGGCTTGTAGCCTACGATGTGAAACATAATGTATAGCCTACTGTATTTTTGCTGTTGGACGCGCGGCTCGAGAGAAGAATAGGCTCAAGCTGACACTCAGCTGATTAAGCAGTGTATCAGCTGGGTGTAAGTTCGGCGCAGTTCAGTTCCAAACTGACACAGGGACAGTATTGACGGTCACGTTGGGAAGAAAAATAAAAACACACACTTCATGCAAAGCGCAGCGTGAACCTGTTGGCACTGTGCGGGAGACGCTCCCCTCTCCATCTGATCGCTGAACATATCAGCATGTGTACGCGTCATTATCAACTGTAATATTTTCGCTCGGGGCTCCCGGTCAAACCACAACTAATCTTCCTAACAACGGCGACAACAACACTTTCCCATAATGTGAAGCTGATGGCGATTAAAGAAAAAAAAGAAAAGAAAAGAAAGAAAAGGCGCAGTGCTTCCTGCAATTGGGTCGGATCGAGTCCGGCCAAATTCACACCACAAACGAACTGCAGCAGAGTTCGTTTTGAAGCGCATCGAGACCACCTCTTCAGCTGAGTCTCGGTCCGCTTGTTTGGTCCGCCCCCGAGTGCGATTGCTGTATTCACACCTGCCTGAAAGATGCGCACCGAAGGCAGAAGTGCACCTGAGTTCGTTTCAACCGAACTAAACACGGCATGTGTGAATACACCCTAAGTCTAATTTGTTGTTATATAATATGAGTGAAGGTGTTTTGTTTATAAGATTGTTATAATCTTGACACTGGCTTTGCCTCCAAAGCCATGCATGCAAGTCGGTACCTGAAACGTTCCATGGAGCCAACCTTCTCTTCTTCGATGGGGGAACAAGTTTTTGGGGTTCACCTCCTTCAGACATTATTACACAGGTTTCACAGAATGTGTTCACACCAACCGGAGGAGGAGGGGTCACGTTATTCCCAGGTTACTCTACACTGCGCAGGACCTGAGGGATTCCTGAACTTTCTCACACCGCAGGAACGGTATGACCGGAAATATAGTCGGTTAGTAATTTATCGCCCATCACTTGGACTTGAATATAAAATGTGTGACAATGAACGTGTGTGTAGGCCTATAGTTGTGGGCTAGTAGAAGAGGGAGAGGGATGGAAAAGGTGAGAACAGCACAAAGCAAAGCAAAGAGGTTTTCTTGACCGCTGCCTCTAGGCCTGCAGTGTTAATTCTCTTTTGTCAGTCGTTTTTAAAATGTTATAATGCTGCCTTTACACGCGGCAATAGAGACGAACCCAAAACAACACACACTGGGACACGTCAAAACCAGCAAATGTAAAATACAGCCAAAGGGGAGGACTGTGCAGATAAACACACCACCACAAATTCTAGTGGGGCAGAAGTGATCATTGAGAGGGATTATATTTGCGTGAAAAATGGCCATGACTAGGAGTGGAACATGTTAAAAGTATTTCAATATGTAGAAGTACAAATAATATCAATTAATTATTTAACTGGTTCAGAAGCTAAAAGTCTTAACTTCTATCACTTTACAAATTGAGCTTGTCTCACATTTGTCCATTGTACAATTAAAAAATGTAGACTTTTAATTGAAGGTAGAAATGAATGCCTCAGGACAAGATTCTCACATCTAGATTAACCCCTGCATCTAACTGGCAAACTAGATACATCTTTACTGTCTAATAAAATTGTCGGAGTTATATTAAGTATAACTGCCTTACCACAACATTGTGTTTACATTCCACCACTGTGCCACAGCATTCTCTGAACATGACAAGACAACAATCCAGAGTTTGTTTCCTTGTCTTCATCATGTGAATCATGAACATTACGAGCATTGCGAGCCCTCAAGGAAGTAATATTTATTTATTTATTTTATTTTATTTATTATTCTTTCGGACAATTCCACCAATACACAATTTTCTCTTTCATATCTTCATACATCTTACTTTTTGTTGTCCGAAGGGTGACGGAAGAAGCCAAAGGCTTATCAGGTCCCGCCCCGATTATAAATTTAGAAACTAAACTCTAGCACAGGCAAATGTGGTTAAATGTGCAGTGACATGGCACAATCCATCAATTGTTTCCATTACACACGCCCTTAAGTCCCTATTCCACACTCATCCTTGGAAACATCACTGATGTCAGAGAAGTTTCTTTTTTGGCTCTGAAGTTTTGGCTCCTTCCACCCCCTTAGTTTAAATAGTGGCACACAGCAAACAGGTGTCACATCTTTACCTGAGATCCTGTTAACAACATTAGAGGTGCCAGCAGTCCACCTGAGATAAAACTACTCTACAAGATCTTCTTTTCAAGGACCTGCACATCTTTTTGCATTTTAACCCAATTTTACCCATCACTAAAACTGAACACAAGATCTACAGGTAGGCTAAAACAATGTCCATGCAAGACAGTAATATCTATTCATAAATGAATGCAGTGGAATAATAAATGGTGTTATGTTGTTCAAATGTTATATCTAACAGTTATCCATGGAATATATCTTTCTCTATTTGGTTAAGTATAGTCTGTTTTGTAATCAACTATTACATAAACTATGGTATAGTACAAGTAGTTATTTAATGAATTAATCCCTTACATAAATCAAGAACAATTCATAATTATATTTGTATTTAATCTATATCGTGAGCATTTTTGTAATTTTATGCACAGTATATATAATAAATATACTTGTATATCTATATAAAAGTTATATAGATATAAGTCAAGACCATTTCCCATTCATATCCTAAATTATAATTTTAATTGTTCAACAGCATTCACAAAATAAGCACTTCAAGCTTAGTTACACATATGTAAGTCATGTGTAATTTTGGTAAATTAATAGTAACATTTGAATTAAAATATGTATGATAATGAACATTTTACATAATTATGTAAATTAATCACACTTTTCAAAAATGAGGTCTTGATTTTCAAATGGTATAGCCTGTTGGTCCGTCTCAGTTACATCTGTTGAATGTTCTCCCGCACAATACCCAAAGAGAGTAACTTACCACAGGATGTTTGTAGAATGTTTGTGGATGCAGAAAAACCTTCACATTGGGCTTATGGCTATTGAGTATTATGTTCAGCAAAACACTTTGCCTTGAAATAATTTTTCCTGAGCACACCTGTGACACTCTCTGCTACAACAATTCAAACTGTAAATTAACTGTCCCACTGTATTAATTACATGAATAATGTTACTATCTAGGTATGGACAACAGACTGGTTCTCACCGTCCTTTTTGTGACACTCTCCTGGATATCCTCGGGCACCTATGCTCAAACGACAGCACTGGTAACCACAGCAACAACGGCAGCACCGGTATCCACAGCAACACCCGCAGCAACAACCGCAGCACCGGTAACGGGAACAACAACCGCAGCACCGGTAACGGGAGCAACAACCGCAGCACCGGTAACGGGAGCAACAACCGCAGCACCAGTGACAACCGCAGCACCGGTAACAGGAGCAACAACCGCAGCACCGGTAACGGGAGCAACAACCGCAGCACCGGTAACAGGAGCAACAACCGCAGCACCGGTAACAGGAGCAACAACCGCAGCACCGGTAACAACCGCAGCACCGGTAACGGGAGCAACAACCGCAGCACCGGTAACAGGAGCAACAACCGCAGCACCGGTAACAACCGCAGCACCGGTAACGGGAGCAACAACCGCAGCACCGGTAACAGGAGCAACAACCGCAGCACCGGTAACAGGAGCAACAACCGCAGCACCGGTAACAGGAGAAACAACCGCAGCACCGGTAACAGGAGCAACAACCGCAGCACCGGTAACAACCGCAGCACCGGTAACCGGAGCAACAACCGCAGCACCGGTAACGGGAGCAACAACCGCAGCACCGGTAACGGGAGCAACAACCGCAGCACCGGTAACGGGAGCAACAACCACAGCACCGGTAACGGGAGCAACAACCGCAGCACCAGTAACGGGAGCAACAACCGCAGCACCAGTGACAACCGCAGCACCGGTAACAGGAGCAACAACCGCAGCACCGGTAACAGGAGCAACAACCGCAGCACCGGTAACGGGAGCAACAACCGCAGCACCGGTAACAGGAGCAACAACCGCAGCACCGGTAACGGGAGCAACAACCGCAGCACCGGTAACAGGAGCAACAACCGCAGCACCGGTAACAACCGCAGCACCGGTAACGGGAGCAACAACCGCAGCACCGGTAACAGGAGCAACAACCGCAGCACCGGTAACGGGAGCAACAACCGCAGCACCGGTAACGGGAGCAACAACCGCAGCACCGGTAACGGGAGCAACAACCGCAGCACCGGTAACGGGAGCGACAACCGCAGCACCGGTAACGGGAGCGACAACCGCAGCACCGGTAACGGGAGCGACAACCGCAGCACCGGTAACGGGAGCGACAACCGCAGCACCGGTAACAGGAGCAACAACCGCAGCACCGGTAACGGGAGCAACAACCGCAGCACCGGTAACGGGAGCAACAACCGCAGCACCGGTAACGGGAGCAACAACCGCAGCACCGGTAACGGGAGCAACAACCGCAGCACCGGTAACAACCGCAGCACCGGTAACCGGAGCAACAACCGCAGCACCGCTAACGGGAGCAACAACCGCAGCACCGGTAACAGGAGCAACAACCGCAGCACCGGTAACGGGAGCAACAACCGCAGCACCGGTAACGGGAGCAACAACCGCAGCACCGGTAACGGGAGCGACAACCGCAGCACCGGTAACGGGAGCGACAACCGCAGCACCGGTAACGGGAGCGACAACCGCAGCACCGGTAACGGGAGCGACAACCGCAGCACCGGTAACGGGAGCGACAACCGCAGCACCGGTAACAGGAGCGACAACCGCAGCACCGGTAACGGGAGCAACAACCGCAGCACCGGTAACGGGAGCAACAACCGCAGCACCGGTAACGGGAGCGACAACCGCAGCACCGGTAACAGGAGCGACAACCGCAGCACCGGTAACAGGAGCAACAACCGCAGCACCGGTAACAGGAGCAACAACCGCAGCACCGGTAACAACCGCAGCACCGGTAACGGGAGCAACAACCGCAGCACCGGTAACGGGAGCAACAACCGCAGCACCGGTAACAACCGCAGCACCGGTAACCGGAGCAACAACCGCAGCACCGGTAACGGGAGCAACAACCGCAGCACCGGTAACAGGAGCAACAACCGCAGCACCGGTAACGACAGCAGCAACCGCAGCAACAACGGCAGTCGCAACTGCTGCTCCCCCCCTCGTGACCAACATCACAGTGGTAACTCTTCCGGTGAGTGATGGCAAAAAAACTAAGAAATAAATAAATACAATGAGCTTAGTGGAATACAATACAATAGAATAGGAACAAGTCAAGTCACCTTAATCGATGGTGTTGAACAAAGAGCACATTTCCCATCCACTTAATTGTGTATTATTTCCCCTACAGGCAGCCATTGATAACACAGGATGCGGGTCCCAGCAGCTCTGTGCGTCGGAGCCCTCTGAGTGCAATCCCTCTTCGGGCTCATGTTTCTTCCTTTCTGCTAAGCAGCAGAGTGGTAACAACTTTGACTTTGGGCTCTCAGGAGAGTCAGACGGATACATCTCTGCCACCCTGTCAACTGACAGCACACTGGTATGTCAGGTTCTGTCACACACTCCTCAAGTACCACCGATTCTACCCCTGAGCCGATCACACTGTTTGTTGGAAGTATACTGTGTAACCAAGTTATATTTACCGTTTATTTTCTTGCACCACAGGGAGGAAACGACCCAACATACGTGTGTGCAAACAACAATGGTGTTGTAAGATTCTTTAGTACTTTCCTCGGCGACAACGGCCAGCTGACTATGGCAAATGTGAGTTTGTGTTTCCTCCGACTAGTGGTGGGTGTAGAGTGTGGCACTATACATAAGCCTGTTTGAGCTCACTTTCCTCTGCAGTTGGGGATGCTCTTTTTGTTCGACTTCCCCTCCCCAAAAATATGAACAGCAGTGTATTTTTTGTACAGTCATATGAAAAAGTTTGGGAACCCCTCTCAGCCGGCATTATAATTGACTCTGCTTTCACAAAAAAAATTTAAAAGTGGTATGTCTTTAATTTACCAGGAACAGCTAAGTACTGGGATGTTTTCCAAACAAAGATTTTTTGAAAAGCAGTATTTGGTTGTATGAAATAAAATAAAATGTGAAAAACTGGCTGTGCAAAAATATGGGTACCCTTGTGGTTTTGTTGATTTTAATGCCTGTAACAGCATGTAAAACTGATGAATTTAAACACAAAGTTGGTTGGATTATGTTGTTAAGCCTTGAACCTCATAAAAATGTCTGTTTAATCATGAGAAAATGTATTTTAGGTGCCTAAATGCAAGTTGCACTTCTCTTTGACTCTCTGCTGAAGTGAGACAGAATGGGATCATCAAAACAGCTCCCAAAAGATCTGAAAAACAAAGATTGTTCATTGTCATGGTTTAGGGGAAGGCTACAAGAAGCTTTCCCAAAGGTTTCAATTGTCAATTTCGACTGTAGGGAACGTTGTCAGGAAATGGAAGGACACAGGCACAGTGGCAGTTAAACCCAGGCATGGCAGACCAAGAAAAAAACAGGAGCGGCATAGGTGGAGGATTGTGAGAATGGTTGCACACAACCCACAGATCACCTCCAAAGACCTGCAAGAACATCTGGCTGCAGATTGTGTATATGTACATCGTTCAACAATTCAGCGCAATTTGCACCAAAACATCTGCTTTTTATAAAGACCAAATTTTTGTCTCATCAGTCCAAAGCATTTTCTTCCAATATGAATCTGGCTTGTCTAAATGAGCTTTTGCATACTCCATGCAACTGTATCTGTGGCGTGGGCGCAGAAAGGGCTTCCTTCTCATCACCTGGCCATACAGATGTTTTGGTGCAAATTGCACTGATTTGTTGAACCATGTACAGATACACAATCTGCAGCCAGATGTTCTTGCAGGTCTTTGGAGGTGATCTTTGGGTTGTGTGCAACCATTCTCACAATCCGCCGCATATGCCGCTCTTGTACTTTTCTTGGTCTGCTAGACCTGGGTTTAACTGCAACTGTGCCTGTGTCCTTCCATTCCCTGACAACGTTCCTTACAGTAGAAATTGACAATTGAAACCTTTGGGAAAGCTTCTTGTAGCCTTCCCCTAAACCATGATAATGAATAATCTTTGTTTTTAAGATCTTTTGGGAGCAGTTTTGATGATCCCATTCTGTCTCACTTCAGCAGAGAGTCAAAGAGAAGTGCAACTTGCATTTAGGCACCTAAAATACATTTTCTCATGATTAAACAGACATTTATATGAGGTTCAAGGCTTAACAACATAATCCAACCAACTTTGTGTTTAAATTCATCAGTTTTACATGCTGTTACAGGCATTAAAATCAACAAAACCACAAGGGTACCCATATTTTTGCACAGCCAATTTTTCACATTTTATTTTATTTCATACAACCAAATACTGCTTTTCAAAAAATCTTTGTTTGGAAAACATCCCAGTACTTAGCTGTTCCTGGTAAATTAAAGACATACCACTTTTATATTTTTTTTGTGAAAGCAGAGTCAATTATAATGCCGGCTGAGAGGGGTTCCCAAACTTTTTCATATGATTGTATACACGTTAAATACTTGAAAGTCACTGAGCAGTAAATGGTCAAAACATTATACTTAATATGCATGGTCTTTTAATATCAGTTGGATGAATTCATTATTAACACTCATCGTCTTCCCTTTCTAGCTGCCTGTGAACTCTGTGAGAGGCAGAGTCAGTGGAAGAACAATCCAATGTACCTTTGCTGCCACCATACCGACCGCAAGAACCAGAGCAACACCTGTCACACTCTCAGTCGGCACTGGAGCTTTCAACGGCAGTAAGCTAATACATCAGTTACATATTAACACACCATTGTATGCATGTTCAACAGTCAACTAAGACCCACTGTCTTTTGCTTGTGCTCACAGACACCGGTGCCCTAGGAGCCCCCACTGCCCAACTACGAAGCAACATTGAAGACCTGGCAAATCCTATGAGCAACGTCACCAATCTGATTACCTCCAACACCATTACACTCCAGCAATCACTGACACAAGGTAAGCAATGCATAAGAGAAAGGGTTGTTTTCCTTGAGAGAGCAAAGTCATCCAAAACAATTGCTGGGAACTATATGTGTTTCTACAATGCCTAACACTGTATTTTTGCTTCACCATTATCCCCTATAGTTCTGCTGATAACTATGGGTCTGCTGGGACTGGGTGCGCTTTAAGGAAACTGAAAACCTCCAGTGGTCAAGACATGAAATCCTTAACTTCCCTTGTCATGTACACCACTTGCTACTAAATATTTAACAGGAGATTTAACAGATTTACTATACACAGTCGATCACAGATTATCAGGATGATGCTTAATTTTGTATCAACTCACTGCAGGTGAAAGGTGGTCGCTGTTCCAAAGACGTCTGGCTGCTTTCACATCTGTTATGGGCTCTGAAACAAAAAGAACAATTATTTTTGAAGTTTTTCTTTTAATTTAATGTTGTGTGTAATCCATTTTGTTTGTTTTGTTAACATAGGACTGCTGGATTTCTGTCCTACGAGTTACTTATTTGCAAGAAAACACATTGACTCTTTGCCCCATCAAACATCAAATCTAAATGTATCAGTACCTGGATTTCACTGGGTGACATCATGCCTTATACAAAGTTTGGGTTTGGGGTCTGGTTACCTTTTAAGCCCACTTCACTATTGTAAGACAAAAAGCTCATGACTTTGTAAGTCCATGGTAGCCAATGGCGTGGAGCCATCAAGTTAATAAACTGCAAATGCCAGTAAAAAAATCTGTCAACATTGCATAGATATCAAAACCATTTTTCAAAAATCTGAGAAACTTATACATCACTTTTTGTTAACCATGATATACTCTTTTGTTTACCATCAGAGTAGGTAGATGTGGCCCTGTATTTTACTTTGTGTGTGTGTGTGTGTGACTACACATTCATGTATGTGTTTTAGGTCTATTGTGGTACATCATATGTTACATGTCACTCATAACAATTCTAGCAAATACCAGACATGTGTTTACATACATCATGTTATAATTATTATTACGTTATTCTCTTTTGTGTGAATGTACATATTGTTAATGCTTAAATTATGTTTTTACAATGATGCCTTCGTTGGCTGATATTTTCATGTGTATGTGCAAACTTACACATGCAAATGAGCCGTTGCTCATAAAGAATGCTATATATGATACCAAATATTGGTTAACAGATTTTGCACATTGCATTTGTAACAGCAGAGTTTATAACATGTTTATGAAATAAATATTGTATTCTAAATTATCTTTGTTCCTGGCGTTAATGGGTTTTCCCTTATTATTGACAGACAGAAAACACTACACTGTTTCACAAACAAGCAGATCCAAAGATCAGAATCTGAACATTTAGCAAAGTTTAGGTGACAGAAATAGCAGATTTAGCTAATGCAAGAAATGTAATTACATAGAATAGTAGTATTAGTATCAAGTTGCAGCAATTTTTCTAAAATAGATCTATACAGACCAAACATGTCTTCATGCGACACTTACAGCTATTTTTAAGATATTTTACTGATACCCAAATGACTATCCAACTGAAAACCAACATCTTCCGTGGGCTGCGCACAACGTAGACTTTTTAAATTATTTCTTTATTTTTTGCAGTCTTCCAAATTACACTCTTCATGGTCTGGTCAGCGAAACAAAGATGGTTGCCGGAAGTCAGCTATCATCTTGCTCATCTTTTATGGTAGGCTATCATGGATATTATGTTACTAAATATAAAGTGTATTAACTTTAATGTCAACCTTAATAAATATCGCAATATTTAACAACTTTTTCATCTAGTCCATTCTCTGCCATTTAACTAATATAACTTTGTCAGGGATACATTTAATCATTTGACAGTGCTGACTGAGTATAACCTACAAGTATGCTTTGTATTGTGCAAATATACAACTAACTTGTAAATAGCCTACAATTGTTTGGAGAGTAAATACATTGCCTAATTATGTAGGCTAAATAAAAGATGATCGTCATGGAAATTCAGTGGCAAGAGTTGTTTGCAACAATTTCCATCTGGGTGTACAATGTATGTTTTCATGTTCCAGAAAAAAAAAAAAAAAAAAAAATCAAGTACATTATTTGAATAGAAATGCTCCGAGGAAAACTATTGACCACTGTAAGTCTAATTTGTTGTTATATAATATGAGTGAAGGTGTTTTGTTTATAAGATTGTTATAATCTTGACACTGGCTTTGCCTCCAAAGCCATGCATGCAAGTCGGTACCTGAAACGTTCCATGGAGCCAACCTTCTCTTCTGCGATGGGGGAACAAGTTTTTGGGGTTCACCTCCTTCAGACATTATTACACAGGTTTCACAGAATGTGTTCACACCAACCGGAGGAGGAGGGGTTGCGTTATTCCCAGGTTACTCTACACTGCGCAGGACCTGAGGGATTCCTGAACTTTCTTACCGCAGGAACGGTATGACCGGAAATATAGTCGGTTAGTAATTTATCGCCCATCACTTGGACTTGAATATAAAATGTGTGAGAATGAACGTGTGTGTAGGCCTATAGTTGTGGGCTAGTAGAAGAGGGAGAGAGATGAAAAAGGTGAGAGCAGCACAAAGCAAAGAAAAAAGGTTTTCTTGACCGCTGCCTCTAGGCCTGCAGTGTTAATTCTCTTTTGTCAGTCGTTTTAAAAATGTTATAATGCTGCCTTTACACGCGGCAATAGAGACGAACCCAAAACAACACACACTGGGACACGTCAAAACCAGCAAATGTAAAATACAGCTAAAGGGGAGGACTGTGCAGATAAACACACCACCACAAATTCTTGTGGGGCAGAAGTGATCATTGAGAGGGATTATATTTGCGTGAAAAATGGCCATGACTAGTAGTGGAACATGTTAAAAGTATTTCAATATGTAGAAGTACAAATAATATCAATTAATTATTTAACTGGTTCAGAAGCTAAAAGTCTTAACTTCTATCACTTTACAAATTGAGCTTGTCTCACATTTGTCCATTGTACAATTAAAAAATGTAGACTTTTAATTGAAGGTAGAAATGAATGCCTCATGACAAGATTCTCACATCTAGATTAACCCCTGCATCTAATTGGCAAACTAGATACATCTTTACTGTCTAATAAAATTGTTGGAGTTATATTAAGTATAACTGCCTTAACACAACATTGTGTTTAAATTCCACCACTGTGCCACAGCATTCTCTGAACATGACAAGACAACAATCCAGAGTTTGTTTCCTTGTCTTCATCATGTGAATCATGCACATTACGAGCATTGTGAGCCCTCAAGGAAGTAATAAATTTAGAAACTAAACTCTAGCACAGGCAAATGTGGTTAAATGTGCAGTGACATGGCACAATCCATCAGTTGTTTCCATTACACACACCCTTAAGTCCCTATTCCACACCCATCTTTCGAAACATCACTGATGTCAGAGAAGTTTCTTTTTTGGCTCTGAAGTTTTGGCTCCGTCCACCCCCTTACTTTAAATAGTGGCACACAGCACACAGGTGTCACATCTTTACCTGGGATCCTGTTAACAACATTAGAGGTGCCAGCAGTCCACCTGAGATAAAACTACTCTACAAGATCTTCTTTTCAAGGACCTGCACATCTTTTTGCATTTTAACCCAATTTTACCCATCACTAGAACTGAACACAAGATCTACAGGTAGGCTAAACAATGTCCATGCAATACCTTAATATCTATTCATAAATGAATGCAGTGGAATAATAAATGGTGTTATGTTGTTCAAATGTTATATCTAACAGTTATCCATGGAATATATGTTTCTCTATTTGGTTAAGTATAGTCTGTTTTGTAATCAACTATTACATAAACTATGGTATAGTACAAGTAGTTATTTAATGAATTAATCCCTTACATAAATCAAGAACAATTCATAATTATATTGTATTTAATCTTTATCATGAGTATTTTTGTAATTTTATGCACAGTATATATAATAAATATACTTTTATATCTATATAAAAGTTATATAGATATAAGTCAAGACCATTTCCCATTCATATCCTAAATTATAATTTTAATTGTTCAACAGCATTCACAAAATAAGCACTTCAAGCTTAATTACACATATGTAAGGCATGTGCAATTTTGGTAAATTAATGGTAACATTTGAATTAAAATTTGTATGATAATGAAAATGTAACATAATTATGTAAATTAATCACACTTTTCAAAAATTTGGTCTTGGTTTTCTAATGGTATAGCTTATGTTGGTCCGTCTCAGTTACATCTGCTAAATGTTCTTCTGCACAATACCCAAAGAGAGTAACTTACCACAGGATGTTTGTAGAATGTGTGTGGATGCAGAAGAACCTTCACATTAGGCTTATGGCTATTGAGTATTATGTTCAGCAAAACACTTTGCCTTGAAATATTTTTCCTGAGCACACCTGTGACACTCTCTGCTACAACAAAACAAACTGTAAATGAACTGCCCCACTGTATTAATTACATGAATAATGTTACTATCTAGGTATGGACAACAGACTGGTTCTCACCGTCCTTTTTGTGACACTGTCCTGGATATCCTCGGGCACCTATGCTCAAACGACAGCACTGGTAACGGCAGTAACACCCGCAGCAACAACCGCAGCACCGGTAACGACAGCAACAACGGCAGCACCGGTAACCACAGCAACACCGGTAACAGGAGCAACAACCGCAGCAACAACCGCAGCACCGGTAACGACAGCAGCAACCGCAGCAACAACCGCAGCACCGGTAACGGGAGCAACAACCGCAGCAACAACCGCAGTCGCAACTGCTGCTCCCCCCCTCGTGACCAACATCACAGTGGTAACTCTTCCGGTGAGTGATGGCAAAAAAACGAAGAAATAAATAAATACAATGAGCTTAGTGGGATACAATACAAAAGAATAGGAACAAGTCAAGTCACATTAATCGATGGTGTTGAACAAAGAGCACATTTCCCATCCACTTAATTGTGTATTATTTCCCCTACAGGCAGCCATTAATAACACAGGATGCGGGTCCCAGCAGCTCTGTGCGTCGGAGCCCTCTGAGTGCAATCCCTCTGTGGCAGGCTCATGTTTCTTCCTTTCTGCTAAGCAGCAGAGTGGTAACAACTTTGACTTTGGGCTCTCAGGAGAGTCAGACGGATACATCTCTGCCACCCTGTCAACTGACAACACACTGGTATGTCAGGTTCTGTCACTCACTCCTCAAGTACCACAGATTCTACCCCTGAGCCGATCACACTGTTTGTTGGAAGTCTACTGTGTAAACAAGTTATATTTACCGTTTCTTTTCTTGCACCACAGGGAGGAAACGACCCAACATACGTGTGTGCAAACAACAATGGTGTTGTAAGATTCTTTAGTACTGTCCTCGGCGACAACGGCCAACTGACTATGGCAAATGTGAGTTTGTGTTTCCTCTGACTAGTGGTTGGTGTAGAGTGTGGCACTATACATAAGCCTGTTTGAGCTCACTTTCCTCTGCAGTTGGGGATGCTCTTTTTGTTCGACTTCCCCTCCCCAAAAATATGAACAGCAGTGTATTTTTTGTATACACGTTAAATACTTGAAAGTCACTGAGCAGTAAATGGTCAAAACATTATACTTAATATGCATGGTCTTTTAATATCAGTTGGATGAATTCATTATTAACACTCATTGCCTTCCCTTTCTAGCTGAGTGTGAACACTGTGAGAGGCAGAGTCAGTGGAAGAACAATCCAATGTACATTTGCTGCCACCATACCGACCGCAAGAACCAGAGCAACACCTGTCACACTCTCAGTCGGCACTGGAACTTTCAACAGCGGTAAGCTTATACATCAGTTACATATTAACACACCATTGTATGCATGTTCAACAGTCAACTAAGACCCACTGTCTTTTGCTTGCGCTCACAGCCAGCGGTGCCCTAGGAGCCCCCACTGCCCAACTACGAAGCAACATTGAAGACCTGGCAAATCCTATGAGCAACGTCACCAATCTGATTACCTCCAACACCATTACACTCCAGCAATCACTGACACAAGGTAAGCAATGCATAAGAGAAAGGGTTGTTTTCCTTGAGAGAGCAAAGTCATCCAAAACAATTGCTGGGAACTATATGTGTTTCTACAATGCCTAACACTGTATTTTTGCTTCCCCATTATCCCCTAGTTCTGCTGATAACTATGGGTCTGCTGGGACTGGCTGCGCTTTAAGGAAACTGAAAACCTGGTCAAGACATGAAATCCTTAACTTCCCTTGTCATGTACACCACTTGCTACTGAATATTTAACAGGAGATTTAACAGATTTACTAAACACAGTCAATCACAGATTATTATATGCTTAATTTTGTATCAACTCACTGCAGGTGAAAGGTGGTCGCTGTTCCAAAGACGTCTGGCTGCTTTCACATCTGTTATGGGCTCTGAAACAAAAAGAACAATTATTTTTGAAGTTTTTCTTTTAATTTAATGTTGTGTGTAATCCATTTTGTTTGTTTTGTTAACATAGGACTGCTGGATTTCTGTCCTACGAGTTACTTATTTGCAAGAAAACACATTGACTCTTTGCCCCCTCAAACATCAAATCTAAATGTATCAGTACCTGGATTTCACTGGGTGACATCATGCCTTATACAAAGTTTGGGTTTGGGGTCTGGTTACCTTTTAAGCCCACTTCACTATTGTAAGACAAAAAGTCCATGGTAGCCAATGGCGTGGAGCCATCAAGTTAATAAACTGTAATACCTGTAAAACAATCCGTCAATATTGCATGGATATCAAAACCATTTTTCAAAAATCTGAGAAACTTATACATCACTTTTTGTTAACCATGATACTCTTTTGTTTACCATCAGAGTAGGTAGATGTGGCCCTGTATTTTACTTTGTGTGTGTGTGTGTGTGTGTGACTACACATTCATGTATGTGTTTTAGGTCTATTGTGGTACATCATATGTCACATGTCACTCATAACAATACCAGCAAATACCAGACATGTGTTTACATACATCATGTTGAAATTATTATTACGTTATTCTCTTTTGTGTGAATGTACATATTGTTAATGCTTCAACTATGTTTTTACAATGAAGCCTTCGTTGGCTGATATTTTCATGTGTATGTGCAAACTTACACATGCAAATGAGTCGTTGCTCATAAAGAATGCTATATATGATACCAAATATTGGTTAACAGATTTTGCACATTGCATTTGTAACAGCAGAGTTTATTACATGTTTATGAAATAAATATTGTATTCTAAATTATCTATGTTCCTGGCGTTAATGGGTTTTCCCTTATTATTGACAGACAGAAAACACTACACTGTTTCACAAACAAGCAGATCCAAAGATCAGAATCTGAACATTTAGCAGAGTTTAGGTGACAGAAATAGCAGATTTAGCTAATGCAAGAAATGTAATTACATAGAATAGTATTAGTATCAAATTGCAGCTGATTTAAAATAGCTTCTCCTTTCCTCCATTTTCTTATAGTAGGCTACCCCCTAACTAGACCAATGTTAAATACATGTTATTGTTGTTTGATTGCTGGTGGCAAGTTAACAAATGCTTGTCTCTGAACAAATTTAAAAAGACATATCATAGCTTTAGCAGATATATAGCTAATGCTGCCTAATTAAAGAATATCACTGTTAAAAGCTACTCTAGACAACCTTGTTAACCTTTGTTGGTAATTTGACGATGAAAAGAAGCCTAGAGTAACACTGGGATGAATATTTAAAAAAAGAATATAAATTGTTTTCAAGTTACATATTTCAGCTAGCTTACTCTTATAGCTAGGCAAGGGGGTTACATTTAGCTAGCTTAATCGTTCGTGCCTGTCACGTGCACCTTCTCTTAATTGTCACACTGCAATTTTTCTAAAATAGATCCGTACAGACCAAACAAATTATGGAATGGCTTTTCCCATCTGGCAAAAAACTGTTCCTCTATAAAATGCTACAAAAGAAACTTAAAAGATCATTTAACTGTTGTTTTGTAATTGCTTTTTTTTTATTTATTTTTTTATTTTATTGTTTTTATTGTTGTCTATGTCCCCATGTTTTATTTTGATTTACATATGCTCTAGGAATTAATAAATTATGTGTATAAACCAATATTCCCTTCACGGACTTTCATACACACTCATACACTTACACACGCACATTTTCTGCTTTTATATTGATGTTATTATTATGTTGTTATTATATATAATTTGTTATTATTAGTTGTTTATCACTTTATGTAGTCATATGATTTTTTGTATGTTTATTTTGTGTTTCCTTATAACTTTGTGAAATTTTAACATTATTTAGGTGGAGGCTTCAAATAAGCCCATCGGGTTTTCTGCCTCTCCCTGCACTGTATGTTATTTGAATTCTTTGCCATTCTTTATGTATGTTTCTTTTTTAATTGTGCAAATAAATAAAACATAAAAAACATGTCTTCATGCGACACTTACCGCTGTTTTTAAGATATTTTCCTGATACCCAAATGACTATCCAACTGAAAACCAACATCTTCCGTGGGCTGCGCCCAACGTAAACTTTTTTAATTATATCTTTATTTTTTACCGTGTTCCAAATTACACTCTTCATGGTCTGTTCAGCGAAACAAAGATGGTCGCCGGATGTCAGCTATCATCTTAGTCATCTTTTATGGTAGGCTACCATGGATATGATGTTACTAAATATAAAGCGTATTAACTTTAAGAAGGCCACACTTAATAAATATCGCAATATTTAACAACTTTTTCATCTAGTCCATTCTCTGCCATTTAATTAATATAACTTTGTCAGGGATACATTTAATCATTTGACAGTGCTGACTGAGTAAGCTAACCTACAATTATGCTATGCATTGTATTGTGCAAAAATACAATACAATACACCAACAATACAAAACACAATGTTTGGAGAGTAAATAAATTGCCTAATTATGTAGGCTAAATAAAAGATTATCGTCATGGAAATTCAGTGGCAAGAGTTGTTTGCAACAATTTCCATCTGGGTGTACAATGTATGTTTTCATGCTCCAAAAAAAATCAAGTAGCCTACATGATTTGAATAGAAATGCTCTGATTAAAACTATGACCACTGTAAGTCTACTTTGTTGTTATATAATATGAGTCAAAAGTGTTTTTTTAAATAGGATTGTTATAATCTTGACACTGGCTTTGCCTCCAAAGCTATGCATGCAAGTGACGCGACAGAAACGAGTTCCAGACAGTTTAACCTAACATTGATCTCATCGCCCTCATGTTCCCCTTACGCTCCTTTGGTATTTGGGTGTGATCTACTGCTCCTTTAAAAATAAACTGAAGGATGTATTGCTGACCTAATTTCATAGGCCCCACTAAACATCATACAGATAATTAATAGCCCATAGTGAACTAGGCTAATGCCGCAACTTTTTATTTTATAAAAGGCTTCTGTTACAGTATTTGTTCGTTCGGTAAGTTTGCTAACCTGTTAATCTCAGTGCGTAGTACTGCCCTCAGATGAACCACACCTATTGGCAATTCTCACATACGATCACAAGATAGTATCAATAATATGCTATATAGAACTTTTCTCACAGCTACAGGTGCATAGGCCTAAAGTACAGCTCACAATTAATTCTGTTGCATTCATCATAATTATACATTTTACAATTCATTCCTATACGCTATCTATCTATGTATCTATCCATCTCTCTCTCTCTATATAATATATCTTTACATTTATCTATCAAAGATAGATATCAATTTTATTTTATCAAAGCAACCTGGCTGTGTCATGATCACCTCCATGCCACTCTGCATTGATGCAGTTCTTGTTTAATATTGCAATATTTTGATATACTAGATTTATGTTTATGTCTTAATGTTTTATAAATCTACAGTAGACTATAGGAAAGTTTCCCTTTTTTAATTAAATTACAGGGAAAAAAATAACCTTTAATAGATTGATTGCTGGATAAGATTTATTTCCACTCCAGTAACTCCTTTGCTACAAAGTCAGGTACTGACTTCTTGACAATCAAGGTTCACAGTTTATTAAATCCCTGGCAAATTAAGTTTCCAAATCAGCTTGTTTGGAAAATAATCTATCTAAAAAAAGATAAGGGCCAACAGAAACCTAACAACATTCTTTGTCCTCCTTTTACTCCTCCTCCCTCTGTGACCAAACTGTTGAGTTGAAGGAATGTGACGGTTGTGGGAAGAAGTCTTTGATGGCCTGATTCTCTGCTTTAGGTGTCACCACTGGTTCCTAGGCTAGCTTACACTATCTGGCTCGGATATTGCAGGTACTCTCTACTGACATTGACATTTTAGTTTATGCACTGATACAGAGCAGCAATGAGCAGGTATAGGTAGGCTACTGCTCAGTGTCTCACTAATGAGTTAGTTAAAAAAACAAAAAAGCCCAAAGCAGACTATTTTATTTCCCCAAAATGTCCTTGGGCACGGACATCATCTGTCATCATTTAGACTGGAAGAAGCTGGGTGTGGAGAATGCCTGAATCTTTGTCAAGATCAGGGAATGTCCAAGCTCCTGGAATAAACTGAGCAGACAGGTGCCCAAATTCCTAAGGATTTGAATTTTGCTCATTTAAAATGAAAATACACACATTTTGAAGTCAAATGTTGTGTGTCCTCATATTTGCATTGCTGCCACTGCGAGACTGCCATGCATGAATGCTGTCAAAACAACTCACACAAACAATTTTTCCAATGGCATGTAATACATTGTCAATGTTGTTTCATCCCAAACCAAGCGCTTTGAGCCGTCACCTCAATTATTTTCATCATTGCATTGACACACTGATTGATAAAAAGAATTGTGAATAGTTTATTTAGTTGCACCACTACATAACATCGTAAAGATAAGGCTTGATGTATCTTTACCAGGCTCATGGTTAACTCAATAAACAGCTTTTAAAATGTTTAAAAACTGTCCAAATACTTCAGCTTTTGAACCTGATACCTGTTGCTGTGTGGTCCTTCATGAATTTATGTCAACAATAGTGTCATATTTTGGATTTATTAACTCAATTCAAAATGACACATGATACAGACCTCACACACTTTAACACCTCAGTTAATTAATACACATTTTTATAAAATCATCACTAGTGACTATAAAAAAAACGTTGAATGTGCATTCCTCCGTTATATATTTAATGTAGTTGTAAACCAAACAAAGCAAAAAATCAACAAAATATTTAACCAATTTAGTTGTAGGAACCAATTCAGGAGTAGTGATGAGTATATACTTATTTAATTGTTCCCCTTCGCCACACACCATATAATAATTATTAATGTGGTATTGACTTTAATGTTTCAAGTTTTACAGAAACAAAGATGTATATGAAAAGCAAAGCCAGGGGACACGCCAACAAATTATCAGACACCTTGCTTTAGGTGTGGCACAATCCTGTGGTTTCAAAAGTGATTGACAGGTGCCTAGTACGAATAATGAGTGCGATTACAGCAGCTTTAGAGAGTGCATCATAAAAGTAGAGCAGCCTAGAGACACAGTTGGCACAGACACACCCGAAGGCCAGGGTTTTTACCTGGTTCTTCTTGTAGTTCTTGCAAGGTGTCTTTGTCAAGGTGTGTGCTAGGGTGAGAGTTTCACCCAACACTTGAACTCTACATTGTTGGGTGTCAGCCGATATATCCTAAATATTTTACACAAAAAAAGCTATCAACAGAAGAGAATATTGAGTAAATACTTTTGAAAAAAACAACCAACAGAAAACAATGTCACTGCATTTAAGGGACCACACTGTGTCATAAACCTCACCTAGATTTGTTTCACTCTCCTATAATCTAACAACTGACTAAAAATATCACACACACACACACACACACGCCCCTGAAAACCTCCAGTCAATGTGCCCCCCTTACCCATTACTCCTATCAACAATGAGTGTGAGTGCGCTCATCCCTCAATAAACACATACATGTATTTGTAGTGAGACTATCTATCTTATCAACCAGGGACTTGCAGGGACAGTTGGGGGAGCAAGGGTTCATTATTATTTTAATAGTAGCACATTTCTGACTTAGCCCAGCATACCTACCTACCAATGTATTTTGATTCCCTTACACTCACACAATTGTTTAACAGATCAACAGATCTCTACAAAATAATCAATTCACACAGAGACATTGTTCTTCTTTAGTATTCACTAAAGCAAACAGTTATTTCACAATTTGCACGTTTTCTATGCTACTAGTTTCTGGTAAGATACATTTACACTAATTGACTGCACCAAATATTGCACTTTTTTGTATTTCTGCACATGACATTAAATCATTTGAAATCTTTTGGTGGTATTGTTGAAACAAATAACACTTAAAAAACAACATCAACAACAAATTCTTCACACACAAATGAAAAAAGGCGGTTCTCTACATGAATAACCAAACCAACCTACCCTCAAAACTATAAAGTTGGCCTATGTTTGGTTGCAACATTTAGGCTTAGTTCATTCTGCTCTCATCACTGCAACAACACTGAAATAATTACAAAAAAAGTTATTATCTTATCTTTGAACTCAAATCTGTCCCTTCAATTATTTCCAACTTCTTTGTGCCTTGTGTCTTTCTTTGCATAAAGAACTTTTTAGGTCTATTTTTATTTTTTAGAAACAATACAGAAAGCAGGACCTTGGTGGTTACAGCAATAATTAAAACAGGATGATGCTGCTCGTCAGCTTCATTGTGGTATGACCCGGCTGGTTGGTCAATTGGCCAGGTTTGTGAAAAACTGGTCAGACCTGGCTGGTCGTGTCAACCTGAAGACTTACATCAAAGCCTTTAGAAGTTATAGTCCCCAAAGGGAAATTCTTTTTCACAAAAATGTACGTGATGGGGAGAGAAAATGTAAACCTGTTTGCTTTTCTACTGCTTTTTAAATGGCCGTAAGCGGAGCCGCGGCTCTGTGTAAACACCCAACTTTGAATAGATATTGACTAGTGGTGGGCCGATAACGGCGTTAACGTGCTGCGTTAACGCCAGACTCTTATCGGCGATAAAAAAAATATCGCCGTTAATCTCTTGTTCCTCTTATTTTAGCGCGGATATATACCTGGCCGAATTGCACTGTAGTGCACGAGTCAGAACGAGTCCGACTTCGCACCTGTGTAGCCTACCACATCAAACGTAACGTGCTGACATGGATGCAGCTAGGAAGCCGCCGGGTTTGCTTCAGGGAAAATGTATTTTTAAGAAGCTTCCCAATGGAAACCTCGACAAGACCAAGGTTGTTTGCACCTTGTGCAATGCGGAATTGGTTTACTGTAGGAGTTCTAACAGTCTGTGCTCTCGGAAGCGGCCGGGGCATGCATGTGTGCAATGGGAGAGCTTTGTGTGGAGAGAAAAAAAAGAGGCAAGGGAAATCGCCAAAGCCAATGCATAGCCTCGACTCATTAAAGGTTGAAAATCACTGAATTACACAACATGTAGGCTAGCCTATGGCTTAAGGCTATGGAAATCATTATGGAAACAATATTTTTTTTTATCAGTGATAGCTCAGCTGATCTCGTTGCTATAGAGACCACGTCCGTCCGCTTTGTTCGACAACTGACAGAGCTGCCAAGTCTCACCCTTTTGGCCGTGAGACACACTCATATCAACAAGCTCACACTCTCACACGCTAGCCTACAACTCAAATTTCTCACGCGGAGAAGGTAATCCCCAAAATAACGATTGTTTTGCGGGACTTTTATTTTGACAGTCTTATATTGAAAAGCTAACGGACATGAGTTCCGTGACATCCTCTTTCTGCACGCAAGTTAACTTGATGCATTAGGTGTGCACCTGCACAGGAGATGAGCCCCTGGTCTGATGCGCCACCTGGCTTGAGAAACACGTTCTCAAAGACTTACTTTGAGTCATTATTTAGGGAGCACACACATATTATGATTGAATTCAAATGAGCCATTTTAATCTAGATTAATCTAGATTAAAAAGATTAATCTAGATTAATTCCAAAATTAATCTAGATTAAAAAATTAATCTATGCCCACCTCTAATATTGACATAAATATCTAAAAACCTAAAAATAAAGTTTAGCTTAGTTAGGTTCTTGGCTTCCAAAGACCATGGGCCCCCCAAGTGGCTGGGCCCTAGAAAGCCTTCCCACTTTCTACCCCATATGAAGTGGAACATGTTAAAAGTATTTCAATATGTAGAAGGTACATATAATACAAATTAATTATTTAACTTGTTAAGAAGCTAAAAGTCTTAACCTCTATCACTTTCATTACAAATTAAGCTTGTCTCACAATTGTCCATTGTACAATTAAAAATGTAGGCTTTTAATTGAAGGTAGAAATGATTGCCTCATGACAAGATTCTCACATCTAGATTAACCCCTGCATCTAACTGTCACACTAGATACATCTTTACTGTCTAATAAAATTGTCGGAGTTATATTAAGTATAACTGCCTTAACACAACATTGTGTTTACATTCCACCACTGTGCCACAGCATTCTCTGAACATGAAAAGACAACAATCCAGAGTTTGTTTCCTTGTCTTCATCATGTGAATAATGCACATTTAGGCCTGTCGCGATAAGCAATAAATCAATTAATTGCGCGATAATTTAAAATGAGCGATAATTTTTTGCCGGATGCAATAAATTACATTTGCAGCTTGTTTGTTTTCCTCGTGTCTCTATATCAAAGAGACTGGACGTTTTCAATCCGGTGTATCGGCCCTCTCGCTTTGTGTGTGAGAAAGAGAGAGAGACAGACAGAGGAGAGAGAAGGGAGAGTCCGCGAGTGATTTGTCACATGATCAACTGCGCGGATAACGTCAGTTAGGCTACTTTCACCGCAGTGTCTCGCTGTAGTCACGTTGTTAAACATGTTGGCGACTTTGCCGCTATATTTGCCGAAGTGTCGCCATAGCGATAAGGTTGTTAAAGACCAGCGGCAAATCTAGCAACATTTCTTAACCACGCTCACGTGAGCAGAGTAGCAACGGCTGGTGTATCGTCCTCAGTGCTGACAGCCCTCACTCATACGGCCAGTCTATAGCTTCCCCCCGCCACCTGCAGCAGCAGACAGACAGCACCGTGCCGGTGACTTGTCATTTTCTGCTACCTATCAAATGTTGCTCGCTAGTGGTTCTGCGCATGCGCATTCCGAAAATAATAATCCTGCGTGAGCACCCATCAAATAGTGCTGCCTTTTTGGCTGATGGCGAGTATTTTCTTTAAAACATGTTTAAAAATGCGCCTTTTGACCTGTGAGCATGTACAAATGTGCATGTAGACACTGTGCTGCTGAATATAAAAATCAAATGATAGGCTAGGCTATGTGTTATCTTTACCGGACTCGGAGTGGAGAAAGTTTTCGCTGGTGGTGGGCAGTGATGCCGGTAACGCGTTACTAAGTAACGCGTTACCGGCATCGGACCTCTTTTTTCAGTAACGAGTAATCTAACGCGTTACTATCTCCAAACCAGTAATCAGATTAAAGTTACTCATCAAAGTCACTGTGCGTTACTTTTTCTGTCATTTTCCTTAGTGAAACATTTTACTTAACTGCACAAATGACTGCGATTGCGATTTAATGTAAGTAAATGTGCGCGCATGTGTCTAAAACGCTCCAACTGCTCCAACCGCTCCTCTCGTCTTTTTGGTAGCGCCCCTCGTCTCTGACATGCAGTGTGTCTGTGTGTGTGCAGCAGCATGACGGCCGAGTCTAAGCTGAACTGTGGCGCAAAACAAACGTTTTCCCCCCCATGAAATATAGCGTCTGCTATGGGGATATTTAGGATTCGGGTACGGTGACGTTGAGGAGATAGAAGTGTTTAAAACTTGGAAACTTATAGTCACGTGGCGACCGGTGGCCGCACACACCCAGTCTATCAACACATTGCAGAGAAAAGTCAAATGAATGCATGAGAGTGAAGGGCCAAGCACGTTAAGTTTAAAGACACTGCTACTGTCTTTGCACTTTGGAGGAATGCATTTATTTTCATGGGGGGAAAAACGTTTTTTTTTATTAAATTTGTTAAACTATAATTTGTATTATTTTGAAAACAGTATGCCTATAGGCTACTAGCCTACAAGCTTTATTTTATATATTTTCAATGATTCTTAATATGTGCATGTTTTAAATTGAGATATATGGGTTTCAAAACCTGTAAAGTAACGTTTAAAGTAACTTGTAATCTAACTTAGTTACTTTTAACATCAAGTAATCAGTAAAGTAACTAAGTTACTATTTTAAGGAGTAACTAGTAATCAGTAATCGGATTACTTTTTCAAAGTAACTGTGGCAACACTGGTGGTGGGGTAGGGGGGCTGTATGTAACCCAGGGTTACATAACACCTTTTAATTTAATCAGAATTTAATCAAAACCCATAGAATAGTTGTTACTTGTTAGAGGGAAATACATGGTTTGTGTATGTTGTCGCTTTAAATAGTGACACACAGTGATAGACATATAAGAGAAAAGTATTGCAAATAAGTGCATTTATTTTAAGATATCTGATTAATATGGTGTGATTTGTTTAATCACCTGTCAATTAAAAAGATCGCTTGGCAACTGTTCTGGCTCAGTAGCCAATAAGAAATTAGACCCGCCTCTTCTAACCGTCAGTAGACGGCAGCTACGGTGATTCTTCCTTTTCGGGACGAGCCACAGAAGAGAGAGACCGTTAGCGACTATTTTTAAACAGTTGGCTAAAGAAAAGAGATTCCCCCCCGTCACTAAAAGTCCCGAAAAGCCCGCACCGTGATATCGAAACCCTTGGCCGGGTTTTTTGTGTGGATCGGAACGTCTGTATCCTGCTCGCCCTCCCTGGAGTCCCGCAGTGGTGTGCAGACTGGCGAGCTACCCCATCAAAGCGATCCTTTTGGACCCAGAACAATAAGGCAACTTCTTTCTGCAGCATTGTAGTGACCAGAGACTTTGACTTATTTAGAATTGAAACTTTAGAATAGACTGATTGTATTTTTTACTGTGTTTTATTAGTGTAATTGAAATGTGTAATTGAGGGATGTTTTAATTAGTCAGAGTTTTTTGAAACAGTTTTTTTTACATTTTATTTTAAAGGGTTGACTCTTTTCCAGAGACTTTGCCTAAGAGCAAGGTGTTTTAAAAACTAAAAACTTCCTGGTTTCAGTGAGAGTATATAATAAATAAATAGCAACCTAAATATAGATAACACAAGTGGCCATAATATAATTAATAATAAGTAGATAATATAAATATAAACCTAAACATAGATATCTTGATAATAAATAAGAAAAGTGGCCATAAATAATAAAAACTAAATAGATAAAAAATTAATTAAAAGTAGTTAATACAGGAATAAATTAAAGTAAATGAAACCAGGAAAGGTGATATAAATTAAGGGTTTAAGAAAGGTATTTGTGATAATTTTATTTTTTTCCATCATTTTATTTTTAAATCATTTCATAATTGTTCAGGTAATAATTTTTCTACTTTTAAATAAAACCAAAAGGTAAGAGAGAAAAAAACAGCATTGAAAATAAGAAAAAGAAAAAACATTCTCTTACCTTTGAAATATATATCTATTGTTTCCGTGTGTCATTTCTTGTGCAGACAGTACCATATCTCTCCTTAACGAACCCTAGAATCTTCTGGTGATTAGCCCATATATTGATTTTTGATTGTATACTAGTAGTTGTGTTTATTAAAAGACACCAGGTACCGGTTACATGTACATGGGGAGATAATTGGTCTCACAAAGCCTACTGTAGCCTACCCCTGAAATCTTCAATAAACACGGCAAGAGCTGCCAGTTGACGTTTGTACACGCAAATAGTTGTATAGGTCCATATTCAATAGGCCACTGCATATCTACACTCAACAAAAATATAAACGCAACACTTTTGTTTTTGCTCCCATTTTTCATGAGATGGACTTAAATATCTAAAATTCATTCCAGATACACAATTGTACCATTTCTCTCAAACATTGTTCACAAATCTGTCTAAATGTGTGATAGTGAGCACTTCTGCTTTGCTGAGATAATCCATCCCACCTCACAGGTGTGCCACATCAAGATGCTGATCTGACATCATGATTAGTGCACAGGTGTGCCTTAGACTGTCCACAATAAAAGACCACTCAGAACCAGTCAGTATCTGGTGTGACCACCATTTGCCTCATGCAGTGCAACACATCTTCTTCGCATAGAGTTTATCAGATTGTCAATTGTGGCCTGTGGAATGTTGGTCCACTCCTCTTCAATGGCTGTGTGAAGTTGCTGGAGACGGCTTATGGTGGAGAAATGAACATTCAATGCACGAACAACAGATCTGGTTGACATTCCTGCTGTCAGCATGCCAATTGCACACTCCCTCAATGCTTGTGGCATCTGTGGCATTTTGCTGTGAGACAAAACTGCACATTTCAGGGTGGCCTTTTATTGTGGACAGTCTAAGGCACACCTGTGCACTAATCATGATGTCAGATCAGCATCTTGATGTGGCACACCTGTGAGGTGGGATGGATTATCTCAGTAAAGCAGAAGTGCTCACTATCACACATTTAGACAGATTTGTGAACAATGTTTGAGAGAAATGGTACAATTGTGTATCTGGAATTAATTTTAGATTCTTTAAATCCATCTCATTAAAAATGGGAGCAAAAACAAAAGTGTTGCGTTTATATTTTTGTTGAGTGTATAATAAAGTTAACCTTATAGTTATAGCAACAAAGAACATGTGTAAAGTGAGCTTGTATGTGAATAGGCCTAGTTAATTATAGTTAATTTAACTACCTGGTCAGCATTGCATTTTTTTTTTTTTTTTCCCTCTTTCAGAATAGCATATTATGCAAATTAGCTGAATATGTCATCTAAATACTATAGTTACTTTTGGGCCAATAACTTTTTTCCTTAGAGAGTCCGCAGAGATAGAGGAGGAAAAATCAGAGGAAGGGGTTGTGGTGAAAATTGGTTAAAAAAATACCTTTTCCTAAAGGAATGTCTGAAGGATTTCAAATGGTGATGCAGAATCAAAAACACAATGAACTGTATGATCTGTAAAATCTGTTGTCAGTGTGGTCCAAAACATGCTGGCAATACACTATCAGTAGGCCTAATATACTGTAGTTACAATTGGGAAAATGTGAATAGATGCATTCAAGGTCCATTTAATGTCCCCCTTAACATTTTGAGTTAGGGGCGCCAGTGCAACTAGTAAAACAAGTGTGTCTGGTGCCCTGGTATTGATCTTTGAAAGGGTGTACTTGCATTATTATGCCAGTATCATTATATTAGTTGAAAATGGTCTTAAAACGGCAATATTATCGCTTATTGCAATAATTTTTGAGGCAATTAATCGCCCAGCAAAAGCTGTTATCGTGACAGGCCTATGCACATTATGAGCATTGTGAGCCCTCAAGGAAGCAATACATTTAGGAACTAAACTCTAGCACAGAAAAATGTGGTTACATGTGCAGTGACATGGCACAATCCATGTGTTGTTTAAATTACACACGCCCTTTGGTCCCTATCCCACACCCATCTTCGGAAACATCACTGATGATGTCAGAGAAGTTTTCTTTTTGGCTCCTTAAACCCCCTTAGTTTAAATAGTGGCACACAGCAAACAGGTGTCACATCTTTACCTGGGATCCTGTTAACAACATCAGAGGTGCCAGCAGTCCACCTGAGATAAAACTACTCTACAAGATCTTCTTTTCAAGGACCTGCACATCTTTTTGCATTTTAACCCAATTTTACCCATCACTAGAACTGAACACAAGATCTACAGGTAGGCTAAAACAATGTCCATGCAATACCTTAATATCTATTCATGAATGAATGCAGTGGAATAATAAATGGTGTTATGTTGTTCAAATGTTATATGCTAACAGTTAACCATGGAATATATCTTTCTCTATTTGGTTAAGTATAGTCTGTTTTGTAATCAACTATTACATAAAATATGGTATGGTACAAGTAGTTTTTTAATTAATTAATCCCTTACATACATATCAAGAACACTCACACTCACACAATTGTTTAACAGATCAACAGATCTCTACAAAATAATCAGTTCACACAGAGACATTGTTCTTCTTTAGTATTCACTAAAGCAAACAGTTATTTCACAATTTGCACGTTTTCTATGCTACTAGTTTCTGGTAAGATACATTTACACTAATTGACTAATATTGCACTTTTTTGTATTTCTGCAGATGACATTAAATCATTTTAAATATTTTGGTGGTATTGTTGAAATAAATAACACTTAAAAAACAACAAATTCTTCCCACACAAATGAAAAAAGGCGGTTCTCTACATGAATAAACAAACCAACCTACCCTCAAAACTATAAAGTTGGCCTATGTTTGGTTGCAACATTTAGGCATAGTTCATTCTGCTCTCATCACTGCAGAAAAGCACTGAAATCATTACAAAAAAAAGTTCTTAATCTTTGAACTCAAATCTGTCCCTTCAATTATTTCCAACTTCTTTGTGCCTTGTGTCTTTCTTTGCATTAAGAACCTTTTTAGGTCTATTTTTATTTTGTATTTTTAGAAACAATACAGAAAGCAGGACCTTGGTGGTTACGGCAATAATTAAAACAGGATGATGCTGCTCGTCAGCTTCATTGTGGTATGACTCGTCTGGTTGGTCAATTGGCCAGGTTTGTGAAACCTGGCTGGTCGTGTCAACCTGAAGACTTATGTCAAAGCCTTTAGAAGTTATAGTCCCCAAAGGGAAATTCTTTTTCACAAAAATGTACGTTATGGGGAGAGATAATTTAAACCTGTTTGTAGACCATAGATAGTAAATAATAGTTGTAGACTCAGGAAAATTACAGAGTAACTATGGAATGTAGAAGAACTACAAAAGGTACCCAACCTGTTTTTTCATGGGGTCCAAATACTTTTCACAACGACACCCAGACACAAGTAGCAGGTAGGCCTACATGTGTTTTCCGTGAGCAGGAACGACTCAGGAAATATAATCCAAAACACCCAACTTTGAATAGATATTGACATAAATATCTAAAAATCTAAAAATAAAGTATAGCTTAGTTAGGTCCTTGGCTTCCAAAGACCATGGGCCCCCCAGGTGGCTGGGGCCTAGAATAAATAACACTTAAAAAACATCTGTTTGCATCTGATCGATATTATGAGCATTTTTGTAATTGTATGTACAGTATATATAGTAAATATATTTAGATATAAAAGTTATATAGATATAAGTCAAGAGCATTTACCATTTATATCCTAAATTATAATTTGAATTGTTCAACAGCATTCACAAAATAAGCACTTCAGGCTTAATTACAAATATGTAAGTCATGTGCAATATTGGTAAATTAATGGTAACATTACATTACAACACAACATTTAAAATTTGTATGGCAATGAATATTTAACATAATTATGTAAATTAATCACACTTTTTTTTTTTTTTTCTAAAGATATTTTTTGGGCATTTTTATGCTTTATTTGATAGTGCAGAGAGACAGAGGTGAAATGGGGCAGAGAGGGGAGCGACATGCCGGGAGGGGGACGCCCCACCAACTGAGCCAAAGGCGCCCCCCAATTAATCACACTTTTGAAAAATTTGGTCTTGGTTTTCTAATGGTATAGCCCAGGGCTATTCAATTAGTTTTGAATGAGGGCCGGTTGGTGGAAATGATCCAAAACGAGGGGCCAGAAAAAAATGCCTAAAATTGATGAGCATCACATCAATAGCTACATATACTGTAAAACACTACAACGACATAGGAGTGCATATATTGTCTTTATTTTATCAAATAGAGTTCACCAGCTTATCAAAAAAAAATCCCTATTTGATTAACATAGGTTGCCTGTTGCTTAAGTGTTTAACAATCTTATCAGTTCAGGAAAACACAATAGGTTAACTCTTCAAAAGTTTATCAAAATACACAGAAATAAATGTACTCTAAGTGCAACAGCTTATCAAAATACAGGTAGGCCTAGGTTTACTAAGAGTGCAACAGCTTATCAAAAAACATATAAATAAATGTAGGCTACTCTAAGTGCAACACCTTACAGTGGTTCCCCCCCAAAATGTGTTTGTCAAGGGCCGCGGCAAAATTTTTGGCTGTATTTTGCTCAAAGATGCCAATGCACAGTACAGAAATAAACAACTGCTTATTTGAATACAAAAAAACTACAGACACTGACTTTACAGTTGTGCAATTTTGTTTGCTATGTGAAGGTACAAATTTTGTGCAAACATGCAAAGTTCTACTGGTGCAATATTATGCAGACACACTAAATACAAATAATGGACCATACACTTACACTGCGGTACAATCGCGCCCGCAAAGCTGCATACACAGAGCAGCTGATAGAGAAAAGCTTGGAGACACATGTGCACATTTATTTACTGCAGATCGCGGCCTTTCGTGCAGTTATGACCATGCAAAAGCACACATCACACGAGCTAGTACATTGATTGTGCACCACTAAAAAAAAATAAAAAAAAAAAAAATTTTTTTTTTTTTTTTGGTTCGGTCGGTAGTCAAGGCGGGGGCCAGTAAATATTCCTTCGCGGGCCGCACCTGGCCCGCGGGCCGCCTATTGAATAGCCCTGGTATAGCCTATGTTGGTCCGTCTCAGTTACATCTGTTAAATGTTCTTCTGCACAATACCCGAACAGAGTAACTTACCACAGGATGTTTGTAGAATGTTTGTGGATGCAGTTTGTTGAAGAACCTTGATATTAAGCTTATGGCTATTGAGTATTATGTTCAGCAAAACACTTTGCCTTGAAATAATTTTTCCTGAGCACACCTGTGACACTCTCTGCTACAACAAAACAAACTGTAAATGAACTGCCCTACTGTATTAATTACATGAATAATGTTACTATCTAGGTATGGACAACAGACTGGTTCTCACCGTCCTTTTTGTGACACTGTCCTGGATATCCTCGGGCACCTATGCTCAAACGACAGCACTGGTAACGGCAGCACCGGTAACGGGAGCAGCAACCGCAGCACCGGTAACGGGAGCAGCAACCGCAGCACCGGTAACGGCAGCACCTGTAACGGCAGAACCTGTAACGGCAGCACCGGTAACGGCAGCAGCAACCGCAGCACCTGTAACGGCAGCACCGGTAACGGCAGCAGCAACCGCAGCACCGGTAACGGCAGCACCTGTAACGGCAGCACCGGTAACGGCAGCAGCAACCGCAGCACCGGTAACGGCAGCACCTGTAACGGCAGCACCGGTAACGGCAGCACCTGTAACGGCAGCACCGGTAACGGCAGCACCGGTAACGGCAGCACCAGTAACGGCAACAGCAACCGCAGCACCGGTAACGGCAGCACCTGTAACGGCAGCAGCAACCGCAGCACCGGTAACGGCAGCACCGGTAACGGCAGCACCTGTAACGGCAGCACCGGTAACGGCAACAGCAACCGCAGCACCGGTAACGGCAGCACCTGTAACGGCAGCAGCAACCGCAGCACCGGTAACGGCAGCACCTGTAACGGCAGCACCGGTAACGGCAGCACCTGTAACGGCAGCACCGGTAACGGCAGCACCTGTAACGGCAGCACCGGTAACGGCAGCACCGGTAACGGCAGCACCGGTAACAGGAGCAGCAACCGCAGCACCGGTAACGGGAGCAGCAACCGCAGCAACAGTCGCAACTGCTGCTCCCGCCCTTGTCACCAACATCACAGTGGTAACTCTTCCGGTGAGTGATGGCAAAAAACTAACAAATAAGTTAATAAAATGAGCTTAGTGGGATACAATACAAAAGAATAGGAACAAGCAGTGTTTCCCCTACCATTATACAGGCCTGGCGGGCCCGCCAGGCCAACGGGACCCCCCGCCAGGCCAACAGCTGCCAAAAAAAAAAAAAAAAAGTAAAAAAAAAAAAAAAAAAAAAATATATATTAATCTTTTTTTTTTTTTTTTTTTTTGTCTGCGCTACGCCGTGCGATGCACGTGTGCATTCGGAGCGCACATGTCAAACAGGGAAACTGACGAGAAAGAACCTTCCTTTATAGGTCCATGGCATAGGCTACACTGGAGATATTTAGGACTCAGTAACAGGGAGCTGAACAGGAAAAAGTGATGAGCAAAACTTAGAAAGTTAAAGTCGCTACGTCGCCATGGCAACCAATCTGTATCAACAGCTGAGACAGCGCAGCAAGTTATCTTGAACAGGTAGCCCTACAAGCTTTATTTTTTGGTATTTTCAATGCTACTTTATTTTTATGTTTTAAATTGAGAACTAGGCTACATGAAATATAATGGGTCAGAATACAAAATGTTGCTTATTTTGCACACATTTTGATTGATAGGCTAATCATGATGTGTAGCCTAGGTTAATTCATTTATTTTAAATTAATATTTGATAAATTAAAGAAAATGTTTCATGATCCAGATTATTCCAGAAATTAATACTAGACAGGATATACCTGTCTATATTAGGTCTTCGTGTTTATTGTATTTTATTTTCATATCTATGTGTTTTTCTTCAATAGTTTATATGGCTTGTGTCTCCAAATTATTCCATAAAATTGTTTTAGGCAGGACATATGACAGCTGTTTACAGAGCAAAAAAAATAAAATCAGATTTAGCTTCTCAAAGTGCACCAGTTTGATGCATTTAACTTTAAAAAGGTAAAGGTTTTCTTCCGCAGGGGCATGCCCCAAGACCCCACTAGAAGGTCCATTCTCCCCCAGCAGTCTCAAAAAATCCTGAGGGAAACACAAAATGTACAAACGTACCGAATGTGAAGGCATAACCCTATGCCCTGATTTGTAGCGGGCTGTCAAAAGAGGCTCATCCATAATACAGTTAGTTTTGGTCAATTTCTACTACAAATTTGGTACGCACGCCGCGCGCATACTCTTTATCAGCTTTTACCACCGGGCCTAAAAACAATTCTAGGGGAAACACTGGGAACAAGTCAAGTCACCTTAATCGATGGTGTTGAACAAAGAGCACATTTCCCATCCACTTAATTGTGTATTATTTCCCCTACAGGCAGCCATTAATAACACAGGATGCGGGTCCCAGCAGCTCTGTGCGTCGGAGCCCTCTGAGTGCAATCCCTCTTCGGGCTCATGTTTCTTCCTTTCTGCTAAGCAGCAGAGTGGTAACAACTTTGACTTTGGGCTCTCAGGAGAGTCAGACGGATACATCTCTGCCACCCTGTCAACTGACAGCACACTGGTATGTCAGGTTCTGTCACTCACTCCTCAAGTACCACAGATTCTACCCCTGAGCCGATCACACTGTTTGTTGGAAGTCTACTGTGTAACCAAGTTATATTTACCGTTTATTTTCTTGCACCACAGGGAGGAAACGACTCAACATACGTGTGTGCAAACAACAATGGTGTTGTAAACTTCTTTAGTACTGTCCTCAACAACGGTGTGCTGACTGTAACAGATGTGAGTTTGTGTTTCCTCTGACTAGTGGTGGGTGTAGAGTGTGGCACTATACATAAGCCTGTTTGAGCTCACTTTCCCCTGCAGTTGGGGATGCTCTTTTTGTTGGACTTCCCCTCCCCAAAAATATGAACAGCAGCAAAAACCTTTTTTTGTCTACACGTAACACATTCAATACTTGAAAGTCACTGAGCAGTAAATGGTCAAAACGTTATACTTAATATGCATGGTCTTTTAATATCAGTTGGATGAATTAATTATTAACACTCATTGCCTTCCCTTTCTAGCTGCCTGTGAACTCTGTGAGAGGCAGAGTCAGTGGAAGAACAATCCAATGTACATTTGCTGCCACCATACCGACCGCAAGAACCAGAGCAACACCTGTCACACTCTCAGTCGGCACTGGAGCTTTCAACAGCAGTAAGATTATACATCAGTTACATATTAACACACCATTAACTAGGGGTGTAAATCGCTGCTTTCATCACGATACGATATTAAATCGATTCATTAGACAACGATATGATATTTGCCGATATCTAAAATCTTCTGCGATACGATTTCGATTCGATTCGATTCAGGGGCCTGCGATCGATATGAGACGATATTATATGCCCATTTAACACAAGATGGCCTATCTCGTTATCTAACAATACATGTTGATAATAGAATAGCCTTCTTAATTATTTGTATAATTTTAATCCATTGTATGCATTCTGAACACTAAAGATCTTGAAATTAACAGGATAAACAACAAATTTAAGATGCTACCTCGGCTATTTCCCTCTTTTTGATGACATTTTATTTAATGTCAAGGGGACTTCCTTACAAAATACCTCTATCTATGTAAAATACAGCTAAAAAATATTAGCTTGAATTATTTGATTGAAAGATTAATATCTTTCATAAGCTTAATATCATTCATAAGATTAATATCTTTCATAAGATTAATATATTTCAATCTCTTACTATTATTCATATCTTAAGGTGTAGTGGCAGTAAACAATGCTTGGAGTGACATTTGAGTAGTTTTGGGCCGTGTAGGGTTTCAGGGCACAGGACTGAATTGGTGGATTCCTCGCTAGCTTAGCTCATTAGCCTAATAGAGCTACCCTCTTTGGCTTGTAAATTCACCCCGGGGAGAGGGTGACCGCCCCGGGGAGCGCAGGAGCTTCTCACCGCTGAGAGAGCCGAGCCGCGCATTCTTGGAACTTTACACTGCGAGCTGGGCAGCGCTGTGCTGGACAGCCCGCGGGGATAACAGCCGAATGCCCCGCTAGCTCAGCTGCTAACCCCGCGAGCCTGTCGAGCGGCGCGCTGCCCCGGTAAGCGCCGGCTCGACTGCTCTGTCAGCGGGGATATATGATCCTCTGCCCATGGTGCAAACACCGACAGGTCTGTTACCGATGGTCTCAGTGTCCGAAATGAACTTTGATAATCATAACAAGCGTGAAAAGCCTGCTGCGGTCGGGCGGAAATGGTGTCACAAACATCCGGGCAAGGACATTGTCAAAATAAAAGCATATACAACATCGATTTGTATCGATGTTTGGACGTTGTATCGATTCAGTTGGATCGTTCGCAAATCAATCGATGGATCGATCTACATCGATGGATCGTTACACCCCTAATATTAACACACCATTGTATGCATGTTCAACAGTCAACTAAGACCCACTGTCTTTTGCTTGCGCTCACAGCCACCGGTGCCCTAGGAGCCCCCTCTGCCCAACTACGAAGCGACGTTGCAGACCTGGCAAATCCTATGACCAACGTCACCAATCTGATTGCCTCCAACACGACCACTGCTTCCCCTATGACCACTGCCAACGCCATTACACTGCAGCAATCACTGACACAAGGTAAGCAATGCATAAGAGAAACGGTTGTTTTTCTTGAGAGAGCAAAGTCATCCAAAACAATTGCTGGGAACTACGTATATGTGTTTCTACAATGCCTAACACTGTAGTTTTGCTTCACCATTATCCCCTAGTTCTGCTGATAACTATGGGTCTGCTCGGACTGGCTGCGCTTTAAGGAAACTAAAAACCTCCAGTGGTCAAGACAAGAAAACCGTAACTTCCCTTGTCATGTACACCACTTTCTACTGAATATTTAACAGGATATTTAATATTTTAAGATTTACTATACACAGTCGATCACAGATTATCAGGATGATGATTAATTTTGTATCAACTCACTGCAGGTGAAAGGTGGTCGCTGTTCCAAAGACGTCTGGCTGCTTTCACATCTGTTATGGGCTCTGAAACAAAAGAACAATTATTTTTGAAGTTTTTTTTTTATTTAATGTTGTGTGTAATCCATTTTGTTTGTTTTGTTAACATAGAACTGCTAGATTTCTGTCCTACGAGTTACTTATTTAAAAGAAAACCCATTGACTCTCTACCCCAGATTATCTCTGAATGGCTAGACTGGAGTACACATGAGAAGCATTACAATTAGATAGAATTAAGAGTCATCAAACATCAAATCTAAATGTATCAGTACCTGGATTTCACTGGGTGACATCATGCCTTATACAAAGTGTGGTCTGGTTACCTTTTAAGCCCACTTCACTATTGTAAGACAAAAAGTCCATGGTAGCCAAACCATGAACCAAATGAAAACCATTTTAAAAAAATCTGAGAAACTTATATATCACTTTTTGTTAACCATGATATACTCTTTTGTTTACCATCAGAGTAGGTAGATGTGGCCCTGTACTTTACTTAGTGCGTGTGTGACTGCACATTCATGTATGTGTTTTAGGTCTATTGTGGTACATCATATGTCACATGTCACTCATAACAATTCTAGCAAATACCAGACATGTGTTTACATACATGTTATAATTATTATTACGTTATTCTCTTTTGTGTGAATGTACATATTGTTAATGCTTCAACTATGTTTTTACAATGAAGCCTTCGTTGGCTGATATTTTCATGTGTATGTGCAAACTTACACATGCAAATGAGTCGTTGCTCATAAAGAATGCTATATATGATACCAAATATTGGTTAACAGATTTTGCACATTGCATTTGTAACAGCAGAGTTTATTACATGTTTTTGAAATAAATATTGTATTCTAAATTATCTATGTTCCTGGCGTTAATGGGTTTTCCCTTATTATTGACAGACAGAAAACACTACACTGTTTCACAAACAAGCATATCCAAAGATCAGAATCTGAACATTTAGCAAAGTTTAGGTGACAGAAATAGCAGATTTAGCTAATGCAAGAAATGTAATTACATAGAATAGTAGTATTGGTATCAAATTGCAGCTGATTTAAAATAGCTTCTCCGTTCCTCCATTTTCTTATAGTAGGCTACCCCCTAACTAGACCAATGTTAAATACATGTTATTGTTGTTTGATTGCTGGTGGCAAGTTAACAAATGCTTGTCTCTGAACAAATTTAAAAAGACATATCATAGCTTTAGCAGATATATAGCTAATGCTGCCTAATTAAAGAATATCACTGTTAAAAGCTACTCTAGACAACCTTGTTAACCTTTGTTGGTAATTTGACGATGAAAAGAAGCCTAGAGTAACACTGGGATGAATATTAAAAAATATATAAATTGTTTTCAAGTTACATATTTCAGCTAGCTTACTTTTATAGCTAGGCTAGGGGGTTACATAACATTTAGCTAGCTTAATTTTAACGATCGCCCAGTTCGTGCCTGTCGCGTGCACCTTCTCTTAATTGTCACACTGCAATTTTTCTAAAATAGATCCATACAGACCAAACATGTCTTCATGCGACACTTACCGCTGTTTTTAAGATATTTTCCTGATACCCAAATGACTATCCAACTGAAAACCAACATCTTCCGTGGGCTGCGCACAACGTAGACTTTTTTAATTATTTATTTATTTTTTACCGTGTTCCAAATTTTACTCTTCATGGTCAGTGGGTCAGTGGCATGGTCAGTGGTCAGCGAAACAAAGATGGTCGCCGGAAGTCAGCTATCATCTTAGTCATCTTTTATGGTAGGCTACCATGGATATGATGTTACTAGGCCTAAATATAAAGTGTAAGTATTAACTTTAAGAAGGTCACACTTAATACATATCGCAATATTTAACAACCTTTTTATCTAGTCCATTCTCTGCCATTTAACTAATATAACTTTGTCAGGGATACATTTAATCATTTGACAGTGCTGACTGAGTAACCCACAAATATACATTGTATTGTGCAAAAATACAATAGGCCTACAATGCACCAACAATACAGAAACAAAGATGTACATGCCAACAAATTATCAGACACCTTGCTTTAGGTGTGGCACAATCCTGTGATTTCAAAAGTGATTGACAGGTGCCTAGTACGAATAATGAGTGCGATTACAGCAGCTTTAGAGAGTGCATCATAAAAGTAGAGCAGCCTAGAGACACAGTTGGCACAGACACACCCGAAGGCCGGGGTTTTTACCTGGTTCTTCTTGTAGTTCTTGCAAGGTGTCTTTGTCAAGGTGTGTGCTAGGGTGAGAGTTTCACCCAACACTTGAACTCTACATTGTTGGGTGTCAGCCGATATATCCTAAATATTTTACAGTCAGCAGAAGGGAATATTGAAACAAACAAACAAAAAACAATGTCACTGCATTTTAGAGACATCACTGTGTCATTACCCTCACCTAGATTGGTTTCACTCTTCTATAATCAAACTGACTGAAAAATATCACACACACATAAACACATACAAACACACACGCGCACACACACACACACACACACACACACGCACAAACAAACACACTAAGAAATGTTGCCACCACGGTCACACAAACTGTTCTGTTCTTCTTGAAACTGAGATTCAACCAAAATGTTGTAATATGTATTTTTATTCATATCATATAATTAACACGATTAACTAATAACTTGAGGATAGTTCTCCCATGTTCCCTTTTCCTTCCCTCCATTTCCATCATTGCACTAGCACACAATAAACACAGGGAGGCGCTGCTGATCTTCTGTAGTAGACATTCAAAACTGACTACGTTCCTTCACTCGCTCATGAAAGCGGCCTGAATACAAACTATAGCAGTTAAATATAGCAGTGTTATAGCAACCAGTTTGGCAACCATCATGGGGCAATAAAGCAATAAAAAAAGATCAACGTTAGAAATAGTGAGTAATGGTGACTAAAGCCAAAAAAAATGTGGCTTGATGTTTATACATTAGGAAAAAGTAAGTCTCCACCACCATGATATAAACATGTCACTGCAGGTCCACTTGACGGCATCAACACATGGCTTACGTGGGCAACAGTGTAATACACAGTCGGTTATTTTGTATCTGAAGTGACTTCTGTTTTTTTAAACTAGAGCCATTATGCAACGCTTAATAACAAATCATTTCATCTTAAATTGAACTGGATGCTGCAAGATCAGACACATTGAATCCAGGAAACTTGTAATGGTATTTTCCGGTCCCAATTCAGATTATTATTTATTAAAGAGACATACTTACGCTATAGTCTGTATATGGAGTTCATGTACTATTCTAACAGAACAAAGCCAGTTGACATACAATACTGATAGAAGGCTTTACAAGTACTCCAATTGCTGCACTGGTATACATTATGTGCTACGTATAAATAAATAAAATCAATATGCAGCACGTTTAAGGAAATTAAGTTTTCACGCTATGTTGTTCAGTGTAAAAAGATTGTTTCACAATTTAGCTTTGAAAAACTAACCAAAGATTTGACCCATGATGTTCTGTTTCTTTGTGATGGGGGAAGGTCTCTCTGGCAAGTAAAAACAGAGGTTTCATTTCTCATGTGACTCTGGGGGAGCTGTCTAAAGTCTGAGATAATAGCACTGATGACATCATCAGTATCTTAGTAGTTTGTCTTAGGAGACAATGCTTATTTTATATAGTTTTTCATTATGAGAAAGTGTGTGTTAAAGACTGAGGCATGGATTCAAGATTCAAGATGGTTTATTTGTCACATGCTCAGTAGATATCATTTAAGTTATTTCAAAACACCAGTTTGTAAACGCTGCCATACTGAGAAATACAGGGAGAGTTTTTGGAGCTGATAGGCTTAATCAACTCCATGTAAATTAATTTGGCGCTGGCTTGAATGTTACCGACATTCAAATATAAATAGCTTATATTGTATATATACTGTATATAAATAGCCCAACTTGCTTTTCTTTGAATTAAGCTATATTACAAATAGATGTAATTATCACTCAGTAAGAATAAAGAACATGCAATTTCACGAATTGCCAAACAATAAAACATCACAGAGTTTTTAATTTTGTTTGCAATTACGCTTGGGTGGGGTAATAGCTTTTCATTGTGTATTCATTTAAGTTACTTTGGGGAGGGGGGGGGGGGGGGGGGTGGGGGGTGGTGGAAAGTTTGAGTGCAGAGGGGGACTGTAGTGCTCTTGTTAGGTGAGAGGAGGAGAGGGAGGGAGTGTGTGTGACTGCCGGGCAGACGGAGGAAAAAAGGGGAGGGGGAAAAAAAGCAATGCAGCTTGGACATTCCCAGGCAGGGAAATCTAACGGGGAGTGAGCAAGGGAAGAGAGAGGAGGACTTGTTTTTACGCGCTGAGAGCAGCTCACACACAGAAAGACCTGAGGAAGAGAAAATCACACAAAGGAGGTCAAAGGAGGCTGTTTGATAAAAAAAAACTAATTGGACAAAGTTTTTTCTTTCTTCTCTTTTTTCTTTTTTTTGCGGAGAATGCAGAGAGGAAGCAAATGCAGGAAAGGAGCTGAGGACTATGTAGGAATTCCTGACTGAAGTCATGGTAAGTCCCCACTTATAAAAATAAAAAATTCTAATAAGGAAGTCACTGCTAAGGCAAAACATTTGCAAAGTGCTTGTGTCATACATCCTATTATAATGCTGATATCACAGGGTCTTCTGTCATTGACTTATGGCAACATGACATTTCTGTTTTTTCTACTTTAAATTTTCTTAAGTGTATATTTTTAAGATTGGCATCAACTTCATTCAGATGCTGTACCCCCAGCCATCCATGTATGCTTTAAAAATTCAAAACATTCGCCTTTTTTTTTATAGATATATGTACTTTACTTGAATCATTACCATGAAGGCATGGGAAGAAATGTATAACTGTAAATGATACTGACATGATTTCAGTTGTGTGACGTTGGTCATTTCTATGTGATTAACTTGCAGAGGGAGTCCCAAAGCAAAAGACTTGTGTGTTGCATCCCTAAGGATTGTGTTTACCATCCCCACCCACTCATGGTTTGATCAGTGGCATACAGAGGCAGTGAGAGATGAGTCAGGCAAGACACATGTACACACACACACAGACAGACAGACACACACACACACACACACAGACACACACACACACACACACACACACACACACACACACACACACACACACACACACACACACACACACACACAATAAGACGATTAATTAAAAGTATGAAAGACATAAATGAACAAAGACAGACTTAGATCATATTCCCGCCTCTGTGTGTCGGGCAGGGTGGAGCCGTTTGGCAGAGAGAGGGAGAGAAAAAGGCAAAGCCAGAGTTGGGGAAGAGCGGAATAAAAAGAGGAGGGTAGGGTTACTTTTTTTAATGTTTGGGAGACTTGGACGGCAGTGGCAGTGGTTTCGGTGATGCCGCATTTTCCACATTGGACCATGGAGAAAAGGGAGAGAGAGAGAAGAGGGAAGAAAAAAGAGAGAGAAAGGAAGAACAAGGGATGGCACAGACTCTCAGCAAAGGAAGAACATGTGCAGTAGCCTACAGTTTTTTAGACAGGGTTTTTTCTTTTTTTGCTGGGAGTTTTTCCTCATGCGTGCTTAGGGTCTGTGGGCAGAGGGTGTCATATTGGTGTATGGACTGTGACACCCACTGGAATAATTGATATTTGTGATATTAGGCTATGTAAATAAACGATATAAATAAATAAAATACAGTTTCACCTTCCTCAATAACCAGCTGGGAAAGTTTAGGGAGGAAGTCAGCAACAGTACATTATGAGTATGAGTCACGGCAAAGTCAGAAGTGTATGGAAACTTTTTATTTTACGCCGGGCTCAAAAGAGTGGATTTAACACTTTTAACAGAGCCGTGTTAGCTGTATGATTTACGTGCCTAAAACGGTTGACAGATGTGGAATGAATGCGTTGCTTACATACTTGCTCCGGGACAAACATGGCCGCTAACACATGCACATAGGTGCTAAAAATGCATCATCAAACAGTTATGCACACAGCGTCCTGCAGTGCAGTGACACACGTACACACAACACACACACACTCACACACACACACACACACACACACACACACACACACACTGTAGCCTATCCATTAGCCAAGAATATGTGGCAGAGGTTATTTCCATTTGCCCCCCCGGCTGGTGAGCTATGATTTCGAAAACACTGGTGGGATGTACGGGTCCTCGAGTCTGGGCCAGGGAGCAGACCGATCTTATAAAAGTCTGGCGAACGCTATAGCAAAAAACGATATTCTGTGTTTGCTTTAAGCTGCTTGGAGTACCAGGCGGGTGGAGATAACAGGCGCTAGAACAATCCAGACGGGGTCAGCGGTGTTGTCAAATCACAGGAATCTTTCTTTCACTCAGTTTCCTGTGATTGTCAAGACTCTTTGACATATACATTGCCTGCATGTCCGAGAATGGCTACTTGTCAACGCAGCAATTTGCCGCTTATGGAAGTTTCACGGAGCATGTTTTGTTGGGCATCCAAGCACTTTTTTTTGTTTTGTTTTGGATTGTCATCATGGCATACGTCTAGCTTTGCCCTAGAAAAACACAACATCATCATGAAAACATTAAATATAGAGTTAAAGCTGTTCTAATCAATATTTTTTAATGGACTGTGCAAATTGATAGGTGTCGTACAAAGAATGATCACCTGACTCAGTAGTTCCCCCTCATAAACAAAGTCATGTTTAGTCTTTACACAGCTTTGTACAGTGTTTAAGTAATGAAGTATGACTGTTGTGTTAAAACTCAATTGCAGCTAAGCGTACCTTTAATATTCTCAGCCACACACTGTAGCGTTTCAAATAGTCTAAAACTATTCGTACCAATGTTACTGGCAAGGCAAGCTGCTGACCTACTGTAGGTCACCTTAGATTATCCAGGAAGATTTAGGAGAGGAAATCTGTCTCTGGCCTCTCTTCATTCTTCCTCCTCATCCTCCTTTTCTCTTTGTCTGCCCACCTCTTTCATATATTCGGTTTCCCTCTCCCTCTGTCAGCATCGTTTGCATTTTCTCCCCAAATCATGTTGGACTTTAATTTTTTTTTTTAAATTTTTTTTTATTTTGATGATTTTTTGTTGTTGGACTTTAATTGACATGGACATCACAATGTGAAAATCACTTTTTGCCAAAGTCAGTGGATATCTCCTCACGATCTGCTACCTGTCCTCACTGTGTGTGCGCTGAAAGAAAACCCAGTGTTAATACACAGCATAGGCTCTGTAAACTGGTATGTTAACAGAGTTTCACTGATTTGGACCAACAGTGATTTTGACAACACACATCCTCCAGAATCGCTGATTCCACCTTTAAACAGGCAGTAATAACAAGAGGAAAGGTCTGAAGACAATTAAATAATGTAATAGTAAATTGATAAAAGAGCAGCAATATCAAGAGTCAAATATTTACATGAACTATAAAGCAAAGGCAGCATGATCATGGATCAGACAATAAACCTTCTTCTATCTTCTAGCACCCCTACCTTCTCTATTTATCTCTCTCTCCCTCTCTCTTTATCTCTCTCTCTCTGTCTCTCTCTGTGTGCTTGTGTGTAGCCGACCATAAGGCTCTACATCTGCTTTCTATCATGGTTGCTGCTGCTCTTGTTTCCCATCGATCTTTCCCACTGGTCAGCCTCTGCCTCTGCCTCTCTCTCTTTCTCTCTCTCTCTCTCTCTCTCTTTCCTCTTTTTCCTTTTTCTGTCTGAACCCTTCGCTCTCTGGACGGCTGTCTGTTTTGCTCAATGTCTCTATGTCTCTTTTACAATCTGTTTCTCAATTCACTCACACTTCAATAAACTGGACACGGCGTGAAAGACATGAAGACATCAAGTGATTTGCATCTTCCAAAACCCCTTGAGGTCCCACTTTCTTTTCTTTATCCAAAGTCTTCTCAAATGTATTACCTTTGACTCTATCTTTTAAATTTTTTCTATCTATCTCTGTTTTTCCACATGCGTCTGTTTGGGAGACTACTGCTGCCCCTTCCGTTTTAGTCAGCGCACAGCAGAGAAAGACAGGAAGTCTGACGCAAGAATGACATACAATGATTCCGTACTTTGTGTCCGTATTTGACGCAAACAAGAGGATGCACACTCATGCACACTGTACTCCATGTCCCTCGACACTCCACTGTGTTGCTTTTCCGGTGACTGAATGACCACAGACTGTAAATAACAGCGGCAAACAAGATGGCACCCAAGTTTTTTTAATATTTGTAGAAATATCTGTGCTGGGAACGAACCATGCATCTCCCAAATGTTTCATGACCTTAAAAAAAATCTGGTGTTAATACACAGCCGAGACTCTGTAAACAGGGATGTAAACAAAGGGGACCCGGTGCTTTCACTTCTGTCTACTTTTTCCCCAGAAAGATGGGTTTTCAAAGACATCCACCAACTTGAGTAATGTGTCACTTAAGAACAAGTCTAGTAACTTGTTTAACTAATCAGAATTTCCGTGCACTTCTCTGCTGAAGGCTATTTTTAGCATGGCTGTGTTTTTATTGTCTAGGTCCTCCTAATTGAGATCTGCTCCTCGTCATCTTTTCTAGTTTGGATTTATTTTGCAATGATGAGTGAAGAGCTAGTTTTTTTCCGAAGGGCATTGGAGATTGTTCCAGTATCATTTGCTGGAAAAATCTGCAGTTCATATAAAAATTGAATGGCACATTTGCTTGAGGTATCTGATTTAGGAGTAACTGAATTGGCTGCTCAAAGAGGAGGGACTCGGTTAAGCATTGTCTTGAAGTCTGAAAGGAAATTGAATTTACAAATTTCATCAGGACTGCTTTGTTTCTTTTGCACGCACGGGTCTGTGATTGAAAAGACGAGTCCAATTTACATTTTAGATGCACTCTCTCTGTAAGCTATACGGTATGTAGTGTAAATCAGCTCGAGCCCTTTTACATAGACGATGGCTTTTTAGCCGAAGCATGATCCCAATTTAACTGGAAGATAACAAAAAAAACATGTATTTCTTCACAATCCGCTACATGTCTGTACTGTGTGTGCACTGAAAAATAATCTAGTGTTAATACGCAGCCATGTTTACATGCCCTTTCTTTACATAACCTAACCCGATTACAACAAGACTGTGTATTGACGGTAGATTTTTACAGTGCATACACAGTACTGACAGGTAGCACATCGGGAGGAGATATTCACCGATTATGACAAAAAGTGATTTGACAACAAGTGTTCACTGACTACACCTTTAACTAATGAAGCTATGAGTGTTACATTGAATTCTGTTATTTTGGCACAAGCCACATATTTGATCCCAATGGGCTTTATTGAGCCAGTTGGGCTCAAGTTGCACAGTTTCCCTCATTCAACTTGTGCCTGCTAGACAGTTTTGAAAGCACAGAAGTGTTGCACACAGTAACATGTACATTTGCCTTTCCCTCGGCCTGACACGTTAAGAGTCAAAATTGAAAGGACATCGGCTTGCTCTGATTTAGTATTGTGTTGTATCAACTCAAGTCTTGTGGGATGCTGTAGAAGGGTTTGATTCTAAGAGGAAGTTCCTGCTGTCTTTGCCCTGCTATCCCCCCATCCCCCCCCCCCCCACTGTGCTTTTACTAGACTCAATATGTTCTGTCACTGAGCCAGAAGGCTGCTTTTACAACCCACTACACCTTTTACAACATGCTCTTTGACGGACTGTTGTTTACCGTGGTCCTCACATTAAGACACGTCCTTCTGCTTACAAGATGTAGCCATAGTTCTAGACGGTATATGTACTTTACGGTCGACATTAGTGCATGTGTGAAAGTGAAAAAGTCCACAATGTTGTATGTCATGATGACACAGCTAAATACGGTAGCTTGTGGCTAGTGATTCAATCAGGTGCTGGTCTTAAAATTCTTGCTAAAGTTGTGAAAATAATATATTTATAACATAGGCCGACATCTTCCAATGCAGTGATACAACGTGTGTGCATAGTGCGGAGGAGTGTACCATTGTTACATATGGCCATGGCCGTGTCTGAACTGCCATACTAGCGTCCTACATCCTACATACTCATGCATACTCTCTACTCAAAGATCGATTGTGTATGCGAGCTGCGTCTAAACGTTCTCAGTTGAAGTATACTCAAGCAATGAAGAATTTCTTCTTCTTCTTCTTATAAGATTCAGGCAGTTTAGACACTGTTAAGCTTATAACCGCCCTCTACAGGTTAGATATTGAACTAGATTTTTACAGTCCTGTGTTCATCATCTGTGTTTTAGACCTCTTGTTTTATAATAATGATGTTTTGAGGCGGAGGATCCCTCCGACGCTCTCTGTCCGGCTCATCAGCACTCAGCTGTCTGTGAGTTGAGCTGGACGAACCGCGGTGTGTGGAACAGCGATCTGTTCTAATCTCTCTCCACTATCAGACTCACAACACTCATTTCACTTAGTGACTCTAATGTTGTTAGGTATTCATCTTCATCTCTTATCTATTGTAAGAGTTTATGAATGACTGCACGTACAGTTGTCAGATCGCGGAACCCCAAACAATGTTGTTGCCTAGCAACTTGCTCGAAAATATTTCATTTTCCTGGGCGGGTAGAATTGACCCAGTGCATTATGGGGCGGTTGAGTAGGAAAAGTTTTTTTTTTTTTTTTTTTTTTTTTTTTTTTTTTGGTTGAGTAGGAAAAGTATACAATCGATTCATACCCAAAATCTTCCCGGAAGTTAGTACTCATCCGGGAATTTCTCACATACCCAAACTCGCATACCCAACCGTCACATACTCAAATTGAAGTCAAAATGAGTATGAGTAGGACGTTAGTATGGCAGTTCAGACACGGCCCATGTGTTTTGTTGGTGTGGGTGTGCCTTTCTCTTGCCACTGATTGAGTGAGCCCAGGTGTGCTGAGCCACTCAATCAAACACAGGTGAGGTCAATTAGCTCTGCTCCTAGGGGCAGTATATAAGCAGGAGAACTTGTGGCTTCTTGTTCTCCCTTTGTGCCATTTTGCAGCAGACAATGCTTTAGGTGGTTAGTGTGGTGTGCCGGTGTCATTCTCCTTTTCATCCTTTAAATGAGGGTAGGGTGGTGGTTTTGTTTAAAATGTATTTCAATTTGTCATTCAATTCTTGATTTGTTAATACATTGGGTTAAGTATTTAAACAACTTTCTCCCATTCTTCCTTCAATCCACATAACATCAAGTGTTACTCCCTGGTCCACATCAGGACATTAACAAGCATTGCCGCGTTCTTGTTTCATTGTAATGAGTCTTAAAAAGGTTTATAACTCGGAAACTTGTGCGAAAAGCCAACCATCTGGCAAAACTTACGGAAAACTTGTTTTAAGATGCAATAGGAATGATTTGGACGCTGACCCCTTGTGTCCTTTCGAGAAAAACATTCTAAGTGTGGTTTTAGGGGAAAAAAGGGAAGAAAAGCTCTCTTAGAGGTTTTGTTTACTAAAATGCCATCAGGGACAGACCAAGATGACCTTAGAGCTGCAATACACAACATGTTGTCAGTTGTTGCTGAATTTGAATTTGCCACTCTGCTGTTGGTACCATTAGTCCTGGATTCAAAGTTAAAATTTTGGCTTTGCTAGCCAAGAGAAGGGATGGGAAACAGAACCTACCGTGACTTAACGTGACTATTTTTTTCATAGTGTTCTACTTTGTTTTAAGTCCCCCAGTGGCCATTTTTTTGTATTCTGTTCTATCCTACAACTACTTTCTTCTGTTGCTAAATTTCCATCTTGTTTTTGTTAGTTACCCTGTGTCTCTAGACGGCGAATAAGCTCTGACATTTGTTTCAACCACAGTTTTTGAAAGGGATTTGGTGAGTTTGTGTTGTCACGACAGGAGTTGCGTAAGTTGTTAGTCACAGATAAACTAAAGTTTGTCCCAAAAACTGTCTGTTATGTTTTTAATACTCATTCTATCCCACTCTGTGGCTAACCCCAATCCCCCCCCCCAGTGTACACAAAAGCCCTCCCCAATAATTCTCAAATACTGTTTGAACCCAGGTCTCCTTCCATAAATCCCCACACCACCACCAGCTCATTCCCTACTGCCCCCCCCCCTCTCTCTCTATAGCCGCTACTTTCTTTTTCCGTACACTCTGTTCTCCCGTTCTTGGTTTTTCTCCCATGGCTATTCTATCCATCCCAACGGTTGCCGCACAATATCCCCGCCTGTTGAAGAGAATCCCCCATTTAATCGTTGTCAGATGACGTCCAGGGAATCGGATGGAGGTGAAACAAAGAAAGTTGGGTTAAAAAAAGACAGAGAGAAGCAGATGGGAAGTTTGGGAGGAAATGTGAAGGGAGAGAGAGAGTGAGAGAAAAAGAGAAGTTGGAAATCGGAGAGAAAAAAGTTGAAGGTTGCCTTGCCAACGGCCCGTGTAGAAAAATAAACACTGTATATGTGTTGGGTGCTCTGTCACCCTCCACCTCGCAGGCCTGGCCCGTGTGCATGCAGCTGTGTGTGTGTGTGTGTGCATGCAGCTGTGTGTGTGCGCGCGTATTAGGGAGTTCACAGATTGCTGTGGGATTTTTTTCTTCTTTTTTTCTGGGGGTTCTTACATTAACTGGGCTTTTGGAGGAAATGTTTGACAGTCCCCAGACCATGCAACAGGAAGTTGAAAGTAGAATATGTGTGTATTTGTCTGTGTGTATGTGGGTGTCGAGACAACCCGGCTGTCGAACACAAACGCAGACATTAGAGTTGGTTCATTGTCCGGTTATGGGTTAACCCTTTCTTACTGTCTTTGTCTGTCTGTCTCTCTCTCTCTCTCTCTCTCTCAGGGTTCGGAGGCAATGGAGGACTGTGTGCAGGGGGCGCTCTCATCACTTTATCCTCCTTTTGAGAGCACTGCACCACCCCTCCTCTCCCAGGTAGATCTTATAAACAAGCACACACACACACACACACACACACACACACACACACACACACCTTTTTCTTCAGTCCAAATATTCACAGCAATAAACAAGGCAATATAAATAATTCTGACTTAATGTAGGAAAGGCGATGTTATGTGCAGATATGATGGTTTTCCCCAGATATAAACTGCTGCTAGAAGCCAACACAAACACAATCTATCTGGTTAATTAAGGCCAAACCCTCTTCCTCCAACCAGTAGCTTGATATGAGAAACCCTGCACTATATCTTCTTTTAAGTCATGACATTTAGTTTTTACAAAATGCGTTGTCAGCTGGGCAAAAATAGTATTTTAAGTGCATTTTGGGTACTTTTCGTATGCTTTAACATATCCAATTTAGCAAAGCTTTTGGGCCATTGTCCGTTAGCATTGATAGGAATTTGGCCATTGATATGTTGACAGTTGCCTAGCAGCTTCTGATCAAATGTCTTTGTTGCTATGCAAAATGTTTCTTGGTAAAATAACAATGGACAAGATGAAGCAGCCTTCTTGTTTTCATTTCTGATGACATGCTGTCTGGGTTAAGAACAATTCTTCCACTCTTGAGGAAATTAAAGCCTTTCAAAATCCATTGGATACACTCTAAAATTCAGAGAGTTCTATCTGAAGCTAAGGCTGCTCTGAGCACACGAGGAACAGACTTCTGAAGATGAAAGCTTTTTCCCCTGATAGCAATTACATACAAAGTCTTGGGCATTTCATGATTGTGCATCTTATCATCTCAAGCACTCTATAAAACTGCATTCTTTCAGTGTTTTTTTTCCCCTTTTTTCCCATTTGTCCAGGTCTTTTCAGTCCTGGAGTCGACCTACCAACACGACAGTCTTCGCTACCTCCTGGATTACTTTGTTCCTGCCAAGCACCTTCTGCACAAACTTCAGCAGCACGCCTGCGTGAGTTCCAACAAGCGTGGATGAGAACACACACAGAGAGCTGTTTATTCAGAAGCAGAATTGGCTGTCAAATGCATATAATACAGTATGAGAAATTCATCCATTGAAAGCGTTTTGATTTTGTATGTGTATTTGCAGAAGTCTTTGGGGCAACCAGTCCAAGTCAAGTTTTAGAGCTCCTCCTGAAGTTCTAGTCAATTGAGACAGGTTTCAAATCTTAGTCTCAGTGTTGTTTTTAAGGCTCTTTTAGCCAAGTCACAAGTCTTCATTTAGGCATCATAGGAATGCGAACATTACTATCTGAATGTGCTGGCAAAAACATGTCTTCAATAATATTGCTCACAATTTTCTAATCAAATCTTTAGGCAATCAAATATGACGTAGGCCAAGGCTTGTAGCAGTCAAATCCATGTCGATCTCAAGTCCCAAGTGCCCAGTCTTCAGTGCCAAGAGAAGTTCAAGGCATTTATAATTTGACACATGTGTGACCCTAAACCAGGTACCGACAACACTGCGGAGGGTCCAGTCTGCTCGAAAAACTCTAGCTGACCGGTGAAATAAGTGAAAGTGGCTCGCTGAAACTTGATATTTGACAGCAGCTGTGACCCCGAAAGATAAAAAAAAAGTGGTGGTTTCCTGCCTTGGAAGCTCCACTGAATCAAAATGAACACATACAAATACAGGGAAGTGAAGCAACAGTGAAAGAGTTTGCGATGTAATTTGACTACCACATACACAAAGCAAATGCATGGACATAGTATAAAGAAGGGTGCACTAGGTCAGCCTGTGCAACCATGTTACTTCCACTTTGTGTCCTCACTTCACTCTCTTGCACTTTCTGCCTCGCGCAGACCAAAGTAAGACAAACAACTGAGATGCAACGTGTACTTAGGTCTTAGCTCTGAGGTTTATACCCAACAGCATTCCTTTAATTTTACTTTCCAACACACACACACACACACACACACACACACACACACACACACACACACATAAAGATAAACAACCCACAATGTTTAGGACGAGCTGGGAGGCTAAAACCTGTCTCATATTTCCCTTTAGAGTTTTCCTAGACTTGCACGCACACACACACGCACAGTGAGCAAACTATGTTTTCATTGTCGCTGAGTGGAGTTGCCTGGGACGGGAGTTAGACTGTGAGTCATGACAATAATGCCTTCCATATGTGAGTGTGTTACTGCCACGGGAGAAGGAGAGAGTGAGAGAGCAACAGAAGCGGTGGGAGTCGAAAGGAGAGAATGAACATGGCTTTCATTCACCACGCCTGCACTTGCGCGTGTGTGTGGGTGTTTGCGTGTGTGTTGGGTTGAAAAAAAAGAGAAGATGCTGGAGGTTGTGTATACTATAGTAGACTGATTGAGGAATTTTCTTGAGAAATGGTAGGTGCTGAAGAGGGGGGGGGGAGGGGCAAACACTAGCGTACATTGAAGGAGAAGTAGGCGGAGGGAGGGGGGGGGCAGAGGACACAGAGAGTTACAGAATGTGGACCGACTCAAAACAGACAAACTTTCTACGAGAGGAAAAGTCACACATGCGTTTTTATGCTTGTAGCGACACTGCTAACACTGTTGCATTCCCCTGAATTCTGCTCTACAGAAAGAAAGCAAAAAGAGTAGGAACAGGAGTGAGGCTTAAAGGGAAGGGTTGAAGGGAGGTAGAGTAAGGAATATAATTTAATCATGTCACATGAGTCTGGGAGGGAGCAGCCCCGTGTCAGTCAATTAGACATGACTGGGAACAGCAGAGTGAAGTTCTGGATGAGTTTATATATCCTCAGACTGCAAGAAAATGGAAATAATAAGACAAAGGGTGGACTTAGGTGTTATTTCTAAATACATCAGTTTGTTGGTAATGTTGAGGATCAAAGTAGGGGCCTTCCCTCACATTTACACATTCTAGATAAATGCTTTGTTGTAGAATCTCCTATATTTAGACACATGTTGTTTAGTGAGCTCAATTTAGATGGATTTCCTCTGTGCTACTGGATGTGTTTTCCACTCACGGAACAGTGGACTGCTTTAACAGTGGCTGGTTGTTGTAAAGAGTTGGTAATCTACTTTATATGTGTCTGTCTGACTCACACTGGCTCTGTGCAGCTATCCAGAGTCTACTCAGTCCCTGTGTCATGCCGGCTAAGCAGTTTTACACTTCAAATAAAAACACAGCGTGAGTCACACGTCACACGTCCCATTGAGCTATAGTGAATACTGTTGACTGGTGTTCTATCATTTCTAGAAATTCCACTCACTGAATAACTAAGCCAAGAACAACCATGCACGCAGTCAGCCTCCAATTGGCTCACAGGGGCTGTGGTTTGTGAATGTGAGTGCAAAATTGTGCGTGAGTATTAAATTAGCCAGCTTTTGGCAAGAGGGGGCTCTAAAGGCCAGTGACTACAGTACACAACCTAAATGTCCAAAGAAAAGACTTGGCACACAAGATGTAATTTCATGCAAATGAAGGTTTAATGTTTTATTTCTACATTCAACAAACTCTCTGCCTCTCCCTTTATCTTCCTCTTGTCATCACAGTCTCAGTACCTGGGCTGCTTGTTCCTCCACTCCGGCTGGCCCCTGTGTCTGGGTGAGAAGGTGGTGGTGCAGCTATCCACCCTGGACTGGAGGATCCTGCGCAGCAATGACTTCTACCTGCAGGTGGTGCCCTTCTCTACGCGCTGCCCCCGGCTGGCCCTGAAGTGTCTGGCCCCCGGGGGACGCACCGTTCAGGAAATCTTGGTACCCGAGTCACAGCACCCCCTCGTTTTCAGCACCGAGTGGCTGCACAGCATCAACAAAGAGCGGGGCCACAAGAGAGAAGGTAAAGCAAGGGATGCCCTATACTTCCGTTGGGGTTTCGGTTTTCTTTCAAAATGAAAAAGCGTGTGTTGATAACTAGCTAAGCCAAATTTGACTGAAAATGAATACTTAAAGGTCACACATTATGCTCATTTTCAGGGGAGAGAAATCTGACTTTCAGAAAGGTGGAGGTGGAGAAAAAGAGAGAGGGTTGTTTTTTCTCATACTTTGGGTATCTCCAGTCACTCCTGGGTCCTATATTAATGTTTAAAAACCATGAATGAGTCACTTTGAAGCATTGTCAGAAAGTAATGACTGAGACAAAGACTATACAGGAGACGGGAAGTGAAACAAATGTGTGGTCTGAAGAGGCAAGTTTATGGCAACGGGCTAGCATGTGGAAGGGCAACAGAAGAAGTTAGAGACATATGGGTCTCAGCAGGTGGTGGGTGGTGGGAGGAACCAAACAACAACAGGGCCAAAGAAGGGCAGCGGAAGTTTCAGCATTTGATTCCTATGTAGCTTATGTTCATGTCCTCTCTTTGGAAGTGTACCTAATGTTTAATCTCAATAAACACATGAACTTGACATAAACTTAGTCATATCTCATCTCAACAGTCGGAGGAGGACTTGACACCTGCCTGGTCAGCACATGTGACGGTGTGGCTCGACTTCCGTGGAAGGAGGTCGTCTACCCCAAATTCATCCACGACCCTTCTGAGGAGCTGGGCCTGATGACCAACGAGGACGGCTCCATATCCAAGCGCCTGCCCAGTGAGGGGGGCAGCAGCCTCGGGGGCTGGGGTGGCTCATCCTCTGGAGAACTGGACTCCTGGTCCTGGGATGAGGAAGAAGATGAATGTTTACCACCGGATGGCTTGAACTCTGTACCCCCACTTCCCCGGAGAAGGCGCAGCGAAGACGGGCTCGGGCGGACAGGGAGGCCCCCGCAGTTTGACGGGGACTATGTGGAGCTGTTGGAGCCCAGATTGGGTCCCGATGGAGGGGTCGACACAAGGCAGAGGTACCTGGAGATGCATGGAATATGTAAGACCAAGACTTTGCCTCTTTGCAGGAGAAGTAAAGCTATTAAACTCCGGAAGGGGAAAGCTTGGGGATATGGGGGATACGGAAGACTGGAAGGGTCAGGAAGCTTTCGAGCTCTCCTTGGTGCTAAAAGGGATTTAATAACCCCAAGAGGTGACATTGTACCACCTCGGCCTCCACCGGGAGTCCCTGAACCTGGCAGAGGGAGGCGGTCTTACTCCTCATCTGTCCAGGACTCTGATGATGGAGAGAAAACAAGCAGAGACTCTGAGGGCCACCAGCTTTTCTTTGACGGGCCGTCCAAAGAGAGGAGGCCCGGCGTGGGCAAGGAGAGAGATAGCAACAGCCTCCCACATCCGTGCAGAGACTCGGAGAGTGGCGACAGTTTGGTCACAAATGACATCCATGACTTGACAAACCACAAAGTTGTTGAGGGCCACTCGGATCACGGATCTCATTCAGACTCAGTTTTTGAGGATACGGATAAACCTCTAGGTGGAGACAGTGATGCAACCACCCCAACATCAGATGCACAAGAAGGACCATTTACTGGAGCCTTAGAAAGTGGAGAGATTACCAACAGTGGATCGAAAGTTAAGAGTCTATGTAACCCGAAGGTGACAGAAGAACGAGATGAAGGAAAGACGGAGGACAGAGTGTGTCCAAGAGGAAAGGAAGTTAAAACCGCCGGATTCAGAGCGCCAAGGTATTTCATTACTTATTGGACACTGCACCCCTTTTCCTTTTCACACTCCCACATGAAAGTACAGATCAGTAACACTGGGATGCAAACTGTTTGCTCAAGGTGAACACGTTTAGGCCAGAAACCAATGGTACAAAAGACACTTTTACAACCTATTCTAAAGGACATTATGTCAAAAACAATGTCATTTCTTAATTGACACAAATTATTGACTTGTTGTTTAACCTCATTAGTACCTTCCTGTGCTTTGTCTCTAGGAGGAAAAGGAAGGGAAAGGGGGCCAAAGGGAGGGCTAGGTCTGGTGGTCGTGCACAGTCGAAGGGATCAAAACAGCAGGGTAAAACTGCTCAACCAAGTCCCACCAGCGACTCTGCTTTGACAACGCTGCCAATCACAGAGGAGAGCCAATCGGAACAAAGAGAGCCGGCAGACAAACCTGATGGAGTCCCACCTTTAACCAATGGGGGGGCAGACGAGACACGGAAGAACAGTGCAGGTCTGAGGACAATCACATTTTAATACTTAGTTCCTAATAGTCCTAAAACACTTCGTAGAATATTTTCTATAACTTCTTTTTCATCTCTCAACAGATAAAGAAGCCGAATCTTTACCTGTCTGCAACGGCCAATCAGGCACATCATTATTCAACCACTTGAACGAGGACGCAGGGCCAGGAGAGACATGTCCTGACAAAGTAAATGGTGCTGCATCTAAAGACCCTCCCTTGCTGAGGGAACTGGACACAGAGCTCCTCCAGTCAGGGAAGCTAAAGTTGACAGGCAAGTTTCTTTCAGGCCTACTATATGTTTGTTATGCTAGTTAGCTAGCTTGTTAGCAGTCAGTCGAAAACATTTTAAATGGGGTTTGGTACACAAAGTTGACCTAAAAGAAATGTAGCAGACACATCATATTCTCAGCCTGTTAGAACTTTCTCTTGGCTGTCCCACTCAATGCTTAACCTGATGCTTGCCAAACACAGGTACAGTTGACAGGTTGGGACGTGCACTGGTCGTCACAGAGACAGATGCCTCAGAGGAAGGTTTCTGTGAGGAGGAGATGGCCCGGGTGCTGGCCTGCTACCACAGAATCACTCGGTATGTATTAATTAATTTATTGATCTCATAGGGAATTAATTTATTGATCTCACAGGGACAGAGTATGTTTATTAGCATAAGTGAAATAACATCTGTCAACATGCCAGAGTTAGCAAAAATGCCTATGTTCATCCGCGGTGACTGGGCAGGTAAGAAAAACAGAAACATTACAGGTGATAATATACAAATAGAAAAGTCGAAAAAACACATTGTAAAACATGCCAGTCAATTTGTATATTGTGACATGGCTCATTTAGAAACCTTTTCAGCATAGTCTTGTTCAAAGTCCCATTTCAGTTGAGTTGACTTTGCACTCGGCCAAAAACAACTAAAGGTGAGGCTGAGAAAACACAGCATGTCCAAGTAAGCCCCGAACATCATAACAACCTGATTCGAAGTCAGTTTAACGTCTTTGAGCTTGACAGTTTACCTGGTACAATCAACACCTGTCTCTTACTCGCAGGAAGTTTGAACATAAAATTCCACATGTTTGGGAAGAAATTATATGAAATGTAATATTCCTGAAATATGGTGTTGAACTCCCTTTTTTTCCTAACCACTGCTCTTGTTTTAACCCTACCTTCACCTCTCTACATCCATCTTCATTAGGCCTGAAGCCATAGAAAAAGGTCTCACGGTGTTAATGGACAGCAGACGCTCTCTGCCCTCCGCTATGTGCCTCTCTGCACTTAAATCGTTCCAGGTGAGACGTGAGAAAAATAGGGTTGTGACTTAGCCAAGGGTGCTTAATGTTTGTTTGAGTGCTCTCAATTTGCCTTGCGGACATGATGAATGAAAAAGCTCAACCGTGTGTGTGTGTGTGTGTGTGTGTGTGTGTGTGTGTGTGTGTGTGTGTGTGTGTGTGTGTGTGTGTGTGTGTGTGTGTGTGTGTGTGTGTGTGTGTGTGTGTGTGTGTGTGTGTGTGTGTGTGTGTGTGTGTGTGTGTGTGTGTGTGTGTGTGTGTGTGTGTTCCAGGTGTTGGTTCCTGGCGGTCTTGGCTCTGTTCTGGTTTTGGTGGAAGAGCAGCAGCAGGAATCCCTTTCTCATAATTTGGAAGGAGCCGAGGTGACTCATATGAATCACATGTTTGCAGCTCACGATCCAGCAGACACACAAAGCAAAGCGTTGTTCATTTCCCTTCTCGTGCAGATAGTTTTATTTTATGTGCAATTCTAAAAAACCCAGGTAGAACACCCACATTGGAGCTTATAAAACATTTCGCAATTACAATGGTAAAGTGCATGGGATAACATAAGCAAAACGAAAATTCCTAAACCTCTGTTGTCCATTATGATAACCAGAAAAGTGCTCATACTGTATATGAAATTCAAAATCTTCTCAAGGAGAATGAACATTTCATAGATCACATTTTGTGTCGGGTCCTTGCAAAAATACGATGCATTTCAGTTGCTCTTTGCTCAAAAGTGCACGTCCACATATCGATTGATTGTAAATTAAGCTAAATTCACTCATAGAGTTTGCTAAAAACACCCATTTTACCGGTAATTCAGCTCACTGCCTCACATTGATCAGCAGTTTTTATTTATTTTTTTTAAATTCTTCAAGCACGCATGAGAATTTTTTTCCTCGCCATGTGGTTTGTATTTCAACCTGGCAGAGTTAAAATGTTGCATGTTGAGGGGGAAATCCCGCCCCCGAAGGACGTTAACACTGATAGAAAAAACAGCTGTCGGAGCCGGATTCATCTCCCGTTTTCTTATGTGGTAGTTTTCCTGCTGGTAAATTAACAAATGGATATTATGCAAGTGTAGTAGGAGAACATATTTTTGCGGTCTAAACAAAAATGAGTGTCTCTCTAAATCAAGACAGAATAATCTGTTGCGACAAAATATAATCATTTTACCGTAGTTAAATCTATATTAAATTGAGACGTTTGCTAACACTGCAGCTCTCAGATAACAGTTTCTATGCTCCAATCCTACAGCATGATCTCCTCGTATCTTATGTTTCTCTGCCTTATGTTCCAAATGTTCCCCTTTCTTATTCTTTCCAGTTCCACACGGTGCGAGGTACGGCCGTCCTTCAGCAATACGTAGACAAGCAGCAGCTTCCCAAAGAAATGGACGGAGACTTCACCCACTGTCACTCAGACTGGCTGGTCTTCAGACTAGTGAGAATCATATTACTTTTCTCATTATTATTTTTTTTTCCTGAATTCCTGCATACCCCATAGTTTTTTTTGTCCTATTTTCCATGGTAGATCCAATCAGCCGAAGGCAGCCAGATTGAGGAAATTAAACCGGAAATGATCACTTGAGGCATTTAAAGATTGACTGATAACGTATGCTTATGCAAAATGTGTAGGAATTCCGGCCATGGCCTCAAAGAATACTTGCAGACTTAGTCTTATATACACAAAGATAGAAACACAGAAAGGCACACATGGTCCTGATCCGGCCAAACGGATACTGTAGTTTCTGACTTCTGGTCACTCCTTACTGCTGACTTTTTATTCAATGTTTTCTTTGTCAGTAGCCTCAAACATGGAGTGAATGGAGTGGGAAAAAAACGGTGTAGAGAGTACGAATGGACAGTTAAGAGGAGGTTGGCTGGTGGTCGATTCCTGATGAACTTGGTGTGAAGGATAAATCAAGGGAAGACGCTCTGTCTAGCAAGAATCTTCAGGGCTCTCAATGGCTTTTTTCAACCCAGACAGTTCATGTAACTTAATCCAAACAGACAAAAACATCTTCCTGTCCTCTGCACTTTCTTTGACCTCTCTTGAGGACTTTGAAAAAATGGGAGGGGAGGGGAGGGGGGGGGGAATTCCATGCATGTCCATACACTAACCTGTGTCTGCTTTACTTTACCGTTTGTGTTCCGAGTTAATTTGATGGAATAAGTTTCTAAGTCACATAATTTTCCCCCCTTTCAGAGCCTGGAGAGTCTGACGGAGCGTTGTGAGAGTGCCCTCTCGCTCCTAGGAGAAGCACTGCAGTCAATGGACACTGAGCCAATGCCAGACAACATCAAGGTAAGGAATGCTTAACATGATTTTTGTGTCAGTGTATCTGGAATTTGCTGAAAAGAAAATTGTTCAGTGCCTGACATGCAGAAGCAAAGCAAATTTCACTGAGAGTATTTTGCAATTGATTTAATACATTTCCTACAAATAGGGTTCACAAAAACATTAATAATCACACCGTTCCGTCTTCAGGCTGTTCCTCTGAGCATAGACAAACACAGGCAGCTGATGATGAGCGTCCTGGCCGACCAACGGCTAACTGAGCTACAGCAGAGAGGCGGGGCCTGGCTCGCAGGACTGACCAATAGCGCTTCAGGACTGGCACAGAAGTCACCAGACTGCAGGTACCATTGCAGTTCACTTTTTGTTGCTATATTTCATTATTTTAGCTTCTTGCTTTTCTACCTTCCCATGTAGGATTGGTTTCTCTAAAAACCTACATTTCACAACACTGACAATTACTACGGTGAGTGAACACATCTTAAAAGGAGGAATTGGTCAATATTTCAAAAGGAAGTAAATAGAATGACTATGTATTAAGACACACTTTAAGGTCTGCACTGGTTATTTACAGCAGGGTGTACTATATATGTCTGCAATACTTGGATTATTCTTGTCATAATGCTAATGAGATTGCATACTGCTATATACTGTACATTGCAGGCCTATTGAAGTAGGAATATTTTAAATATCAAGGCGCCACAACAAACTCAACAATTGTAATTGGGGCAAATAATACTCGCACATGTAAATATTACACGAGCGGCTTGGTCCCGAGGGGCAGAAACAGGGGAACTGTATGTGCCTTTTTACCTCCCAGTTCCTGAGTTTGAGTGAAAGATCTTTTTAATTGTTGTCAAGATGAGTGATGGAGTTAAAAATACTCCTGACTGTTGTTTGTTTTCAGCCTAAAAATATGAAAAACAGCTCAGGGGGAGAAGGAATGTGAATCTAACATCAAATGGGGAACGGCGCAATGCAGCTTGTTTGTTAGCGCTTAAAGATGATGTAAAGACTGTTTGCATTTGTAGCTGTTCTCCTTATCCAGTAATGACATTTTTGGATCAGTCTGTACAATAATGAGTCCAAATACAAGTAAAATCTGATCGGATTTCCTTTTTTTCGCCCTTAAGCTGGTCTGCAAGGCTTTTTGATTGTCATACAGCATTGCTACCAGTCAAAAGTTCTCCCTTCATTAGATTTTTTTTTTTTTTAAGATTATTTTTTGGCATTTTCAAGCTTTATTAGACAGTACAGAGTTGAAATGGGGAGACAGAGAGAGAGGGGGGATGACCTGCAGTAAAGGTCCACGGGTCGGATTCGAACCCGCGACCAACTGCAACGAAGGCCGGAGCCAATATGGTACGCGCTCTATCCACTATGCCACCGGAGCGCCCCCTTCATTAGAATTTGAATAGAAAAAGAACTATTTTTAATTAAAATAACTCTCTTGCTCCTGTTCATTGGCGATTGTCTGGTCATTTCTTCAGGGCTGCTCTAGCTGCGACGTCTAAACTCTATGACAGCGTGGATGACGCCCTCCACCGGCTCGTTCAGATGTCCAACCAGAGAGGACGAGACCTGGAAGCTCTGGGGAGACTGGCGGGGCTGGTGGACAAACTGGAAAAGGTGAGTGATGGTGGAAGAAGAGTGTAGTTGTATTCACTATTAGGCATGATACTCTATAGGGCTGCACAATATATCGAAAATGTATCGTTATTGCAAAAACACTATTTGAAGTCAACATATCGCAAAGACTGCTTGAACTACAATAAATGTTAGCCTATTCCATGTGCCCTGCATTTATAGCCTACTTTGCAAGTCAATATATTTGGCCAATCAGATGAAGCCTATAAAACGTATTGTAAAGTGGGGTATGGAGATGTTTTGCTTAAGATAAATAATAAACAGTTAATCCATGTTGTTTGAATGGAAATAATGCATTTAATTTCTTCATACATTTTTGTCAGTGTCTGCATAGGCGTACTGTCTGGGGTCTATGTTGGTACTTAACTCAGAAAAGATAGACATTAACACGGTATATTTAAAGTTTCCTGATATCGTGCAGCCCTAGTATAAACTAGCCATTGCAGATTAATAGAGAAAAGATTCTGTAACTGCTTGCCTAGTTTCTCACCTCAAACATAATGAAGCCAGGTGCTGTTTATTATTTTTATTGGCTGCCATTTTCACCCCCAATCAAACAGAGTTTAAAACAACTTTTCACAGTCCAGTTTTGCACTGTATGTAAAACATTTTCCCTGCTTTGGCTCTATCCGTCCTCTTCACTCCTCTCCACGGCTCCCAACAGAGATTGGATGGAAACTCCCTAACATGCTGGTGTTTACTGATTGCCATGTCAACTGCTTTTTCCCACCCTACTCCCATGATGTCTTACTCACAAAAACACACCACAACAAAACAGATAATACAGTGTCCACTACAATGCTGGATCTTCTTCTCACACCACCCTCCTCTGCCTCTGTCTCATCAACCCCACAGTGCGATAAGGAGATTGAGCAAGTCCAGTCCCAGCTGGAAGGCTACAAGGACCCTCCTTTGTCCCTCAGCAGACTCTCACTCAAACAGCAGAAGTTCAAGACATTCAAAGAAACGGCCAATGTGAGTGTACGATACCCGTTTAAAATCAACACATGTGCCTAATTTCCATGTAACAATATAACAATATACTCTATTGTTAATGAACTTCGCTCATGATGACAACATGATTCTTAAGACTCAAGCACCTTTATGCGGAACTAAAATAATCCATACTTTGGCGCCATCCGGTGGTAGCATCAAGAAAGACACCTAGACACATTTAACCAGAAAAGGATCTTTGGCCTGTGAGAAATTTGTGTTTGTGAAAGGCCACAAAAACTGTAAATATAAAGCAAACAATATATTTTTAGGTTTTTGTTTGTATTTGTGTGTGGGTTCTTAGGCTAGCTTTTTCAGTTAACATTTTTTTTCAGATGCCTTATGTGAAGTTTCTTTTCTCAGTATATACAGTAGATGCGCTCCCATGTCATCCACTTAAACAATATGAATGTCTTCCCATCTCAACCATTATAAATCCCATTAGCCCCGGAAGACCCCTGAGCTATACATCCCCACTCTGAATGACTAACTGACAGACTTAAAGATTTGAAATGTGGACAGATGTGTTTTTGATGGCACTTTGCCGTTAATGGTATATTTGTCTTATTCTTGTGGATATAGACTAATGTAGAGGTCGTGTCTGTCAGCATGTCCCCAGCAGAGGCACTAACCATTATTCTAGTCATGATTTTCAGAGTGTCACTTGTAGTTAACACTTAAGGGGTTTATTTTTTCCCATAGCATATACTTCACATTTGATCCCATTCAATCCCATAGGATCTACACAGTGAGACTCTGTCGGTGCTCAGTGGTCTGGAGAACTGGTGTGAGCTGGACTGGGTCGGCCTGAGGAAGGTCCAGATCCAAATCCCTCCAGTCAGGGAGAAGCTGAGAGACATGTCCCACTGTCTGTCTGACTGCTGGACCACATTAGACAACACACAGAGGCTGCTGTCCACACTGACAGAGGTAATGGAATGCAATCTAAATGCAATGTTAAAAAAATATATATATATATCAAAATAGACATTAACCTTGTTTAAGGCAAGGAGAGATGTATTGTACTGGGTTTTAGCAAATTGCTATTTTCCAGCTGTAGTCCCTGAGAAGGCAAGAAGAATACAATATATTAGTACAAAAATAGACAAGAAACAAAGATATATAGAATAAAACATTACAAATATTACAAAAAGCACTACATTGCATATATTTTTGTTTTTTAATAAACACCTACCCCACTTGCGCTCCAAGATTTTGTGCAGGTTTGCTGTTAACAACCAATGTTTTGTCAGATGGGAGAGAGTTTGAAAATCATTATTGGTTATCAGCTCTGTTGGGGAGAGTGACACATTGTTTTATGCACTCTCCTTATCGTTGACCTGGTTGTTCGTGTTGGTAATTCTGAGCCAAGTCTCTCAAAGTTACTTAGGGGACGAGAGGAAACCCATCTGTTACTCACACAGGAAGTTATAAAGTCACATTGACAGCTTTAAATCTTCCTAAGGTCAAACACCACTCATCTTCTCTTTCCTTTCTGCAGGCCACCCAGTGGTGCGACGCCGTCTTCTCCACTTCCTCCTCCACCTCCTCCTCCTCTTCCTCCGCCTGCCCTCTCTCCTCCCTCCCTCCCATCCCCCCATCCCGTTTCCAAGACGCCCGTTCCCTAGCAATAGAGCTGGGAGGGGGGGCTCTCTTGGACCTGTGGACCCATACTGTGGAGCGCTACCAGCGGACCGTAGCGCAGGTCAAACCACGGTTCCTCCAGCCAGACAGGGGACAGAACCAGGGCCAGGGGGGAAAGCCCAAGACGCCCTCGGCCAGCAGCCTGTGGGACCTGATGGGCCCAGAGGGAGAGGGGGACTGGGGGCTGGGGGCCGGAGGAGGGGAGGGAGGGCTGCAGTCCTGGGGCTCCCTGGCATCGCTGTTCAGACCGCAGACATGCAGCACGTTGAGGATAGGAGACGAGAAAGGGAATAAGAAGGAGGGAACAGCGGGAGGGAGCGGAGGAGTGGCAGGTGGAGCAGGAGGAGGGAAGTTCCTGCAGAATCTGCTCAATCCAGCAAAGAAGATTGTGAGTTTGTCCTCCATTTTTGTTTTTGTTTTTAAAGATATTTTTGTGTGTTTTTTTTCAGTGAAAAATTGTAAGTGGATATTAAGGATCTAGATTTAGACCTCCGTGGGACTATTACAATTCTCAAAGGGGATTTACACTATTTAGCCCTTTTCTGGACATTGGTTTACAGGCCAACTTATCTTCTTATAGGCAGAACAACATAATCCTTTCTCATGGGACTGGTAGACGTCCAAGACCGTGAGACGAAATTTGTCAACCATTCAGGATTTTGCCATACTTTATATGGAGTGTGCCATCCCTAAAATATTTGTGGATGTATAAGGTCATTGCGGGCAATGCTGCACTTCAGTACATTTTACATGTTTAGACCATCAGCGAAAACAACGCTATTTCTATATAATGCCTTTGCTTGAGTCCAATTTACCAAACATCCTGTGTTTCCCGAATGGTACTGAATCAAAGTTTACTTTGCTTCACACTCGTCATATTACCATAATTAATCTGACATAGTCACATATAAAACCCCTTACCTCACAGTGATGCATCCTGCCATCTCTCTTTCACTCGCTTCCTAAACAAGTGCAAATGCAAAAAACTACCGCTTTTGTCCAAACAGGGCACTTAAATCAACATAAACTTAAAGCTCAATGTAGCTACTTTTACTTATACCTTTCTATTGCTATTGGTATGTTTATAACCATGTCCTTTGCCTTACAGCCCACTGACGCCCCGCTACCTCCCAAGCCACCCAGGAAGCGTCACCCAAGCTTTGACCTCCAGGCTCTGCTGGCGCCCCGCAGAGGCACGGCCACCCCCAAAGCGGACTCTCCTGTGGGGGGACCGAGTCGCAACTCCCCCATGTCCTGGCTTGGGAGACGGGCTGTAGCCGACCCAGTTATCACTACGAGCATGGCCGCGGCTATCCCAGGATGGGGCAGTGGAGGAGGAGGAGGGGGAAGTGGGGTGCTCATTCGAGGGGTGGAAGTCAGCAGCAAGGAGGTGGTGGACCACACCGGGCTGACACGGCAACACGTCTTACTGGGGAGGACGGAGAGGGAGACGGGGACGGACCGGGCCGGTTCAACTGCTCAGAGGTGCGTTTGTGTAATTTTTTTTTAACAGAAAGTCCCTCTTGTATGTTTTTTTCTGTCTGGGAAAATAAGTGCCCAGAGTTGCCCGAGATCTCCAAATCGAGACCAACATTATAAATTTGATTATGGAGAGGCCAGGCTGAGATGAAAAGGGAGAAGTGATTCATCCTCTTTTGAGATAATTTTAAGTACAACTGAAGCCTCTGTCAGACTTCAAAATGATTTTTATCAGTGAACGAGGCAATCTCACATCATTTTATCAGTACTCACTGTTTGATCTCTGTCCATTGCTTACTGCTCTCTTCTCTCCTACTTGCTCTTTCTCCTCTTTCTCCCATGTTTGTTCCTCTCCAGCAAATGTTCTCATCCATCACCTCATCTAGTTGGACCATAATACCTGTGTTTTAGAAGTCTAGTCGTATTATTTTTATTTTAATATTCATTATGATATTGTGATTTGATTACTATTCCTTGGTTTTATTATAAGTGTTTGAAGTACTCGAAATAGTTTTTTTTTAAACCTTTTAGTATTTAATTAACTGTCTCTCAAAATGGGGACTTAAAGATTTTAAATGCAAGTGCAAAAATATTATTCATATAATGTACAGTATGTGTGAATGTGCATTGTGGCAAGTGTGTTTTGTAATGCAGTTAAGTTGGAGCCCAAGAAAAATGTCCCATTACTGGACAACAAAGTATATCGTATCTTATCCTATCTCCCGCTCTCCTTCTTTGTCCCTCCTGCAGTAAGCTGTACCTGCTCTGGTGCAGGATGCTGAGTTCAGAGAGGCAGTATGTGGCCGTCTTAAAGGGTGTAGAGGAGACGTACCTCCCTTTACTGGAGCTCTCAGACACCCCGGCCTCCATCAGGGGCAAAGCAGACGCCCTGTTCCCTAACTGGGCCAGCCTCAACACCTTCCACTCCCAGAGCCTGCTCCCCGCCATGGAGGGTGCTCTGCTGCAGAGCCTGCTGCAGCAGGACTGCTTCAGTAAATACGTAAGTTCCAGGAATGTTGGACTGGACGGTGGGCGGTTAAAGGGAAAAAATAACTTGTTTTTACAACCTGGGCCTCATTCATGTTGTATTAACCATTTAGTAGTTTTGGCTCCTGTGACCACAGAGTATTTTAAGTACCCAGCCTTTCTCACTTCAGAACGCTCAAATAAGCAGTTTCTACTTACAAACCTGTAGTCACAGGTTCCTTAAGGTGAGATACTGCAGGTGAATAGAGTAAAGATTTTATCTTTTAGATATTTAGAAACTTTGCCAGGTGATTACTAACAATAAAACAATAATGTTTTGTATTGCATTTTTTTCAGAAATGTTTTGTAATGTCTAACTGATTATGTACAGAGTGGATTTAAGAGATGCAAATGTGTATTATTTTCACTATTTGTATTCCCTATTTTGTATTCTCTATAAAAACCTGTGCTCAAAATGCTATTTTCAAAAGACTGATCATGTATTAGGACTGGAAATTCCACAATGAAATAGTGATAACTTTGTAAAGGGCCTCATTGTACTTTATTGAAGGCATCATTCATGTAGGAATCTAATCGTCTGACATTTTTAGGTCAAGTCGGAAAAGATTTCCTTTTACATTCACTTCTGGGCAAGAAAAGAGGTTTTGCTTGGAAAAACGCCAAGATAAAAATGTGTCCAAACCTTTAAAGAATCTCAAGGATTCACGTTAACATGGCAGGCCATATCGTGCTTATAAAAAGTAATGCATCACTATGTGCTAGGTAGTGTCAGACATTTTGCTTGAAAAACATTACAGATCATGTATTTAAGATTGACCAGAATTGAACCGAGTGTAAGTCAGAAACGATATACACTGTAGAAGTTGACCAGTTGTTTCTTTAACCCATTAAGACTTAAGTCTGTCCATAAGAAGAATAAACCTAAACAGTTTTCCAACAACCTCCCTAAACCTAAGGAAAAACTACACAGAATGTCAATGTTTACTAAATTCCTTATTTCTCAGCATCTATATCAGATGGAGACATGCAATGAAAACCATTTGTAAGATTAGACTATTAGCTTAACTATAAAGCATTAACTCTCAACAAAACAAGAAAGAAAAATAATGAAAACTGCCTTCCACACCTGTATTTCAGCAATCACGTTGCATTTAAATGGTTTAAATGGGTTAACAGGGGGCGCCCTTAGCTCAGTTGGTAGGGCGTCCCCCCCCGGGCCAGGCCCAGCAGCAGGCCGAGTTCGATTCCCGTCCGCGGTCGTTCTCTGCATATCACTCCCCTCTCTGCCCCATTTCACCTCTGTCTCTCTGCACTGTCAATAAAGCATAAAAATGCCCCAAAAATATCTTTTAAAAAAAAACTAATGTATTGTGGGATTGATGGTATAATATTTGTCTTTACAACACATCAACTTCCCCCACGTTAACTGACTTCTTGTTATTTTTCTCCCACACAGCGGGAGCAGTTTCTACAGTATTCCCACTACATCAGAACTAAACCAGAACTGGACTCTCCGCTGGTCACACAGGCTGCAGACTTCTTCAAGGTAAGACCAAACATATTTCTGCTGCTCGGATATCTTAAAATATCAAGTCGAGATTTCAGTTGAGTAGTTTTACCAGTATTTGTCCTACATTGCCTTTCCTAATGTCAAATCATGTCAGTAAACATACATTCAATTAAAGAAAAGCGCCCCACTTTCTGCACCGATGATCACACATTGGTGAATCCATGCACACAATAAGTGTGTCAGGGTCATAGATGTCTTAGTCGGTTATTTTCCTTTAAGAAAAATCAGTTAAATCACAATGTGAGAACATGGTTACGGGTAATTCTCAAGCACATCACCAACACAAACCAATTAAAGTTGTTTGATTCAACAGTGGCTGCAATTAAAAAAAAGCGAGCTGTATACAGTAAAGCTAATTACGTGTTTAATGTAGACCAGGAAAGCCAATTAAAGGCGGATTACTTGGAAAGTAATTTGAGCTCACGAGCTACAATTAACTTAAACTAATACACAGACAGCATCGGCATGTGGGATTGCGAAGAGTGCCCTATAAGGAGAGATCACAGTTCTTCTTAAGATCTCTGGGGCTACATTCAAGTCGTGAAGGATTTGATAAAATAAGCAGTTCTATGGAATCGCCACCAGGAGGCAGTGTGAGTACATGTGACAATCTCTAGCATGTTTAAAACAGGCTTAGAACACTGTATCATGGCTAAGGGGAGGGTTTATGGTTATGTGATGGTGATGGTGGTTAAACTGGTGTTCAAGGCTTAATGACGATCGTTTTAGTTGGATGGCTGTGATGATTGTTATGGCAGGAGCAGCACATGTGTGCTACGTCCTTGCTCATGTGGTTTCCTGCATCAATGGGGAACCCAGAAGGACAGTTTGATTTCTTGAAAGGAAGAAACAGATTGAAAAAGTCCTTGTGTTGGCACTGCATTTGTGTTGTTTTGACCGGAGAATCCTAAAGCCTGATTTATACTTGTGCGGCTTTGCGCCTCTGCGTTCTCTGCGGACACCGAACGTTTTCATGAACCGTTGGTAGTAGTTTCGCCCGTGTCGCAGATTGCACACTGCACTTTTGATGTTATCGGCGAAATCCGTTGCTAAACAAATGAAAACTGGAAGATTTTGAGTTTGATGACAATGAGGAAGAGCTACTGTGCTGTTGAAAACCCTCCTTTTTGCTTTGATGCCCAACCAAACCTCTGCGGCGTCTGCGGCATCTGGCGCGTAGTCACAATTTTCAGTTGGTACGCGGCGGGGTCTGAGGCCACCGCACAGGCTCTCTGCGGCTCCGCGGAGGCTCTGCGCACGTAAATCAGGCTTAAGAGCTCTTCACCAAAAATGGATTTGAAAAGAACATGCAAACATGGATGTTCACCATTTTTTCATCACCAAATTCATCCAAAACGTGGTTGGACACCACCTTAAAAAAGTAGTTTTTGTTATTTAATAAGCCAAAATCTAATTAAATATTTCTCTCTCTCGTGTGTTTTTATTTCATCTATTTAATTCAAAAATGAAAAGTGACACAATGTCAAAAACATATATTTGACATAATAAAATAATTTACTATTGAATACGTACTTAAAAAAATTATTCAGTTTGTGCAAAGTATTCCTGTAAATAAATCCAGATCATGACCATAGATTCGCACTCTCTCTTGCTCTCTCTCTCTCCCCCTCTCTCTCCCCCTCTCTCTCTCTCTCTGTCTCTCTGCCTGTCTCTCTGTCCCTCTGTCTCCCTCTCCCACACACAGTCCAAGCTGCCCCTGGCCTCCCCCATGTCCCCCCTGTCTTTCCCTCAGTGCCTGCAGGCCCCCTGTGTGAGGCTGGAGCAGTACTGTGAGGCCCTGGAGGAGCTGGGAGGGATAAACCCCGCCTCCGACTCCGCCCTCTCCATCCTCAGACACGCCCAGCGCCATGGCGACGACCTCAGGGCCAGTGACCTCATCGTCGGATGTCCGGTGAGAATGCCTGTCCCACAAATAGTGACTCTGCAACTGTGACTCAAGTTATGGTCCTGCTTAGTTTTCTTAGTAAAGGAAATAAAATTAAAACGTCATTTTTGAAGAGCAGGTGAAGATGGAATAGTTTAATCGCCTGTGTATCTTTTCTCAAGAGTTCCTTATTCACAGTTTAGAAGAAAAAGGGAATTTTTAAAGCATTTCTTGAATAGAAAAAAGAGGACCAATGCTATACGTGAACCACGTTTTAAATAGACTTCAGAGAGAATCCTTTGGTGCGCGTAAACAGAAGCTCATTTGCATGTCTTTCAAATAGTTTTCTAAAACTGGAAGATGTTATGAGGTGTGCTTCATCACACGAAGACCAGGTTTACTGTGAACAACAATGAACAAGTTCTAAGGTCTAAACAACTATAGGTGTTTGTCGCTATGCTCCTTAGTACGCTGTTGTTGTTGTTTCAATGCAAATCGGAACTTTTAACAAATCAAACAGTCTTTAATCTTTGCTCTGAACACAAAGAGAGATGTAGCATATAGAAATAAAAGGAAAGGTGAGAGAAAAGATGGTGTTTTCTCAAACGGACCACTTGGAAACCACTTTATATATGAAAACTAGCTTTAACTTGAACCAAAAAGGTCAGAAAACACCACATCCACTTGGCTCACATTGTTCTTCTCTGACACAGTGGTGTCATTCAGAGCTAGTCATGACAAATGTTTAACTCCCACGCACTCACAAAAATACACACACACACACACACATTTCGGCAGCGCACAACACTCCCATTGAGCTACTTCAAATTGCGCTTTAGTAGCTCTCCAAGTAAAAGTGCAGGAGTGTGCGATTTGTGTGTGCATAGGCGGGTGGGTGTGCAATCCATGTGGGCGTCCACAATGTGTGGTGAAGCATCATTCATATCATGACCCGCACATCTCTATGTGTTTAAAAATAAAAAGTTCTGTGCTCGCAAATGAACTATCCTTTGATTTTTATTTGATTTTATCAGCAGAGCAGGAAGACGTTTCTTTCTGTTTTTTTTTGCGTGTGAATCTGTAAGGAGAATTATGTAACATTTGCCTTTTGTCAGTACGGTAGGAGTTGCAACAACATCAAAAAGTCCCCCTAACCCTCAGTAATTGACATGAACAATGAAGTCCCCATTTTGACAAAAGACATGAGTCATTTTTGGCCAATTACAGCAACGATCCAACAGAAAGAAAAGCATCCTTGTGAAGTGGGAATTCATTATTAATATGTCACCATCCAAGGCGCTCTAGTAATAATAACACTGCTGCTTTGTCCTTGATTGCTTTGAGTTGAGAAACCACAGCGTTTCAGGCTTTGTAGCCTTTGAAATGTGGAGTAAGGAGTTGTGATTTTGCTCCGAATCAGAAAAATTAAGTCCAAACGTATCATGTCATACATGCGTCTGTGACCTCATGAAGGCTTGTATATGCATTTGTGTTGTGGTCCAGTAAAGGAATGTCCCTTTTCGTTATATATTAAGATATTTTTCCAAAGTGAAACTGGATTTGAAACAAGTGGTTTATATCCACCCACTGGCAACGAAGAGATGATTTTAAAAAGTCAAGGCTTAATGGGCTTTTAAGATAGAAAATTAAGATGGTATCTATTGTAGATAAAGGCCCTGAGCTTGCTCCTCGGGCCAAGATATATACGAGTACTGAAGTGTGTGTGTGTGACTGACTGTGTGTGTGTTTTCAGATGCCTGTGGCAGAGCGGGGTGAGCTGGTGCGGCAGGGCGAGCTGACGGTGTGCGGGGGAGCGCGGAGGAAGCGTGCGGGCGTGAGGAACATTTTCCTTTACCAGCACGTTCTCATCTTCACCAAACAGAAGAGCCCCAGCCCGGGACGCACTGTCTACAGCTGCAAACACAGCATCAAGGTACACACACACACACACACACACACACACACACACACACACACACACACACACACACACACACACACACACACACACACACACACACACACACACTGTCTTTTTGTATTGTGTATCTAATTAAGATTAAATTAAGACAAACTGGATCTACTTACATTCTCAGTCAGCGATTCTGGAGAATGTTTGATCTCCTCATGATCCGCTGTCAGTACTGTGTGTGCGTTGCAAAAACAAACCAGTGTTAATACACAGCCTAGGCTCTGTAAACAGGCATGTTGATAACAACGTGCAGGGCCACCTTTTGTTTACATACCAGACACAGTACGTTCAGGTAGCAGATCGTGAGGAAATATTCACTGATTTTGACAAAGTGATTTCAAAAACAAGAATTCTCCAGAAGAAATGACTCCACCTTTAACACCAAAATGTAAAAAATGTTTTAGTTTTTTTCCCATCAACTTACTCCACTTTAACATGTACTTTTCGGCTTCACTCAACATTTCAGTTCTATTTCTTTTAGTGTGTCTTTGTCCAACATTTCCATGCATTCCTCCCTGCAGACGGGCGAGATGGGTCTGACTCAGAGCGTGGGGGAGGAGGGCGTGAAGTTTGAGGTGTGGGTGCGTCAGGCTCCGAGGACCAGAGACTGCATCACGCTGCAGGCCAAGGACAAGGAGAGCAGGGTGGCCTGGACCCACGACCTCGCACAACTGCTGTGGACACACGCCATCAACAACACAGGTACACGGTCTGACCTTTGACCTCACAAGCCTCAAAACAAGACTCCCTTATAAGGACATTTCTGGTCAAACTTAATATCTGGTCTTTGCTTCATATTTACCTTTTTGATTTAAACAATGTCTTAGAAGCCTTTTGAGTAGAGTACGCCATGTAAGTTGTTTATTTAGTTTTGTCTTTTGTTTGTGTTTGTGACCTTTAAAAATAAAAATCTAAAAATAAAGTATTTAAAAAAAAACATAAATACTGCATATATGAAGCAGTCTTTTTGTGGCTCCAATGGAAGCTGTGTTAACTCTGATAAACTGCCTAAAGTGCTGTTACTCATCTCTGCTTGAGGCTAGCAGCCCGAGGCTATACATCCGCCACTATTAGCATAACGCAGCAGGCTGCAACTGTCGCCGTTTGAGTTGCATTGTGGGTAATGTAGGTGCCCAGATTTTTGGCAAGGAAGAAGAATGCACAGAATAAAGAAAAGTGAAGATATCTGCTGCATTTTCGCTGTAATAACTTGAATTCTTAAAGGGTTGTCAAATCAATTGCAGCAAAAATCATTAATAAGTGACCTGGCTCCTAAGATTTTCTATATTTTTGTTGCATTGACTTGAGTCAATCGAAACATACACTAGCTGTGAAGCAGAAAGAAACCAAGAATAAGTAGCCAGTCCGCTGCAGAGTTAAAGGGTCACTTTCCAATGTTTTAAATCCAAAATTAGAACAATATTATGTGGTCAGAAGTCTGAAATGATGGCCCAAAACGCTTTTATTTTGGTTAGTGGTTCAAGTCGTGGATGCTTTTTAAAATTTAAATGTTATTTAATAATTGTTTGACAGAAGAAATCCAGGGGGAATTGAAAAAAAAAAGTCAGATGACGTACTTACGATTTTCCTTTCCTCTTGCTGGGTTAAAGAGAAACCTGATTCCTCTCCATGTAACTTCATCTGAATGGCCAATGCCTTGCCTATGAATAGAAGAATGCATTAAGAAATGCCAGTTCCAAGTTCAGTCTGCTGTTTGATTGTCATTCATTTGTTTGGGGGAGTTGGGTCAAATTGCAATAACACGCTGGATAACATGCTAACACTGCAGCAGCTGGTATGAAGAAAAGGGACTGACATATTTAAGGCACTTGCTCAGACTCCATTGTTCCCGTGAACCTGCACAATAAACAAAGAGTATCGTCCCAGATTGACCGAGTTCTTCCCTTACACTGATCTTATTCCCTTAAAGCTATCGTGCGTAACTTTTTCACTTCTTTTGCCAGAATTGTGTCTGAAGGAGTCGCTGTGTATGGGAGTTTCCAGTAAACTGCTGCTGGACGCGACAGGAACGCCAGGCTCAGAGCTGGACTCCATTTACAGCATCAACGACAGAGGTATACAGCAGGCTCCAAAGAGAATATATCTGTTACACTAACACTATAGTGTGTGTGTGTGTGTGTGTGTGTGTGTGTGTGTGTGTGTGTGTGTTGCTACTACTGGATGCACCGTGCTCACAGGGGAATTGCACGGTCTAAACTGTGTATCAGGTTAAACCTTTGGCTTCAATTGGTTTTATGTGACCGGATTGGATTACTGGAATGTTCACATTTGGCTCTCTGAGCTGAACGTGATTCGGCCCTGAGATTTACAGACGGGGAACAAAAGCAGGTCCTGGGTGTATCTCACAATGTGACAAGGTAATAACGCGGTACATGTTTTTTTTTTTTTTTTTCAATCTCGCGCCCCCGAGCTATTCTGACTTTTTGATATTTTGTCACAAACACACACACTGAGAAACATTGACGAGCTGTCTGCCTGAAAAAATGTGCACTTTGACTGTAGGGAAAATACATTTGACTTCTGCTATGATCAAATCCAATCTCAACCTCCAGACTTGTGGCTTCCATCATAACAATATCACCGTGTATTGTTATCATTCTATGCATTCCTAATTAGTCAGACTCCACACAGCTAGACAAATATTGAGGTATGTTCTGGTTTGCTACACTAAACAAAATCATGTTAAACCTCTATTCAATGTTCAAGCAGCAAAAATTGATTTAGAAAAATCTGCCAATTCTATTAAAATTCATGACAAAACAACCCCAAAAATGCTAATATCTCTCTCTCAGTATAAGGCTACTGTCACAGGCAAGTGAGAAAGGACAGTGTGCCATATAATCACATCACAACATCAGAGAATAGTGCTGTTTCCCTCCCAAAAATAAAAACAGACATTTTGAAAATATGATTCCTCAGATTCCAGGCCGAACCATCATCTCAGTCTCCAAAGGCCGCCGTAGCCCTGGAGCCAAAGTTGATTTCCCCATTCAGGGCTCGGTGTAATGCACACAGCGCTCACCAGGGGGCTCATTGAGTGAAGCAGCTCAGGGGTTCAATGCATGAATTGTCCTCCGGGACAGAGCACAGTGTTAGAAATTCATTGAACAGGATGAGAAGCAGAAGAAGAAGAAGGGAAAAAAATGCCTTCTCTCTCTCTCTCTCTCTCTCTCTCTCTCTCTCTCTCTCTCTGACTCCTCTCTCTTTCTTTGTCTCTCCCAAAACCCTGTCGCTCCCCATTTTTCATTCCAAGAGAGGAATTCACGATGCGATTTTATTTCTTTTCATCATTATATACAAACGCACAATGCTAACAAACCATGCACATGCAAATCATATCTGAATGCAGTATGTTATTGTCTATTATTAGTGTTGTTATTATTAGAACTGCAGCTACCTGGAACAAAAAAAGAGAGCAATATATATATACAGTATATGCATATATTACAACTCTTTTTATTAGGGGTTTAAAGGTTAAACATATAGCTGAAAAAAGGCATAGAGGTGAAAATATAATTTTGATACAAACATATAGAAACATTCTTCGACGAATAATAATACTCAAGAGGGTGAGTTGTTGTCATACATGTCTGGTATCACAGTGCGCCATATACATTTTTCAAATACATAAACTTAATGGATTGACTGTATTTTGATGCTATTCAATCCTATAACCACCTTTCTCGTCTATCATTTTCATTTATTCTTTATTCATACTCAAGATATCATTGACGGACGATCCTCATTTACAATGATGTTGAGTCAAACAGGTGCAAAGCAAAAAACAACACATACACAATATACAGTGTGAATACACCAATGGAAGACTGTGGGAAACATTTAGACAGCAACGTAGAATGGCTGCAATTAAGATGAAATGGGCTAAAGTACAATATAGCCTTATTCAGACAGTTACAGGTGGAGTTTGGCAGATTTAAGATGCTGTGTCTAAATGTGTTAAAGGATATGAAGGTATTTCTTTTCATTTATTGCTGTAAATTGGTCCAGGAGTCAGGGGCACTGAAGCTAAAAGTATACTCTCTCTCTCCCTCTCTCCTTTTCTCTCCCTCCCTCTCTCTCTCTCTCTCCCCCTCCCTCTCTCTCTCTCCCCCTCTCTCTCTCACCCCCACTCTCTCCCTCCCTCTCGCTCTCTCTAACCCCCCTCTTTCTCTCTCTCTCTCTCCCCCCTCTCTCTCTCTCTCCCTCTCTCTCTCACCCCCACTCTCTCCCTCCCTCTCCCTCTCTCTAACCCCCCTCTTTCTCTCTCTCTCTCCCTCCCTCCCCCTCTCTCTCCCTCTCTCTCTCTCTCTCTCAGTGCACAGTAGCTGCTCTGACTCCTCCTCCGTGGGCAGTCAGAAGGAGGGGGGCTCCCCGGCGTCTGGACGGGACCCCAGGAGAAGCTCTGGATCAACCAGTCACTCACAGGTGAGCTCACACAGCGTAACCCGCGGTAACACACGGGCCAATGATTCCAAAGTGGGTGGAAAAGCGTAAACAAAAAAAAAAGAAAGTTGTACAAATGACTCAACACTTCACGTGTGTTTAAATATAGATTATGAAATGTTAGGAATGTGAAAGTGATGAGAGAAGCCTTATTTTCTCTCCCTCCTTCTTTCCCACTGAAACCACAGGGCTGATTTTCCCCTTACAGTTACAGAAGGTTTTCCAAGAATCCATGTTTAAGAAACTCAGGGACTTAAAGGTGGAGTCAGTGATTCTGAAGAATGTTTGTTATCCAGTGTTAATACAAAACCTATAGGCTCTGTTAACAGGCATGTTGCTATAGCTACGGTGGGCCCCCCCCATTGTTTGCATTCCAGTTTACGGACCCTAGGCTGTGTATTGACACCAGATTTTTCTGAACACATTGTGAGGAGATATTCACAGATTTTGATTAAAAAAAAAATATTTTAACAACAAGCATTCTCCAGAATTGCTGACTCCACCTTTAACCAACTTTAACTGGTTATTACTAGTATCCGCTCAGTCATATTGTTATGTAGGATATGTACAGTGTTGATAATTGGCATCAGTGCCAGTGCTCTGATTTGACACTAACCTCAGCAAAGCGTGGAGTGTTTAGTGATGGTACTAGCCTCCATTGTAGGGGAATGTAGATTTGGAGCGTACAGGTGAGTTGTGTAGTGGAGTAAAGAGCTGCATGCAGTGGCTCTCAGGCAAACAGCGTAGCAGCCTGAGCGAGGGAGGATTAAGTACACAGCCATGATTAAAAAGACGCGTGTTGAATATGCTATGTTGCAGTGAGAGAAGTAAGATACGTTTGAACACAGGCAGAGAGTAAACAAAACTTAACTTGGGACTATTTTTGTCCTTAAAAATAACTGTCACTTGTTGCCATGATCCGGGCAGGGCAGGATTCACGATGGAAATAGGTTATTTTACATTTTCGTGATTTTGATCCTGCGTCCTGCCCCAGTTTTGTCCATAATACACGTCTGTGTTTCAGTTCGGTTTGAATCAGCGAGCTTTTGTTGTGCTATAATGAGTGAAAATTGCCATCTAATTGGGGCCAAGAAAATACACCTAGCAAATCTCAACCTGTGCGAGTATTTTCTCAAGAATTGTCTTGCCTCTAAACGATAGCGGACACAGTGTTAAGGTGACGAGGGAGAAAAGTAATGCAGCTTACAGATGGTGCAACCATATGGACAAGGTTCTAAACCCCAGATGTCTTAGATTTCATTCTATAATATTAACCTTAAGTCGCCTGATCTTCAAGAATGGCTCTTCTGGTGGGTGTATTCATAAGCATATTTGCGTTCCGGAATGTTTCTAGCGATATCAATTTTTTTTAAATATTTTTTCATGTATTATTTATTCTACTTGAAAAAAGGAGTGTTTAGTTATGTGTGCACGATGGAAAACTTAAGCATAAATGTTCCCTGCCACTGTGTAAAAAGTGAAGACTGCAGAGTGAATATGCATTTTCTTGGTTGGAATGAAACAGCAATACCTGCATACCATCTCCATGGTTTAAATGAATTTCCTCTGTGTACACACACACACACACACACACACACACACACACACACACACACACACACACACACACACACACACACACACACACATCCGTAGACAAACACACGCACTCTCTCTCACAATCTCCTTATCTAGCAAACAGAAAAATGACAGATTGGCAAACAGACTGTGCCGGGAACAGATTGACAGACAGACGGACACACGCAGCCCAAACAGATAGGGCAAACACACAGACAGCGATATGCACATATTCAACAACAGAGGGGAGGATCAACCCCCGCGCACACGCATTGGCACGCTAGCACACTTTAGCACAGAATCAAAAATGTGACTATTGTTTTTTTTTTCTCAGAACCAGTCTCCCTCTACGGCTGTGTAACTGTCATCTCAATAAGAGTAAGTTACTCTCTTTATAGTATGCATTTCTTTCTATCTTTGAATTGTTGCTCTCCTCACAAGTGAAATAAATCACAATTGTTTACCTAAAGGTGGCTTATGATTTTGAAAATGTATCAAAAATTCAAATAAATAAATACATTGATTTATTCATGTCCCTCTTCCTTCTTATCTTCCAATAACTTTTTCACAATCAGAAACTGGACCTTGGACTACTTTATTTTGACGGTTCAATCATCTCTATTCCACTTCTGGGCGGGACAAACTGGACTTTGAGGAGCAAGACAACAAAAAAAAAGAGAGAGACCCCCTTCAACTCTATTCAAACTTCTACTGGAAAAAACTGTCTCTCTCCCATTCCCTTATAACCAAGTTAAACTGCCAGCAAATGGGTCTGCAGCGCTTTCTCTCCTCTGTTTTAAAAACTTCTGATATGAACTGACACTGAAGGAAAAGCTGCCTCCAAAATGAATGAGAACGGATCAAAACTGCCCCAGAGTTGAAACCATGACAAGCACACCAGCAGGGCTCCTGTGCGCTCCGCCATTTTGGATCTGCCAGTCTCAGTTGCTGGCAGAGTCATTGACACCAAAGGCACTTCAGGCACACAGTGCGGCCATTGTCTGCCCCGCGGCTCCCCACTAGGCCAAAGCACTTGGTCTGAACCACTGACTGCCGGGGCTGGCTGACTGTACGCATCACATGCTCCAGCATCTGATAATAAACAGGAAGTCATCCACAGAGGGCGTAAATCCACCGTAGGATTGCCGATTTAGAATGTATTATGTACTTTGTCATTTTCATATCGCTGAATGGAGTACTGTATAGGCTTGCTTTTCTTTTCTTTTTTCTCTCTCTCTCCCTCCCTCTCTCTCTCTCTCTCTCCCTCTCTCTCTCTCTCTCTCTCCTGCCTGTGTACAAATGTATGGCACAGGCTAGGTGTGATTGGATCTATGTAAATGAGGCAGGGGTGGTGTGAGCACACACACACACACACACACACACACACACACACACACACACACTGTCCCTCAACACATGCAGTCATTCTTATTGTTACAAGACAGTGGAGTCCTATTCACATACTCTCACACACACATTGACTGAGGCCATTTTAGAGCCTGGTACAGTGGCTTAATCAACGTCAGGCAAGGTTACATCTGGACACTTACAGTAAGCATTGCCTTGACGACCAAACGGAAAACGTCTTGCAGTCATCATATGTGACTGCTATACACTCAGTTACAGTGTTAGTTTAGGCTAAAGTTGTCGCGGCCAACAGATTTGAAGGGCCAAATGGTATTTAGTCTTGTTTAAAGTATAACTTATATGACAGCAAAATGAGCTCCTATGTGCCTTACATGTTCTCCAGTGTACTGATAAGCAATGACAATGAATTTAATTCTATACTTTTTTAATACAAGATGCCATTATTCTATATGCCAAAGGTATAAAACATTGGGTGTCTGTGCAATGTTTGATTTGTGTACAAAGAGGTTTTTGTTTGTATTTTAGTCTCTGAGCTTTCTGGATTTCTTCATAAAATGGAGAAAAGGTGGATTGGGGCCGGCATACAGTCAGTAAAATCAATGGCCATCCGTTCACCAGTTTTGATCCGTATATTAAAACAATACCACGCGCTAAAGGTACAATATGAAACCGTCAGGTAGCGGGGAGCGGCGGAAGGTTAAGCTCCCGTCTTGCACACAAGCCGTTATCAGATTAAGCACGTTTCATATCTGCATTCAAATTCAGAAAGATTGCAAATGGCTATTGAGCTGTTTTCCAAATCAATATGTAATTTGTTGGGCTGGGAGAAGCCTGGTATACACACCTCATAGCCTTTAGGTGTTTGCTACATTGCGTTATATTGGAAGCAATGTAATGAACACCATCTTTCATTCTTACTGCGCTATAGATTGTCATATGCAGAGCACCTCACTATAACAGATGCCATGGTAAAGGCAGTATTACCGGATATATTTTGAGAAACTTTATTCTTTTGCTTCTTTTGCTTGGAGACACTGATGTTTACATATTTTTTCGAAAAAGGAATGTGGAATGCATGTTACGCTTACTTGATAATTGTACTTTGACTGTTTTTACTTTTGTGTTGAATTAAAACTGGATGCAAGTTCCAAAGCTCTCAGAAGGGATTGTAAAAGGCAGGAGGAGGAGGTGCAGTCAGGTTTACTAGGTTGAGCTTGAACCCTGACGCAGGTTCTGACCTCCAAATGAGGCCGCTCACCTCTGAGCCTCAAAAGTCTCTGTAATGAGCGGGGTCTCTTCCCCGAGAGCCAGCTGCGCTGCTGCTTCCACCGGTGGGGCCTCACACTCAACACACACACACACACACACACACACACACACACAAAAAGCCCAATGATTAGATAACTACAGTGCAGTGCCATATCAAATAGTTCCAGGGATCAAATTCTCTAAAGGGAGGGAGGGCAGTTTGAGAGCATGAGAGTGTGTGTGTGTGTGTGTGTGTGTGTGTGTGTGTGTGTGTGCGTGTGTACTCGTACAACTATTTTTGTGAGAACCGATTTGAGTTTTAGACCTTGGGAGTGAGGACATTTTGACCGCTTCTCACTTCGGGACAGGCCTTTATAGGAACTGTTTAAGGGTTTAGAGAAGTATAGGTTTAAGGTTCATGTATGAATTAGGTTTACGTTATGGTTAGAGTAAGGGTTGGGGAAGGGGAAGGGCATTTAGTTTTGAGGGTTAGGGTTAGGAGGGTATGGGGCTGTATGGAATGCATTATGTCAATGAATGTCCTCGCAAGTATAGGCGTACAAAAGTTTGTGTGTGTGTGTGTCCATCTGTGCATGTGAGGGACATAGAGAGAGTGGAATGAGAGATAAAGGGTGGGTAAAGGGATGGGGGGGGGGGGCAGGAGACAGTAGGTGGGAATGATGGGAAATGAGCGAGGGCGAAAGGGGCAGACAGACAGAGAGGCACAGTCAAGGGGAGAGAGCCAGAAAAGTGAGGGGGGCTTATAGACACAAAGTAGAGTTAGAACTTTTTTTTCTTTCTTTCTCGAAACGGAGAGAACTATAAGAGTGAGGGAGAGAGAGAGAGAGGCCGAGAGAGCTGAAGGAGAGAGCGGGGTAAAAAGGGGGGATGTTGACAAAGCAGCGAGACTGTGGCGAACAAAGAGAACGTGAAGAGAATGAGTCGGGGGAAACATCAAAGGGATTTTTCAGGCCCGGTTACCGGGACAACAGACATTTGCATGCGATTAGCTTTTTACATCATATTAAGAAGGGTTAGGGTGAGGGAGGGGATGGGGAGAGGGAGGGGGCGAGGGAGGGAGGCAGGGAACTATAGATCATACACACACACACACACACACACACACTGTATGAGATAGTGAGAGGGGAGAGAGAGAGAAAGAAAGAAAAAAAAGGAGAGAAAAAAGAGGGACGTTGGTCATCTCACGCGGATAAACTGACTTATAGGCAGCCAGCCAAGCGTTTCTTTTGTAAATGAGAGTGCATGTTGGGGGGAGATACAGTAATATGCCGGCGCAGACATTTTGGCAAAAGGGAGGTCAAAGAAGGCAGTGTGTGTATGTATATATTTAATAATTTATTTAATTTTTTTTGCTGCTTTGAATACCAGTTTGACACCGATGATATGAAGCACCTAAGAAGAACCTGCCACCAAAGACAACTCCTTAAACAAACCCCTTAAAACTCATATCAGCTTTTTGATGGCAGAAATCAAAGATCTGTATATATGTTTCTTTCACTTTTTTGACCGGAAAAGTATTTTTTAGCATCAGAATATGCAGTTTAAGCCAGACATACATACTTATAAAACAGAAATGTAAAATGATCAATCAAGCATTGCATATGTGATGCAAAATTGATAAAATACCATCGTAATGAATGCAGGTTGCCGTCCAAAAAAAAAAACCGAAAAGGCATGCTTCCAAATTCATCTGATGAACTTGAGAATTAAGTGTTTCCTTATGGGTTGAAAAAAAATTAAAAATGCATTGCCACATAGCCGAGGAAGGTTGACATTTTGGACATAAGTGGTTTTTCACAGGCCGGCTACAATATGCCATAGAGAAACAAACCCTATACGTGTGTGCTTGTGGGCATTTATATATATTTACATACACTGTCTAGACTACTTATGTGTAAATAACACATGAGGATCCATATACAACGTGAACAGCTTGGTATTTGCACACATGCAGTGCATACATCAGCCTGTCAGACACACACACACACACACACACACACACACACACACCAAAGAAAGAAAAGAAACACACCTCACACAACCCTCCACGCAATCGTAAAAAGCCATTAAACATGTTTCTATGGGCACACACCCTCCGGCATTTTACACATGTAATATTATCCCGCCATATCTCTCCTCCTCCTTCCTTTTTCCTTCTCTCTCTTTCCTGTCTCTCCATCAATCCACGTCGCCCTCCCTCCTTCATCCCTTTCTCTCCTTTCTCCCTTTCTATCCATCCATCCATCTTCCTCCCTCCCTCACTCCATCCTAATCTCCACCTCTCCCTCCTTATATGTCCTCCACCCCTTTCTCTCTCTCTCTCTCTCTCTCTCTCCTCTCTCTCTCTGTGAGTGTGTGATGCTTCAGTGCCCTCTGTATTGTGGCTGCATTGTGCCAGTAGGCGTCGCCGCGACAGCCGTTGTCACGGCAGCATTGTGATGGGGGTGAGGGTGATGGTGTGTCTGTAAGGGTGTGTGTGTGTGTGTGTGTGTGTGTGTGTGTGTGTGTGTGTGTGTGTGTGTGTGTGTGTGTGTGTGTGTGTGTGTGTGCGTGTGTGAGGGGGGTGTATTACAGTATCAATACCCTGACACTGCGACAAAAAGGACAGCAGCCGTAGCCACATATCACTCCACCTCTGCACTCCTCCTCCCTCTCTCCATCCCTCTCTCCATCCCTCCCTCCATCCCTCCCTCCATCCGACACCCCAAATCAATTCCTCCTCCCCTGCTCTCAATTGATCCCCCACCATATCTCCCTGAATATGTACATATTGATCCTCTCCTCCTCCTCCCAAGCCCTCACTCCTTTTCTACCTCTCCTTCCCTTGTTTAGAAATCTATCAGATTTCACCCCCCACTCCACTGCTCTCACTCCATCTCTCTCTCTCTCACACACACACACACACACACACACACACACACACACACACACACACACACACACACTTTCCTCATCTTTCATTTCATCTCCCCAATTCTTTCCCCTCTCTCTCTCTCTCTCTCTGCTCCCCCCGCTCACTCCATCACACCTCCCTCTCCTTCTCCCTCCCCCCACGGCTGTTTTCTTTTTTTGTTGTTTTGTTTTCTGTGTGTGTGTGTGTGTGTGCCCTGTGCGTGCGTGCGTCTGTCTCACTCACTCTCTGAATATTAATTGCTGCATTTCTGCTGCGGCGGAGAAAACAATCAAAGCGTCAGGGGCGGGTGATGATGCCATTGTGGCAGCAGCAAACACGTACACATATGTAACCGTGAGCGTACACACACAAACACAAACAGACACAAGCACACACACACACACACACACACACACACACACACACACACAAGGCCGAAACACAAGGGGGGGCAGCGTACATATATGCACTTGTATACACGTTTATATGCCGATGACATGCCAAATGTGCTAAAACAGGCACACAAACAACACACACACACGTGCACTCACACACACACAGAAAACACACACACACACTCACACACTCGTCTGCACACACATTGATTTACTGTGTACACACACACTGAGACAGGCATGCACCGCACATATGCCACAGACTTAGTCAGTCACTCTCAGATACACAATGGCAGGCTTACAATGGCTGATCCAGGAGATATGTTCTGCGTCAGCAAAGACATTTGAATTTTGCCAGCCAAACGTTTACCTTTCGCACAGAGAAACACCATCGCGTTTTAAATGCTAAAACAGAGGCCCTTTTAGATGTCCTTTCTAATTCAACCAAGGCAAGGGTTACTCCCTAAACACTGTATTGGATTGAGGCCAAGGTGGCTGAAAAAAAAATCAAATCAAATCAATTTTAAAAAGTGAGTGAGTGAAGGAGAATGAATGTAAAAGGTGAGGATTTATGTGATTGTAACTGCACGCGGGCTGTTGAGCTGCCTGCCTTGCCTTGTAGTTGTTGTTGTACAATATGTTTCCATATCTCTCTCTCTTTGATAACAGTTGTGAAGTGTTGTAGAGGAGGGAGCGTGGGCCTCTCCACTCCATGTGCATCCAGGCCCACGCACACTGTTGATTTGACTCTGAATTATTTTTTACTTGTATTTTTATTTTTGTTGTTGTCGTCGTCGTTTGCCCTTGCACGGTAGAGAAGGCTCGCTCATGCAAAGCCACTTAGAAGTCAGAGGAGGGGGAAGTGGGGGGGTGGGGGGATAAGTAGAAATCTGCGTCGAATTCGGCCCTCGAGGTTTAATGGAAATATTTGAGACAAACATGGAGCCAACCTACTGGAATAACTTTTTTTTTTATATAAGATAAGAGGATGCAAGTTAATACGGCTATATGTATATATACTGTGTGTGTGTGTGTGTGTGTGTGTGTGTGTGTGTGTGTGTGTGTGTGTGTGTGTGTGTGTGTGTGTGTGTGTGTGTGTACGTGTGTGTGTGTGTGTGTGTGTGTGTGTGTGTGTGTGTGTGTGTGTGTGGGCAACAACAAAAGTTTGTGGACCCTGACACCTGTGCTGGAAACAGACATTTGGCCTCCCCCAAACATTAATGAAGTTACCAACAACAAGGGCTATTTCATACCACCACAGGGCTTCAAATGTACACTGAAAAACACAGGTTTTACTGGTTAAAGAAAGGTGCTGAATATCAGTGGCAGATTGGACCGTTCAGTAAAGTTTAAAGCTGCACGATTGAGTCATTTTCTTCAGTTTTTAAAGGACACATCTGTTTAAAAAACTTTACTCATCTGTTACTTCACTCTGGTGTCTGACCTTCACTGTGCAGAATGATGTATATGTGCAACGTTTGACACCAGAAGACTGAATTTTTCTCATATTAAAGGTACAGTGTGTAATTTTGGGACCATCTACATTAGTGCATATTCTAAATTTGCAACGCTGACTTGTTAACCCCTCCCATTTCGAGATTTTACAGAAGCTATGGCGGCCTTCAAGAATAAGAAGCTAGTTCCTAAAGATGGCATCAACCACCACTGCCTCAAGTCTTTCCACAATATCAAGTGATGAGGTGAAGATGTATTTAGTTATATATTCTACAGTACTTCTTCTTCTTGGTCTTCCAACGGGTGCATTTCCCCAGGACGCCCACAATATATTAAAACGTGAAGGCTGTCATGGTTGTCCATTCTGTGCTACTGTTGAGACATGACGCGCACCCCACTCCAATGTATATTGGAGTGGGGTGATAAAACACTTATCAAAGCATACTACTTTTGAAAATTAGATTCCATTTCTACCAAGTCTATTCTAAGCCAATTCCCTTTACACAGTGCATCTAAAACATCTGTATTCAAGACATGAACCGGATTTTTGTGACATCACAACTGCTTTGAAGGCCAGTGCATGGTCCAGTGTGCCATATCTGCATATTCATAGAAGCAGGTTTCTGTTTATGATTAGGAGAATATGAGCGGATGCAGTTAGTTCCTTTTATGTGGAAATACCAAATCAGACCCAAATTGTTATTCACTTAAATGCCTTTAAAAAAAAAACCCATGCCTGGAGGGGATGTTTAATGCACATTAACTGTTTGGTTCAGACTCAACACTCTTGTCAGCAGTTTTTAGGAAAAGCAAATCTCTGATAAACTCTGCTGTACAGTATGCAACCTGCCAAGCACCCAATGGTAGACAGAGAGAGAGAGAGAGAGAGAGAGAGAGAGAGAGAGAGAGAGACAGAGAGAGAGAGAGAGAGAAGTAAAGAAGTAAAGAAGAGAGTGAATATTGGAGTAGTATTAGTATTCCTCAGGTGGTCAGAAACATGATTTAGGAATGACGGGGTTAATCGGCGTATGGTGGATGTGTGAGTATAGAGATAAAGTATCAGCAATAATATTTCAAACTGTAGTTGTGTCACTATAAAGATTTTCTCAATTTTTTTGAACAGGTCGAAGCATTAAACAGACAGCAGTTCTATGGTTGGGTTGAAGGATACGGACGTGCACCTGTTACAACTAAACCATTGTCCAGTGAAAAAGAGGGCACAGCCATGTGTAAAAGTTTATCATAAGATCAGGTTGTACAATCTAAATATTCAAGTACATTCACTGTTGACGCTTTCGTCCTACTTGCTATAACTGCTTTTCCTGAGTCCAATTTTGAGTATGTATAGTTTTCCAAACTGATGCTGTCATTTCTAGTGTCCCGTGGGACTCCCAGTGTTCCCCGGACCTTATGTTGGGAAACCCTCCATCCAAAAATATGTGCACTTTGTATCTCCCCACCCCTGGAAGTGGCCATGTGCTTCCGGGGTGGCTCACCACAACATTTAGGCCACCTCTCTCTCTCTCTCTCTCTCTCTCTCTCTCTCTCTCTCTCTCTCTCTCTCTCCTTCTCCCAGTCCCAGTCCCCTGTCATCACTTTTCACACACTTCAATTGGTGTGAAACTTTTTTTCTTTCTTTCTTTTCTCCATCCCTCTTCTTCTTCCCATTCTTCTCCTATACTTCCACCCCAAAAAAAGAAGGGAAAAAAATGTCCTTCCAAAGTGTCAGGCAGCTAGCCTATACCCGCCACCCCAGATGCCATATTTAGGATACAAATGTGAAGAGATGACAGCCGTTGTAAAATGGTGCCCGTGCTGAGATTATAATTAACATTTCCAACCTACATCACTCTCCCTCCCCTCCCACTTCTCACCCACTCCTGTACAATAAATGGGAAAAAATGCAAGAAGAAGAAAAGGAGAGAGAAAAAAGGGGGGAGAAGGAGAAGAAAAGGGAGATGGAGGAGAGAGAGAGACCAAACGGAGGGAGGGAGGAGGGAGGGGGAAACGGCGTATGCTTGTATACAACCCTGATTTCCATTTTTTTCCCAACTCGTAATGTATTTAATTCTAGTGAAACGTAATCATGACGTGTCGTGTCATTAATCTCCTCGCCGCCTCTCCCGTAAGTACACTGAGTCTTTACTTTCAACATATATCCAGATATCTCCTATTTATCTACACACATTTTATTAGCCACCACTCTGTTTACATATACACTTTTATGCATGGTGGCGTGGAAACACCGGTGACCAAACATTTCTAAAATTTGTTGAATTTTATTTTATTGCGACTCTTTTTTCCTTCTTGTTCTTGCCACGAGCAACACACGGGATAATGGCCAATATAGTTGTTAGTTGGGTCTTTTTTTATTTCTCTAGCTATTTGCAGTTTGGATGTGTGTAGCCAATGTGTGTGTGTGCGTGCACGCGTGTGGTTGCATGCGAGTGATCGGCGTGAAGCATGTAGCCTATGTCTGCATGTATGTTCTCTATCTCTGTATGTATGTAACCGCGCGCTCCGGACCACTTTACGTGTGTGTCATGTATGTGAGCCGGTGTATGTGCGCGCGTGGCCGACATGCATGTAGCCTCCGAGCCCTCCTATAGCCCGTGACATGACAAAAAAGAATCGAAATAATTTCAAGCTAAAATGTTTAAATGAACGCAGAGGACAGAACGCTCGGTGTAACCTCTCAATAATAAGTGGATGGGCTCAGTCAAGTCGAGATGAAACGCCACTTTAAAATGGTTGCAAGTGCACAAAAAGTCAATCGGAGTGGGTTAAAATGTGTATTCTCTTTTTATACGCTTAACTTTAACCAAGTTCTGATCGCTTGGACTTATTCATATCCGCGCTATTGGAAACCCGTTTTGAAACCGTTCAACGTTATGAGCTCCTCTTTCATTCTTGATGCATTTTTAAGCTCTCTGAAAAACGACGTTTGCCCCCCAAAAAAGTAGATTTTGCGTTCATAAAAGAGGCACAAGTTCTCGGTGCGTAACGGGAGGATTTCGATAAGCTCGCGGACAGATTTGTCCAGGCGTAAAAGTGGATTCTTTGCACGTTGATTTACAAAGCGTTAATTTGTGGGCAGATGCGATTAGCTTGACTAATTCTTTTGTTGGACTCACATTAGGGGCATTGTGTAGTGCATTGTTTTCCTGATAAGCAATGCTTATTACTTTCATCCGGGATTGTGCGTAAAAAAAGCATCCACGGGCTCCCATAGTGTCTTTTAAACGTTCTACTTTTCCACTACAGTGTTTACTACAGCCCGTTTTCGCTGTCCTAAGATCACCTCCAGTGTCTATAAGCTTCGAAAAAGTAGCATAGCAAGTGTGGCATGCAACGTTGTAGCCGTATGTGTGTGTGTAGCCAAAATGTGTTCCGTATGGAGAAGTTGCCGGGTTTTGCATCGCTGGCTTCAAAAATGTGTCTTTTTGGGACACGATGTCGCTTTTTGAAGGGGGGCAGACTGCTGTCGGGTTGGGGAGATTGGCAGCGAATTCAAGATGAAATCCATGATGGCACTTTCTTTTTTCTTCTTTCCTCCTCCCGTCCTCTCGCTCACTCACTCGTCTTTTTCCCCTCCCTTAATCTTTTGTATAGAAAATTTAAGAACAAAATGGAGCAGGGGAGAGAGCGATAGATAGGCTGACATGACACACACACGCCACCTCCGACTTCCCCCCCAAAAAACTACGTCCTAAATGTTTATGATTTTTAATCGCATTTTTGAGGGGGGATCGCGATTGACACCCTCTACGTGCAGGGTTAATCTCATTTTTGTGTGTGTGGGTAGGGCTGTTTATTAGTGCATTGTTTGTTGATGGTTATTTATTTCATTAATGTGCCTTCTAATTGAGATGGCCGCGAGAGAGGAGAAGGGGAAAAGAGCGACTGAAAATGGTTGCACGTTATTGACGCACATCACAGCCTGGGCGAGGAGGAAATTCCTCATGAGATAAGGCGCAGACGTGTCATCTGGGTTGACCGAAGACACTCCTGCTGTCGCCCTTTTTCTATATCCAATGGAGAATGTTTAGGGGATCGTGAAATGCCCTATTTTTTTTTTGTATCCGCCCAAAATGTCACACTTTTTGAGAGAGCAGTGTGTGTGCATAGTGGAAGTAGGTTGACATTGCTGGCTTGTCCTATAAACAGGGACGGCTGTGTGTGTGTGTGGAGGGTCCTCAAACTGTAGTTCACTTCATCTTTTTATTTGGACATATTTGGACTTTTTCACACATTGTTTTAATCAAATAAAACTGGACCAAAGATTATCTTTGCAAACTCTCCAGTTAAAAGCAGTTCTAATTTCTGAATGAAATTAAGGGTAAATCCTAAAAACAGTTTATTGTTGAACTGGGTATTTTTCTATAGATTTTGGCCCACTGTATTGACATTCTTTTTTCAATGTAACTTTTAACTTTATCCAAGACCAGCTTTTTGCCCAAAACTGATAGGACAACCATAATATTTAACATGAAACTATTCACCTTTCTCTTGGTTAAGTACCCCCTCCCACACACACACACACACACACACACACACTACAGGTTGCCCCCTTTTTGATATAAGACGACGCCAAATTTACTCATCAGTAACTGTACTATACTAATGGATACGAAACACCGGCCCCATGCTAAAAGGGGTCTAATGGTCTTTCGCTTCATTCAAACCCTCTCTCTCTCTCTTTCTCTCAAGTAGTATCCACCTCCTCCTCCTCCTCCTCCCCATCTTTGTACACGCTGTACTGTACTTGAGGGGGGCACACACACACACACAAACACACGCGCACACACACACAACCCATCCAGGTGGCTCTTGGGGAAGAGGTTTGTATATGTGAACGAGAAAGAAAGAAAGAGACGTGGAGAGAGAGAGAGAGAGAGAGTAAAAGGGAGAGGAGTGTAGCACCAATCAAGGCTTCTGATTGATATAATTGGGTCATTAGTGCGCTGCGGGAGAGGCACCTGCTTGCCCTCGGTTAGGGAGACTCTACTGCATTGTGACATTTTGAGACTGTGGAGAGTTCTGCTGGCTGCTCGGGATTAGCGTGTATTTAGAGCATTAGGGTGTTACTTAAATAGCACGTCACTTGTGCCACTTGTAACGAGTTGGCAGGGCCATTTCCAAGTAAAAAATTGTTTTCCAGGAGTGGACAGGTGGATGGTTCGCTTAAGCCCATATCTCACAATTCCTGCGCGTGTGTTTTGACCAGCTCAAAATTCAAACCGTCGATTTTCTCGTGACAAAGTAGGGCGAAGTGGGTAAGGGGTCCGCTGTGGTTTGAAGCAAGAGGTCAAGGAGAAAGATTGAGCTGCTCTGGTCAATCGGCAGGAAATGGCTGAGCAGAAAGGAGCCTAAAGGTTAGTCAGAGAGGCTGTAGGTGTTAAGGCCTCAGTACGCTCCAACCTTCTCCTTCTACACTGTTCCTATGTCAGAATTATGGGGTGGGTTGAGGGGGCTGCATCCGACAACTTCTATGACTTCCCGAAATCGACATTCTGACAAGCCCACCCACCCACTCCAGGCCTGTCGAGGTTTAGAAAGTGAGGCAGTTTTAAAAAGTTCCCTTAAGCTCTCTTTTCTCACACTTCACACAACTATTTTTGGCACTGGAGACACTAAAAAAACAGCTTCTGGGAAAGTATGTCCGAATATCCCGATTTTAAACGACCACTGCGTCTCAACTCCCTCTCGAAGTGTGGGCTCTTCACACCGCCGTCAATCTGTCGCTCCAACTTGGTCAGACATCATTAAGAAGTTCTTTTTGATACCATACCATGACCTTTAGGGTCAAATCCCCAGACAAGGAAAACAAAAGTTTGTCTCCAACCTCGAATTCTGTCAAGGTGCCCTTGTCAAAGGTGCCCCTCCCCCCCTTGAATTTCGCCAAGAAGTGTTGATTTAAGTATCGACACTCCCATACACTTTATATATATAAATAGTTTAATCTACAGCGCATTTAGCACTGAGAAAGAGAACACATGCTCTGCAAATTTCCCCAGGGTGCCTCAAGAATCAACCCGTGTTAACAGATTCTATTTTTCTCTGGAGGTGATCTCATGTCTGAAATATGCCACACGCATAATTCCACAAGGAGGTCACAGTTTAGGGTCAGTGTCCCTGGGGCTTGTGGGTAGTTGTCTACGTCTTGCTTAAGGGCACTTCAATGGAGTGGTGGTGTAGAGGGTGCTAATTGCTGACGAAAGGGTTTGAATAGTTTCGATCAAGCTTGGAGGAGATGATTTGAGTGACGGTTTTCGGGACGCATCTGGACTTTAGATAAGAAACCTCAAAACATCACTACGGTGTTTTTTTTTTCACCTGTGGGATGCTCAATTGTCCCCTTCATTTTCTTTCATCGACTGCAGGTGATCTCCAACGTGCACAGATAATCCTTTTAGAAAAAACAACAGATCCAGGGATTTGCTTAAGACGTTTACATGCTGCCTACAAATTTCTTCTTTTCTTAAGGCCTCCTCAGTCTTGTAATGCTGAATGAGACAAGTCAGTCAGCGCCTCCTCCACACTCATTGCTTTCGACACAGAAGCGGTGCCGTGGTGCGTGTGGCAGTTTTTGCCAGGGAAGGCCTGTATGACTCGGAGCGGGAGTCTCGTCGCTCTTGGCCGAGATGCTGTGATGTTTCCAACTCCACAACTGCTGGGGAAGCATCAGCTCGCGATCTCCGCTGGAGGAGGAATTCATTGAGAAACAGCAGGCGCAACAGCTTAAGTGGAGACGGAAAGCGGAGGGAGAGGTAGAGGATAAAACATTAAGTGGTAAGGCTAGACAGGATGATATGGGGGAAAGCAGTAGTGTAGAGATACAGGAGTAGACCAGGAAAAAGTGTGCAGGTAAAATGTCTTATCTGACACTTTTTCACTTTGGTTTTTCTAACGGCCTCCCCAGATCTAGAAAAAGGATGAAAGAGTTGAGGACAGATTGAGAGTTAGTAGGGCTCAATGTAGCATTTTCAACCAACCTTTGTATCAAGAACTTCAGCCTCATGTCAATCTATTGGCATTTGAAGGACATTTTTCCCCAACTGCACCACGAGTGCCTGGAGACCTAAGTCCTTTGATAGCAATATATCTTCCCTTCCCAGGCCGAAATGATACAGAAAAGTTTGCGTTTTGGATTCCGCCCCGGTCACATCTTTACAGTCTGGGGTTAATGTAAGGACAGTGGTAGACTTTGCCCCATTATCACTGCTAGAGTTTAGGATGTGGGGAGGGGAGAGAGAGAGAGAGAGAGAGAGAGAGAGAGAGAGAGAGAGAGAGAGAGAGCCAGACAAAGTTGGAACCGAAGCGGGGGGTTCAGGGAAAGGTGAAGTTAAGGAAATGAATACCGTCTGTGGGGAAGTTCGCCACGTGACCACGCGATAAAAACCACAGGGCCAAATTATACTGTACCGCACAGAGAGCGGACTCCCCTCTCTCCCCTCTACCCCCTCCCCTCAATAGCTCATCCTCCCTTTCATACACATTTTTTGTGGTCAGTCTCTTGTACGCCCACTTATCCCCAAAAGGACACCTCACCTCGCGCACACCACATCACATGAGAGTTCAAGCAATACAGTCGGGAAGAAAGATACACTTGTAAGGGTTCGCTGAAGCGTGCACACAAAGACACACACAGCCTCCGGATACACATTTTACTTCATGCCCTGAGGCCCAGGGCCTTGAGACCTTGGAGAGGCCTATTTTTAGGTCCACGGAGGAGGACATGTGCAACAAACACGCACAAATACAGTAGAGGCAATATGTTGAACACCCTTTTCACTCCTCAGCGTTCCGATTGGCCAGGGGTTCCCAACCTGGGGTCACAGGCTTCCCAAAGATCATTTAAAGGGTTGCTTAGGGAGCTTTGTAAGAAGAAAGACATTTTGTATCTGGTTCTTAAACTATGAAAACTATTAAAATGAAACAATTTGAGAAGGAAAACATCACACTGTGAAAAGCTCCATTATGCATCTGTGACAAGTGTTGGCAAGTAGTGATTTCTTGGCTATGACGGCCAACAAGCTAAAAAGGTTGGAAGGCAGAGCAACGGGCAATCAACCCAGTACAAGAACCTCTTTATATATTGCCTACCATACACATCTACACTCCTATCATTGATGTTAAGTCGAGCAGATGTACTACCTCCAGCCCACACACACACACACACACACACACACACACACACATACAAACTGTTAAAACGCTAAGTGAAAGGTTCACACCCTCAAATTTACAATTATGGTGTGTAGTGCCCTGGCTTGTACCGACCTGCACTAACTGCCTTCACAATATAAGTGTACCACTCTGTGGATATTTACACAATGACATCAAGCCCCCCCAAAAATAAACTTGTCTGAACATATTGTGCTCCTACTCCCTTGGCAACTATTTATCAAGGATGTGATGTATGACTCAGCAAGCCCCCCTTCCTCTACACACACCTTATGACAATTGCAGCCAGGAGTAGTTAGCAGGACTTAAGGGATGGAGATATTTTTACTTCATTTTTTCCCAGTGAGGAAAAAAAAGAAAGCTTGCATATTGACCGCATGTCGTAAAAACGAAATTTTCAGTGAAGGTAATTCCGTACTTTAAATCAGTTATATCAGTCCTACGCAAAGTTACACCGCAATTACTGTAACGATGATCATCATGGCTCACGCTTAACACAACAATTAACTTTTTCGCTCGACGAAAAGAACCGTGAAAAATCCGACTTAATACTTTTTCCTGTTTTTGTTTTCATCCATCTCACGTCAACTGTATGATTTAGGTGGATCAAAAAAACACATTTCTCCTTCCCTTGCAAAACTGCTGCACGCACCATTTCTTCCAACAGCATTCACATCCTTTAAAAGTGACAGTTAACATCTTTGGGATACCTGCACAAGCCGGTTGTGTGGGATTTCTCAGTTGCATGCAAAAGTACCTCGATTTGCAGATTTGGGAGGATGAAATGCAATTGTTGATTATGCGGACAAACAAACGTGTCTTAGGCTGTGTCTGGGGGTCGTTTAGGTGGCTGGTTTCTCCGCTGCTTTTTCTTGGTTCGTTTACACCTGCGTTTTGTGCCTCTGCGCCACCTGATTCCAATCTGATTTCTGTCCGTCAGTCGCCCCAACCCCCAATCCCTGCATCCTTTGGCTGCACCTTATCTCCTTCTCTCCATCTATCCAAATTGTCTTTATTGGCATGACAGGGCCGCTGGTTTGCCACAGCCTCTGTCACGGTGTAACAATGCATTGTGATAGTGATATTCATATGATAATGCCACCAGACTGCTGCAGATACATTTACTTTTCACTCCTTTCTGTATCGCTCTCTCTGCCTGGATTTATATGTCTGTGTGTTGACTTTTCAAATGATTTTTAAATCTGTTGTTGTCTCTTTATGTTATGCCCGAGCCTGCCACTCCACTAGTCAGATCTCTCTCTCTGTTCCAGCTTGTCTGTCTCTTTACTCTATATTTCTTCACCCTTTCCCCCATGCTGGCGATCATATTAAATAATTTACATTCACATGGCTTCTGACAATGTGTTTTTTTTGTAATACTGCCCAGTTTGTAACTGCAATGTATGTTTCCCTCTCGTCTTTCTCTTTCTTTCTTTCTTTCTCTCTGTCTGTCTGCCTCCTTTCTCATTTTTTGCTCTTCGCCATGTTGGCAGGGCCCAATCTACCAGCTGATATCAGCATTCCCTGGCACTCTGCCAACTGGCAACACTGCAGGAGAGAAAGAAAGAGAGAGAGAGGGAGAGAATGAAAGAAAATTAGTGAATAATAGACGGAGGGAGGGAGGGAGCGAGAGAATGAGAGGGGGATGGGAGGAGTATGAATCAGGGAGAGAAAGAGAAACAGAAGGGGAAAGGAAGACAGGGAGAGAGAGAACAATAATGGTGGATTAAGAAAGGACTCTGTGTGAGCGTGTGTGTCTGTGGTTGTGTGTCTGTGTGTGCGTGCGTGTACGAGTGTGTGTTTGTGTGATTGATATGGTGTGATATCCCTGTGAGTCATAGCTGAGCTAAAATGTCAACTGGCTACATGAGAATCTCTTTGTCATCCAGTCTCAGTGACACACACACACACACACACACACACACACACACACACACACACACACACACACACACACACACACACACACACACACACACACACACGCACACACACACACACACACACAGATACAGAAATCCAGATCATATAAACACATATGTGACCATACCGCCGCATGAACACAAATATGGGAGCCACACCTGCAAACACAGATGTTCCATTGTTTTGCCACAATGATTGATGACCTTTTGTTTTGTTGTGGGCGCCTCTGCTGCTTCTCAACTCCACCAAATGATGGACGAAAAAACAGCCGATGTGCATAAATCCAGTCTAACAGATGCAAACTGCTGTGCACTCAAAATATTTGGGTGTGCGAGTGTGCTTGCCAAACTGCTTGTGTGTTCAATATGCTGTATATCACTCACTTTACATTTTAGCTGACTGTGTTATCTGAGTTGACGTTGGCAGTGGAGTCAACACAGTGCAATAAGCTTACATTTGTAAATTTCTTTAAAAATGTAGCCATGACTAAGCAATGTATGGGTCAAAGCCACCACACCCAGGCAGTAGATTTAACAAGTATTGCTGAGTACAAGTGCATGCATACTGTTTGTGAGCGCGTGCGCATGTGTATACAGTCCTGATTTAAGCAAAAAGCTGCTACTGTATGAGTGTACAGGAAGGGTGTGTGGGGAAGTCAAAACATCGCGCGCCCATCCTGTTTGGGACAGTCCATGTCCTGTGGTGGTGCCCTTAACTCCTAAACACACACTGACACACACACAGACAGATACAACATTGCACGTTCACAAGCTGGCTAATCATCCCATATGTGCTAAAAGTATGCTGGCGTGCATTGTGAGCACATGCGGGAGGCAGAACAGGTGCACACCTGTTACACATTTAAGCGCATGCATACACCTACGCACACTGAAGAATAAATTGAGATCAAATAAAAGACTAGCTTTGGACTAATCATTTACATGCTTCACAACACATTCAAAACAGTGCTGTTATGAGTATGCATCTGATTTTCAGATATTAGCATTTACGATGGAATACATTCAAAAGATTCTCAGTGAAGATGGCTTTTATCCACTGCTGCCTGCAGTTCATCGCTCAATATTTCAAAAGCATTTACGCCTACGTTGAGAATGATGTTGCCAATTTATCCTTACTTAGATAATAGCTCCAATAATGTGCTTTTAAAAAACAGAAACTTGCAACAACCTAATTTCAAATGCAATAATTGGTTACTTCTTTTAATTGCACTTACATATGATATATATCATATGATTTTCATCAGTGTTTTTTTTTTGCCCTCAGAAAATTAAAGGAGGAGGCTGCCGCAGAAGTGTCTCCCCCATCAGCCAAGACAATAAAGAATGGCATAACATCACACACACTGCTGGTAATTCTCTATTTTTCTCAAACCCACTCACAGATTCACATGAGTTCACACATACACACAGTATGTGTTAACCTGTAAGGAAAACCAATACCATTTGATTTTTTCTTAATGTTTTCCAGATCTAGTCAAGGTCAAGTTACAGTTGCAGAAAAGTGCCACTCATTATCTGCCTCTCTTGTTGTGTGTCTGTCTTGTGTGTCTTGTGCCCATAGAGGATGGATTCTCCACCAGAGTGTGTGTTGTCTCTTTCTTGTGATCAGCCCCAGTCCCCCCCGACACTGCCGTCCCTGGACCACAGCCCCCAGGCCTCCTCGCCTCACACCTTGCTCTCTCTACCTGATAGCCCTCTTGTCCTGCCCATTCAAAGCCCTGAACCTTCTCCTCAGAGCTTGGACACCACGCCCTATTTCCCCCTCTCTCCTTTCCCCTTCCACGAGGACAATAACAACAATCACCACGATGTTGAGGATGAAGATGACGAGGAAGGGCTTGATGAAGATCCTCCATCCCCAACCCTGGCCGTGGCTCTGTTCCCAGGGGGAGGGGGACAAGAAGCTGGACGCAGCCCTGGTCTGGACTCCTCTCCACCGGCCACACCATCAGTACTTGGGTTTGGAGCACTGGAGCTCGCCCTCTCATCGGGTCAGGGTGGAAACTGCAACGACGAGCTAGACCTCCAGCTGTTCCAGAAGGACACTGTCACCAGGACGATATCTGGAAGTGGAGGGGCCTCGTCAGGGCCTGCGCTCAGGTTTCCGTGTCACGTATGTGGGAAGAGATTTAGATTCCAAAGCATTTTGTCTCTTCATGCCCGAGCTCACAGTCTAGACAAAGACCGCCGAACTTCATCCGTATACCGGACTGGACTCCCATCAGCACCCCTAAAGCAGCACCTCAAAATCAGACAGAACCACAAAGACTTAATCCAGAATCACAGAAGTCACCCAAACCAGCGTATACTGCCAGGGACTCTCATTCAGCATCTCACAGAAGACGATGATGTTGACGGTGAGGTCAAAGGTCTAGATGATAGCCTACACATGGACCAAAACCCAAACTTTTTACTGGATGACAGCACACCATTGACCCCCCCACTTACAGAGGACCCAGTTTCTGGAACCTCTCCCTTTATGTCTGCCATTGTCGAGGGTGCGTCTACTCCCATAGCGCCTACGTTTCGCTGCCATGCCTGCAAAGGAAAATTCCGCACAGCTTCGGAGTTGGCGCGCCACGTTCGCATTCTCCACAACCCGTACAAATGCACTCTTTGTCCTTTCTCTGCTAGCCAAGAAGAGAGCCTGGCATCTCACTTGCAGGAGTGCCACCCGTCCCCTGAGGTACCTGCTCTGCCTCTGGCTTTCAATTCCAGGCAGGTCATAGCCACCCCTGATACTCCTGTGCCCACCCCGACCCATACCCCAGCCCCAACTCCAAGTACCCCACAGACGACATCAGCCGTTACCGCTGCTGTGTCCCCTGCACTGCCAGCATTTCGCTGTGAGGTTTGTGGACAGCGGTTTACCCAGTCTTGGTTCCTGAAGGGACACATGCGAAAGCACAAGGACTCCTTGGACCATAAGTGCCAGGTATGTGGTCGTGGCTTTAAGGAGCCTTGGTTCCTCAAAAACCACATGAAAGTACATCTCAATAAGCTTGGGCTAAAGGCCGGACTGGGAACCCTTGGGGGACCAGGAGCTGCTGAGCTCCAAGCCAAAGGCTCTGCTAGTAATCAGTCTCTTAACGCCCTATACTCAAGTCTACTCCTGGCCCAGCAAGGAGGTGGCAGAGGCGGACAAGGAAGATCAGCGAGGGGTACTGGTGCCAGAATGGGGATGGGCTCCAGCAAGTCAGCCATCCTGGGCTACCTGGGGTTGCCCAGTGACGGCAGTGGGTCCAGCTGTATGGAGAGACTTCAAGCAGTGGCTCAGGTTGCAGAGATGGGAAACGGCGGTGGTGGTGGCATTGGTGGGTCAGGAGGTGGGGGAGCATCTAGAGGAGGGGGCACAGGTGAAACTACACTGTCAGTCTCAGAGGGAGGGGACCAGGCAACATGGTGGCAGCTGGTGGCTCGTAGCCTGGCAGTAGCTCAGCAGCAACAGCAGCAGCAGCAACAGCAGCAGCAGCAGCAGCAGCAGCAGAGGCCCCACCAGCGAGGCCAGCAGCAGGGCCAGCGAGGCCCAGGTCGGAGCTCTGTGATAACGGAGGCCGACCAAGTCAGAGCCTACCTTGGAGGCCTGGATCCCAGAGAAGATTCTGGAGGGGCAGGAGGGCCATGGGAATGCCCCGACTGTGGGAAGCTATTCCGCAGCCTGCAGCAGGTGGTGGTTCATGCTCGTGTTCACACTCAGAGGCCCCAGAAAGGAGCTGAAGAGGAGGGGAGCGGTAGTCGTAGAGGAGCGGGGCTAGGGAGAGGAGGTAGTGGTGAAGTGAGGCAGGATTCTCAGCTGCACAGTGGTGGATCCCAACCAACGGGAGACATGAGACAGGAATCAAAACTGCACAGTGGCGGATCCCAACAAGCTACAGGGTTTCACTCTGTCATCTCAAACTTCAAAGGTACAATCAGATTTTCTTTTCTCCGTTTTATCGTTTTGGTAGTGTTTGTTTTCTCACTCGCATGTAATGATGCCATTATCACAAGAGTATGTTATTTTCCTACTGGTTTGCTGCAAATAGAGACTCTCAGGGGGCCCTTTAAAGCAGCTGTCATGTTTACATTTTTTCCACTTTTTTATCCACTTGCAGGAGAAAATGGCTTGACAGCAGTTTCCTCCATTCCTTCAGTTCCCAGCAGGGAGCGAGTGCGTGGTAGAGGGATAAAAGACTGCCCCTACTGTGGTAAAGCCTTCCGCTCTTCACACCATCTCAAAGTGCACCTGAGAGTTCACACAGGTGAGAACTGCTGTGAGTTTAACAAATCACATTTACTTTTTTACCCTTTATAAATCCCTGGAAAGGTTTTTATTGAGCATCCTCGCTTTAGCAGCACTTTTTTTTTACATTCACCCAAGAGAGCTGGCCAGCGCTAATCATAGCTTTTTACTGCGGGCAACTGAGCAGCTCCACTGGAGCAACTCCTGTTTAAGTGCCTTGCTGTTGGGTAAAGTAACAGTAGTTTTTGAGGAAAACCAAGCCACTCCAGGGATTAAAACTGGTAAAATCTCAGTAAAAATCAAACTTCTCTCACCAATCTTAAAACACATCCCCAAGAAAGATACAAAAACAACAACAAAAAATTCTCACCCGGTAATTAAATAGTACTCGTTTTTTTGTCTAATCTGATTTGCCTTAGTCTAAATTGTGCAAAATTAACCATAATGATTCTAATGTAAACACCATGAAGTTTATGCTCACAGATTTCTCCATTATCACATTTTGCCTTTGTCTTGTAAATTCTTCAAGCTCCTCTGAGGAAAAAAATAAAAGACGAATTTCTGGTAAAAGTGAGAAGACTGGGAATTGGGAACTCTCACAGCACTCACTCCATATGATTCATTTTCACAAGACTTCATCAGCATGAGTCGTTACAATTTCTTTTTATACTTTGCTTGATGTATTTGATCACAATTAAGACCCTTCTTCAATTTTTTAAGATGCCACCCATCTCCAGCAACTGGTAACTGGAGCAAGTCTTTCCAGCGAGAGAGTGCCCACAATGCATTCAATGGAATCTATTTAGTATTGCCATTATGAATACTCATCTGCAGCTGACAGGACCTATCACATCACTGCTATATTATTCATGATAGCGCACAGCTCTGTCCTCATGCACTATTGCTTCTCTATGCCATCAAGTGATTACCACATGGTCAGTAATTTAAGTGAAGGCATCAAATTATGATAATACTCTCTTGATATTACCGTCCTCTCGAGATTATGCCCCTCGAGACTTTTATTAATTTTATTGTTTTGCTTCCGCAATAAAGTAAAATAGTTCTTACTTTTGCAGGGACATCTGTATTTATCAATAGAGACATGAGTTCTTCTGTTCATTTCTTTGTTTATGTGAATTAAATCATTTACACTTCTCATATGTAATACATTTCCTGCTGTTGATGTGCCTCCAGCATGACGCCCCCTCCTCTTCATCTCGCCTAGCAGTGTCATTTTAATCAGTGAGGGAATACTGCCATCTCCCTTTAAAATGTGTAACTACATCTCCCACTGACCACTTATTAAAGGACCATAGAAGTGTATGTAACCAATATTTAATAAATGCTGTGACGTTTCATTAATATCAAGTTCATGTGATTTGTAGTTGCAAAGTCAGTTCTCTTCAATATTCTCCTAGGTTTTGTTGCACTGTTAAAGGTGGAGTCAGCGATTCTGGAGAATGCTCGTCTTTAAATTCACTTTATTAAAATCCGTGAATATCTCCTCACGATCCGCAACCTGCCCATACTTTGTGTGCGCTGAAAAACTAATCAAGTGTTTATACACAGCCTAGGTTCTGTGAACAGGCATGCTGCTAGCTAAGTTTTGCCCCTATGTTTACATAACCTTGTTTTACATACCTGTTTACAGAGCCTAGGCTGTGTATTAACACCAGATATCTTTTTCAGCAAACACACAGTAGTCTAGGGGCAGGTAATGACTCCACCTTTACGTGATGGTTATTGAAACCCTGTTTCCTTTTATACACAACTAATTGGATTTCCCCAAACTTATTTAGTCAATCTTTTCTTCTCTCCAGGCGAGCGACCCTACAAATGTCCCCACTGTGACTACGCGGGCACCCAGTCGGGCTCGCTGAAGTACCACCTCCAGCGGCACCACAGAGAGCAACGCAATGCTTTGGCAGCCGCTTCCAATTCTTTCTCCACCGGTCTCACCTCCACTAGCAACAGTCTGACCTCTGGAACATCTGGGCTGGCCAAGCAACGCAGATCCCAGCCGAACCACGGCCCGCTCAACCGAGGCCAAACCGACACCGTGACCTCACAGACCAGTCAGCAGTCCTGGCTCCTTGGACTTCCAGACCAGCGGGACAATCGGAAGACAATGGCGGCTCTCAGGGATGTCGACTTGGAGACCCAGTATAGGTATCTGTCTGGGGTGATGGGGGCCCTTTACCAAGGTGGAATGGAAGGGGGCTGGATCAGGGAGTCTCCCCCACCGAAAGCCCCTAAAGTGTCCCGTCGTAAGCCCCTTACTACTAGTCGAATGGTTCAACCATCCAATGACAAGGAAGGGCCTTCACCGCCAACTCAACAGGGTGGGTTTGAACCTCTGGATCTGTCCCGTCGCCCGTCACCTGGCCTTGGAGGGATGGAGGAGGATGGAAGCATGAATGTAGTGGAAGGTGGGGGTGTCAGTCCTGGGGATAGCGGAGGGGATCGTTCTTCAGGGGTCAAACTGAGCCAGTGTTTGTTCTGCCCTTTCCGTACCGCCTCAGCAGAGTTGATGGCCATGCATCTCCAGGTCAACCACACCAGTAAGTCCAGGCGCAAGAGAGGCCCTTCCACTACCTTGGACGATGACGGAGCCTCAAAGGCCACCAAGCCCCGGACGGATCACTCTGAGCTTGACTCTATGACAATATGGAGGCATGTGAGCGAAGCTGAACCCCAGGCCTCCCTAGGGGAGTGGTCCTTAACTCAGGCCAAGACACTGAACGGGCTTCATGAAGATACACCCGAAGGCCTGGACCACATCCTCAACCACCCAGACTTTAACGTGGCCTCTGTATCTAACGATGTAACAGACGGTCTGGCCTTCAAGGAAAGGATGGAGGAAGATGAGGCAGAGCCAGAAGAGGAATTAGAATTGGAAGACAATTTGGAGAATAGCAGTCTGGAGGATTCTGAGGACCAGGATCTGAGGATGTCCCTGGCTCTTTCCCCTGCCCTGAGCTCAAACCACATGGTGGGAGAGGAGGAAAGAGTCTTCACAGATTAAAAGTATTTTTGAGGACACCGTTTCAATTGGAGGGTTGGTTTCGATGTTGTCAACTACATTGTTCATAGAATTGAAGAAGGGCAGGTAGCTCTGGAGGAAGCAAAGGGGTTTAAGGTCAAACTAATATTTGCCCCATACCTTCATTTCTGGACAGAGGATTCTTGACTCGTGAGATTTTCCAGAGGACGGATGGGAAAATCACCGCTTTTATGTTCCCTGATTCATCTACTTCAGTTCTGACAGTGTGGTGACCCACAAATCAAACTTCCTGTATAAAAGAGCACATATGCATCTTTTCAGGATTTGGTATCCACTTTTATGTTTCAATCTTCACTCCAAGATGGATGATTTCTAAGATGACCTCTTTAATAAATGACATGAGAAGATTTATAAGATCTAGGGCCAATTCTACATCATTCCACAGGCATTTATTTCACACTATTAATGGACTGTATATCCACAGACTCCTATATTGACTAAGTTGAAGCCAGCTGTGAAAAGATGCTCTCCTGACTGACCACAGAGCAGTTTGAAACCCCAAACTTCAGCTTCCTCCTCAGCCCACAGAGACACGGAGGAAAGTTTAGTCTTGAAAGGTTTCGAGCTGTGAACCTCAGTAAAGCTATTTGGTATTATTTTAAGGCATGAGGTAAACTGTTGCAAGCCACGTGCTTTCCCTCAACTATATATCACTGCCTTGTTTGTCTGAAAAGTGTTTCTAGACGATTGTCCTGAAGATAAACGGAAAGAAAAGTTTGTAAGATTTTTTTTTCTTTTTCAGTTAGTGCCTGCTCATGTGTGTTGTCGATTGAGTCTCTGATGTTTATTTACATCGAGCCTCTTATAGGTCATTGATTTTATCTGAATATACAGTTTAAAACAATTTAAGTACAGTATATTTGTTAAAAGTGGTTCTAGGGTGTTGTGAATAGTTAAGTTGTAAAAGAAATGCCACATCTTAGCACGGTGTCGTCCTTGACACAGACGGCAGACGTTTGTGGATCAGCTTGAAAAGAAGACAGAAGAAAAAAGAAGAAAAAAAGCAGTTGATATAAATAATGTATAATGTGATGGAAGAGGCCGAAGGCTAAGCGATATAAAAGGGGTCACAGTTCCAAAACTCAGTGTTTACAATGGTGCCGAATGCAGGTTGGGTTTCGGGAGCAAGGTAGATGCGTGGAAAAGAACAAAACACAGAGCGGGAGTCTGTTTTGAGGGCTGTAGGGACGTCGCTCGAGCCCCTAAACACAATCAACTGACACACCTTTTTAAAAGAGACTTAGAAACTGTGTCGACAAAAGGAACAATTTAATTTTTGTTTTCCTCCATAGAAGAGAAGATACAAGGTCGAGGACTATAAAGAAAGCAGTATCCCTGCCAAACAGGACTAAAGTCCAGGAAACAAACTCTAGTCTTGGGGTAACGGGGACTTTTAGACGAGTAGATTCCCTCTCTTCTTCTTTTTTTATAAGAAAAGAAAAGAAAAGACAATGGTAGAGGAGTAATTATTAAAACACTAACAAATGCATAGACATCCCAGTAGAATATGTGTAGCTTTTGTAAAGACAAGAAGAAGAAAAAAAGAAGCAGACTTTTGTTTATTTTCATTTCAAGATGCTTACAGAAAAAGGCTTATCAATATAGGTAATATTGATTATAATGTTTGTGAGCTAAGACTAGTTGGAATGTCTATTCAGAGCACTGTGCAAGGTTTGAGTTCCCAAAGTAGTTGTTTTTCATTTTGAATTTATTGATAGACCAAACGTTTTTTCAATGGAAGTTGTCACTTTCTGTTGTCGTTTCCAATGTGTAAAGTGTGTGGTTTCAATAGGTTCACCCCATCGATAAGCGAAATCGGTCAATCAGTTGATCAGTGTATCAAATGTCCCAACCATTGAACTGGTTGTTAAAGAAAGTTCATATTCAAAGTGCATAATTTTCTTTGTGTAAACGTCAAGCTATCTAGTGCTATAAATGATGAAGGTCTTGTGTTTTGAAAGTTTATCTAGAAAAAATACAAAAAATAATGTGAGAGTAATTTCCCCTTACACTGGTTAACAATCACTATTTATCCATGGAGACTTTTTGATGGGGTATTCTATGATTGCGACCACACCTTAATGTGCATTAATGTGTTTAAGTTCTTGTTTTTTAGAGCACCTTATGAGTTTTGTAGTGAACGTCCCTTAGTGGTGTCTCCTTTACAACTACTGTCAATGCCATCGTGCCTTCTGTTTCAAGCACTTCCTGGTGTATTTTGTAAAAACTCACCAAAAGCACTTAGCCTATATCTACACTCTCCGTTTCTTCCTCTCTTTCTCCTTCCTCCCCTTTTCCCCCTTCTCCTCCTTCACCCCATTCTACTGATCCTTTTCTCTTAACCTTCTGGGGGAAGCGGTTTCATACCAGATTTCTCTCCTATCGTTCAGGCCCGTTCGGCCTGAAACAAAGTCCCTAGGTCTTATTACAATCTAGCATGGCTATGCTCTTGACTGAATGGACTACCTAACCTTTAGACAAGTCAAACTCATCCTAGATAGTAGGGTTAGACAACTTTCGGCCTTAATACTAACCCTTCGTAAACCAAAGCCCTGAGTCAAAGTCTAATAAATATTAGATTTAATCTCATAAAAAGGTGCCAAAATATGTCCGAGGTGACACTAAATCATGTATCGACTTGAAAAAAAAAATAATAATTCACTTGTCCAACCTCTATTCTCCCTCTTTCTCTCTCTCTCTCTCTCTCTCTCTCTCTAATGCTTGCTATCTCTCCATGCCCCTCTCCTGTCATATCTCTATAGCACCACTGGAAGGTGACGTGTACTATCTGGTATTGAGGCCTTTATTAGATTTTTATTTCCCTTTGTGTGGTGATGTTCAATGCCGTTGAGATGGAAAAATGCTCTTCTTATAATGATAATTATTATTGTTTTGGCATTATGGTTAAAAAAAAAACAACAGACAAAAGAAAAAAAAATACAAGAGACATGTGTTGTTGAATGTTGTACAGATAGCACTAGATATGTTGTGTTTTTTAAAGAGAGCACAAACCCCAGCGATGGTCCCTTCCACTCCTCCCTCCGGCAGACGGGAATAAAACAGCCTGCCGATCAATCTGAAAGTCTTAAGACAAAAATGTCCTCGGTGATGACAGAATTTCAAAATAAACCCTCTAGCGTTGGTTCTACGGAGAAGGGCAGCCTTTAACTCTAACTCCATTCCCCACAATTTCTCGCACAGTCAAAAACTTGAAGGTATGGTTTGACATTAGAAAAAAACGTCATTGTTTTATATTACTTGATCACAGTTCGAAAAACATATCGGTGCCCTTCTAATGTAAGGAGTTTGAAAGTATGATTATAGCCTATTTTAGCTCAAGAATGTATCATGAAAACTGGTGAAATACGCCTTTACATGTCTCCGAAGATGGACACTTCACATCTATTTAAACCATTTGCTGCATACAAATGTGCTTATAGAGTTGATAGTTTCATTTTAGAAGTGAGACTACATTTGAAAGCTAATTTAAAACAACTCGGCATTAAAGGTGTATGTATGTGGCTCTCTTGAGGGTTTTCAAACTCATGTGAAATTTGCACCTTATCTCCCGATTCTGAATCAGATTGTCTCACCAAAAGGGTGACACTTTAATTTAGTGTCAACGCTAACACATACACTATCTATAGGTGTGATTGTCTTGAAGGTGTTGTTTACTATGTAATGACAAATCTTTTTTTTTTTTTTTTTTTGCGAGGTGAGGGGGCCATGCTGGGTTTGGGCTCTTGTGTAGTTTACTGCCATTGCAGTGAGGGAAAACTGATCTAACATAGTAGTGACTAATATGACTTTGTGGACAGATACAGAAAAAAAATAATAAAAAAATAAAACGCATTAGAAATAAATAAACACAAACAAAAAGAACCTGGTCTCTCTGTTTCATGTCTTTCTACACCAGATGCCGTTTCAAGTTGGAAATACTCAAACTTCTCTTGGATATGTTTATGTCAAGAGAAGTTTAGGGTGCTTTCATACCATCCAGTCTGTATCAAACTTGCTTGCCCATATTTCAGAAAAGGGAGCCCTCTGGTGGCTTTAAGTAGAATTGCAGGAAGAAGAAAACCACCTCCAACCTGCTCTGCGTTCCAAATCACATACATACAGCACGCTACAATTTGAAATACCTATACTTGTATATTTAATCATAAAATTGCGCCTTGAACTTGACTTATATGTATGTATGTCCATTGCATCCCTGGTTGTTTACACTCAGAGGCTCAGTCGATGTGATGTTACTTTCGCTGCGGTTTGTGGGTCAGAATCGGCCAAAAACTTTACTTTTCGGCATACTGCATTTGACATCAGGTAGGCTATTGGTACATCCTAACTCTTTTTCTACCACACTAAATAGCAGGGATTTGTGGAAATTAAAACTCAGCCTTGATCTCAGGTTCCCCACTGAGGTTATAGAAAAAGTTCTTAAGTTGTAAGCAATGGTGAGTAAATCGACTTGAGCATCACCGTAATGAGGAGAGATTAGAGTTGAAGTGACCCTTGAGAATAACTTTTTACGTGTACTGCATAAAATGGTAGGAATTCAGGAATTTAAGTCTATTTATCTTCATTTCATTAGTATACTACAGCATTGGTTCCCAACCATTGGATCAATTGTGGCCTATTTTAAGAAGCATTGTAAATGTCTCAGTGGTTTGCAAAATGTCTTCCATATGTGACCAAAGAGTTATTATCTTTGCTATGGGTTTATTCAAAGGTTGAGCTCTGAAGATGTGACATCATACAGAAATTCACAAAGAACATTAAAGTAAAGATTTAAAGAGCCTCATTCCCCCGGGGTTGGGAGACACTGCTCTACATTATGTAACAGTGTGGGGACTGATTCTGAGAGTTCATGGTTTATTGAAGCTGTGAACTGGTCAACCTTTAAAAGGAAGGTTATTGCCCTCGCTGGAAACATGTGAATTATAAATATGAAATAACTAGATGATAGGCCTATGATGTCACCACTTCTGATATCTCTATCATGTTTCCCTGTTCCATGATGAATTGGCAAATGGTACGGATCACAGTGTCGTTTAATGCCTTTTGTCTTTTTCAGTGGCTATTTGCAGCGTTAACAGAAGTACAGAGACCGTTTATAGGGGGGCCTCCTGACCTATTGGGTCTCTAGGGCCTGTGTTGGTCATCCGTCCCCGTCCCTCAGCTCTTTTACAGCTGCAACAGAAATGCTGTAAACTGTAAAGACCACTGCAGTTGTGTGTGTGAGTATCTTCAGACATTAACTAACTCATTACTTCCTAATTATCTGTATCTAGAGAGAGCTTACAGCAGCCTAGAGATCCCTAAACCAGAAGCAGCTGGGTAGTTTAGCATCTGATGATATGTGACACAACAGCGCCCTCCAGTGGAGACTGGAGACACTCGGAACAGGCTAGAAATGACCAACTCCTAACTCTGGATTATGACTATTATTGACCCCAATAATTATAATATAATTACATTAATTAGGCAACAGCACTATTGATTGTACAAATTAAAACTATCGTTTGATTTTGTGTAGCCCACATAAAGGAATGCAGTCCCAATCCCAACATGAGTAAAGGCAGCAAAAAAGCTGATGTAGAAACCTGCATGTTACCGAGTTTCCTTTCAAAATAAAACTAAGAGCACTATGGATTTTGAAATGACAAAAATAATAGAACTTAATATGTGTAATTAACATTGAATATAGATATAATTAAAATGTTATTATCATTAGATATTGGTTTATCTTCTTTATATTGTTTATTTTTGCCTTTGGGCTAGGATATTATTTATTTATTTTGAAAGTAATAAGGGAAGTACAATTTTTTTTGGCTGGCTTAATACAAGTGTGATGTGGGAAAAATGTAACGACTTTGCTGTAATGGAAAAACATCAGTTCTATTGCAGACGGTTAAGAATAGCAAAGGTGGAAAATCCAGTTAAACAGAAAGTGCGACCTGGACACCTTTTCATTTGTGCCTCGTGCTTCAGGAAGCTCGTGCACTAAACAGACAGCATACAAGTCCACTTATGATCATTATCCAATGAGAAATAAATTAATATATAGGCTATAAAACATCAATTAACATTGTTCGACGAAAGGCACAGTTAAATGCTCCAGGCTTAGTCTTCTTATTATGTTCCTATTAGCCTACATCCCTGTACTAGGGCAATAGTCTGCTCCCTGGTGACTGGTTGAGACTGAGTGGGCGAGACAGATAAAGAGAGAGAGAGAGAGAGAGAGAGAGAGAGAGAGAGAGAGAGAGAGAGAGAGAGAGAGAGAGAGAGAGAGAGAGAGAGAGAGAGAGAGAGACCCTGTTGCCCATAAACCCGCACCGTTACAAGCGCTGGAGCTTTTTCCGTCCATCGTCTTTGACTGAGCATCACTTCACTTTACCCGCTCGCTTGACTCGTTTCCTCGGAGCATCCACAGGCCACGAAGAAGAAGAAGAAGAAGAAGACTACCGGTTTATCTTCAACCAGCTTTGGTCCAACACTTCCTCACTCACACACACACACTCTTGATTCGGTTGGGCTCCGGTTCTGACGGCGGCTCACCTCCACACGGACACAAGAGAAAAAGAGAGAGAAGAAGAACCAAGTCCACTTCTGCGGCAGAACTCCCCACGCGCACGTTTTCCAAGATGAGCGAGGTGAGTACGCGCGTGCGACTGTAGTACTTGAATTAACGCATGAATCATGATTTTTGTTGAGTCTTCGAACAATTACTCACAGGCTACAAGTTATATAGTAAATTTTTTATTTTTTTATTCTGTCAATCATATTCAAATCAGCGTCACGCACCTGTGTGGAATTTAACCGTATCAAATTCCCTTCCGGTGAGCACGCGCAGGCAATTGAACCCCGCGCGGACTTAATTATTTCTCTTGCCACAACCTCACCCCACCACTATTCACTCACTCCCTTCACACAAACCCACCCAGCCATAAAAAAAACCCCAGCAGCAAGCAAGGGGTGGTTAAGAATTAGTACAAAATGTTTTAGCGCAGTGCTTGCTATCTCTCCACTCTTTGCTTTCCTTGGCTTTGGTCCCAAGTGTGACAGAAGAAGCACTGCACCCAGAGGCAAGCAGCGGCAGCAGCAGTAGCAGCACTGACACCAGCTCACATCGCCAGTGGGCACTATGAACATCTGGTGGTGGAGAATGAGGGTTTCCCCCCCAAAGTAAGGTCCGGGGACTAACGAAAGGGCCCAGTAGGGGGTTCCACAAGATCCACCTAATTGTGTTTTTTGAAACTATATTGAATTCAAACCCTCTAGATACAAATTTGTAATTTACTCATCTTTGATAAGGGAGAAAGATGAACCACCGCAGCAGGATACCTTTTTGTAATGCCACAGGCGAACTGTAACATTTTAGAGACACACACCTACCTGTCCTCCCCTGCAGAGGAGGGTAGCTAAAAGAAAGGTCACGTTACATAAATTATTCAGCATATAAAGTACTTTTATTTCCTGCAGAGCCACTGCATTGATCCCCCCTGAAACTGGCTCCATATGCTTTCTTTGTTTTGCCCTTGCATAATAAAGTAACCTCTTGTTATGATGGATGTGTGGGGCTCTGGGCGGCTGCCTTGGGGAGGGGGTGAGGGTGGGGGGGCATGGGGAGTGTGGTCGCGTATGACTGAAGAAGACTAGCAATGTTTTTGGACACAAGTGTTCCTTGATAATGTTAATATGTAGTTGCAGAACAGTGAAAACATTATTTTTTTGTCATTGTTCAATATTTGCTTGAACTGCATTTTAGCATTACATTCAACTGAGCAGTTGTTAAATCTGAGATGTTTCACGATACATTACAATGGAGACCAGAGCTAGTTACGTATACAGATTGTCTTTTTTTCCAGACAATGTCGGAATAGTCAGACTGTAATTGTGTTAAACAACAGCCTTAATCCGCTTTGCATGACGACCCATGTAGTTCAGTAGTCTGTCATTGTATTATTACTACTGGGATGAACTTCCAATCCCTAGGGTTTAACCTGAGAGTTGACCCACATATAGGCTACCAGAGAGAGGACTCACGATGCGTTCCTATTGCAACAGTAGCTGCAGTAGGATGATAATCTGGGAAGATAAAAACAGAGCTTTGTGTTATGTAACCTAGGCCTACTAACTCATGCTGTATAGTGGGTCATGTCAGTGATCGATCTCTATCCCACGTCGATAAAAATAACGTTCACGGAGGCTCCCCACGGATGGATTATTTTCACTGCTCTGTCACACAAATGGAGCATTGCACCGAAGGGACCCTTAATTCCGTTCATACCCCCCGTTTTTTATTATTTTTTATGGCGCTCTCACTGCTCAGCCCCCGGCGCAGATGGGAAGTGTCAGTTACTGTGGTAGTGTGTGGCAGTCAGATGATGCCAGTGCCGCACATGGCAGATCTGAACAGTGTAAACAACACGGGGCGAATGTAAGGCCATGTGCTGGTCACTTCTGCACCTCCGATGATGACAAGAAATCACAACATTTCGGACGGCCGCTCTAGTGAACTGTAGCCTGGAGCTGAGGGCCGTGACAGTTTGACGTGCCACTAATTGCCTTCAGTTTGCCTGCGCTGCCATTTACTGATTGGTTCCTGTTTGGGAATGTCAAATCTAAAGCTCTTAAAAAATCTAAAAAGTCTTAAAAAAATCTTACAAATCCTTTTGTGTTAGTTTCCCAGTTGTGATCTACATCTGTAAATGTAATAACTCTGAATTTGACCCGAAAGGATCAGTCGACAAATCCATTATCAAAATAGCTGCCGAGTCATTTTCTATCAATCGACCACTGATAATCAATGAATTGTTTAAGCAATTGTTTTATAAAAAGTTTATTATTTTTAAAGATTTAATTTTTTTGATAAAGGTTAGGGTTAGGTAATAGTTTGATAATAGATAAATCATTTGGGTCTGTTAGAAACAACTAGGTACTTGAAGACATGAACTCAGGCTCCAGGAAGCTGTAACAGGCCCTATTCAGAATTCTCTCACATTTTGTATACAACACATTTGCTATTTACAAGTTATTTGAGATTGATAATACATCATCATTGTAACTTCCTCTCAAAATGGCCCAGAGATCAAGTTTTAAGTCAGTCGATTGCTAAATTCTACTGATTTATCATCATCTTTCAGGTAGTTTTTATACCTTACAAGGAAGAACAAGAATTTCAAAGAGCAAGAACCAAGTCATTTCTCCTGAAGTGCTAAATATTTCATACAGCATCTGAATGCAGCGCGGCGTACTGTAAAGCAGCTGACCTGGGGAGATGTAACTGGGCTGGCTACACACATTGGTCCTTCTCTTCCCCGGGCCCTTAATCTCCAATGGCCTCCCGTGCCATCTCCCTTCCATCGCACGCCAGTTGGACAGATACAAGTTGAACTCTGTGACCTCGTGCATTAGATTTGCAGCCGCTTCACAATCCCAATGGATGAAGGCACTAAGTGGAGTGTAAAAAGCATGTCTTGTTTTTGTTTTTCCATTTTAAATCCACCATTCTCCAACAACATTACAAATGCACAACAACATATGGCTCTTTTCCTTTAAATGGTTCCTGCTCTTTTCCGTTCTGCTCTGCTCTTCTTGGGTATAGGGTACTTTTCTGGATGTACTTTTCTGTAGGGTACTTTGCTGCATGTTGTTCTCCATAACAAGATGGTACCCCCTTGTCATAGCGACATTAACGGCAAACATTAGCGACGTATGCGACGCCACATTTTGTTATAGCTCGGCTCGGCTATTTGTGGGGCAGGATAGGGTGCGGCCCACTGATGACACTCAACAGAATCGGTACAAAAAAAAGATGGTGCAAGGTACCAAAAAGTAAGGTTCAGATGTTGGCGGCTGAGTGCCTGCATTTAGTGCCTCCAAAACTGAATAAGAACATTTAGCCTGAACAGAATAGCATGAAAATTATATCATGAATTTGGCTTATTTTAGTGGAAACTAACTATTTTCGATGATACCTACATTTTTTGAACGGCGGAATAGGTACCAAAAACAAAGGTACCAGGTACTTTTACATAGTGGGAAAACCAAACAAGGCGAGTAGAGCCGGTACCATGTATTGGAAAAGCCCCAATACACACACATATGTAGTTACAGAGACACAAATGTCCACTGTGAGTTTACACATAGAGCTAACAGGATGTGATTAATTCACATTAACTCGTGAATATCGGTCTAGCCAAAGTGTTCAACTATAAATTATGACATTCAATAGCGTATTTATTATGGCACCAGATAACCGCACTGTAGATCATCTAGATATGCACTTCCTCCTGTTAGAATTTTGCAGAGGAAGACAGGGGTGTGTGTCATAACTCTAGGGTGAGTTCAGCCAATCAGCTGCTCACACACACACACACACACACACACACACACACACACACACACACACACACACACACACTCACAGGCTCATTGAAGCCACAGTGATGAGCTATCGCACTGCTCCTTCCCCACTGCTTTGACAGACTGTCTCCTCCAGCTGAAAATCATGTCACCCACTGCCTCATTTCCTCCTCTTTCCTTTTCTTTTCACTGCTTCACTTCACACACACTCACACACACACACACACACACACACACACACACACACACACACACACACACACACACACACACACACACACACACACACACACACACACACACACACACACTATCACTCTTTGCTCCCCTCCTCCCCCCCCTTCACTCTAAAAGGCTTGACTGTATTCTCCTTAGCAACAGCGAGAGAGGACTCAGGCGGGGTGTTCACACTTGCATGCGCACATCCGGGAGCTAACATCTGCACAGCGTGAAACGTAGATCAAGTCAAAAAAGAGAGAAGAGGGTCAACACTTTTAATTTGTAGGAATAGGCAGGGAATTAAATGAGTTTCGGGGCCATCACGTAATCCGTGGAGCGGCCTCTTTGACAGCTGTTGGATTTGCATTTTATATCCCTGCTCCCTTCCAAAAGGGGGTCGGCATTAGTGGGGGAACTAAGAAGTTGGAGTCATTTTTTCAATACTTAAGAATACAAAAAAAAGTAAAGGCCAGTAATCCAAAAGTGCCTTCACTTACAGCAGACACACAAACATTCACATGTGCGCACACACAAAGTAAGAGAGAAAGGTAGCTTTCTCATTATGCTGGTAATTATCACTTAGCAGGCTTACCCCGCACCAAAAGGCACCCTATTCCTCGCAAGCTGGCAGGGGATAATTACCGGGGTCTGATGTGGCTCCGAGGCCAATCGGAAGCTAGTGAAGTAAGACCGAGAAAGCGCCAATCCTTGTTTCTCCTTTGTCAATCTGTCTCTATCCATCTGTCAGTCCCTCTCTCCTCTGAATCTTTCCTTCTCCCCCTCCAACTGGAGAGGCTGTACTCTACACTCCAGCATCTGGCATGTCTGCAAACCACTGGCTCTCCCCCTCCTCCTTCATGGAGGTATAATCCTTTTATTTCTGTCTATAAATACATTTCTGCTGAGCTTTTAGAGGCTTTCTGCCTCTTTTCTTCCCTTTCCCCTCCTCTGACAGCGAGTGCGGCGCTAAGCCCTGTGTGTGTGTGTCTTAAGAAACGTTCTCTATGAGTGTGAGTGTGTGTGTGTGTGTGTGTGTGTGTTCTCAAAGAACACGCCGCTTGAGACTTGAGCAGAGAGGAACTACAAGCTGAGATGGGGGACCAAAGAAAGGAGGTGTTTTTCTATTAAGGGAAACCTAAGTATGGGGCTGCGAATCCCTGGGTTGTTGCACCTGCGTTTTAGCCACTGCGTTTTTGTCTTTCGCGTTGTCACTAACCAACCCCCCACCCACACACACACACTCTTCTTTCGTACTGCCGCTTCCATTTCCCGAAGGGTTGAAGCTGCGAGTGTTTATTCTGTATCAAACGCTGATATGTGAATAAGTGAATGTTTGATGACGGGGGTGCGTGCTTTGAATATTAATCGCGAAATTACTTTGAAGATGTCAAAGCTGCCACTGAATTCTGCCCTCTTATCAGCGACGCTTATTGCTCCTAATATGCTTGTTCGCGTTTAGCTTCTTTTATTATTTAAAAAAAATCAGGAACATGAATCCATTCTCTGTAAAGTTGGATTTCGCTTGTCTTTTGATAAAGTGGTGAATCATTTTGAAATTTCCTCCAGCTCCACCTTGAGGTTGACATGTTGTGCTGTTGAGTGCAATTTCTCAAGAAGTGCAGAAATGCAGTGTATGAATTGTGGTTTGATGACCATGTTCCCCTTGGGTTTAACTGTAATTGTGTTCTTCTGGTGCCACAATGAGTTCAGAACATCAATTTACCCAAGACTTTGATTCATGACCAAATATCGTCAAAAGAAATAACATCCATCCAGGGGTGGATTACTGCACGGGCACACCGGGCACAGGCCCAGGGGCCCAAGGGCTCAAGGGGGCCCTTAGCCAGAGATACTGATAGTAACTTTTCATGTCGCATAGTCAAAGTCAAGTCACTCATGTCAATAATAGGGTCCAGAAAGGAATAGCCTAAATATAAGTATACTCATCACAATTTAACAAGATAGAAATCATCATGGGCCCCTCAACTAGTAGGGGAGAAATACAAAAGCAAGTTAAAAACAATAGCATTAGTAGCTCTGTCTAAGGGGCTCCATGAGGGGCCTTGAAGGCCCCCTCACACATACAGAAATAAGCTTTATGTGTGAATTCTAAATTGTTCATAAAAAGTAGCTATCCACCCTTTATCTATTGAAATGCACACATCATGGAACATGGGTCTGACCAATCTGTTTAAGAAAAATATGAATAATGTTCCTTCTGCATCTCAGGATTTGATATAGCCTCTAAAATTTCCTCTCAAAGTGCACCAGATTGATGCATTTTACTTTAAAAATTTAAAAAAAAAATCTGGGGGGGGGGGCATGCCCCCGGACCCCCCAACATGGTACAGGGTCCCTCCAACAGTATCCCAAAAACCTGTGGGAAACACTGACTTCCTTAATATGTTTTGCCATTAATTGTATCTATCTGTGCGAAAAAGTCAGTGTACCGGACTGGATAGGGAGGAGTGGGGGGGCCCTTTAAGAGTTTGTGCCCAGGGGCCCATTGTCTCATAATCCGTCTATGCATCCATCTCAGCCTCAGCTGTTCTTCTTGATAAGTGATACTTTGCTAATGTTGTTGAGCATCATTTAAAACATGCCAGTTTTGGTTGATAAAAAAAAGTTGATCAAAATTATAATTTTTAAAATTATATTGTAGTGCAGTTAAGAGCCTCCATGTTGCATCGCCATCTGATACAGTAGCACAAAACAGACAAACTTAACGGCCTTACGCGTTTTTATATATAGTGCGTGTCCGCCTGAAATGCACCTGTTGGAAAACGAAGAAGAAGCAGTATAGAATGAATAACTAAACACATCTTCACCTCATCACTTGATATTGTGGAAATACTTGAGGCAGTGGTGGATGATGGCCATCTTCTGTAAATTCTCCCAAACGGGAAGGGTACACATGGGGTGTTGCTATCCATGACTTTCACCACTAGATGACTCTAAAAAAAACTCCTATATTACACACTGTAACTTTTTTAAAAGTAAAACATATTAGAACATACCGTAGGTTGTATAGCTGTATTGCACTCTCTCTATGCTCTGCCATTGAAACTTATTCTATACCATGTCCTCTCACGCACAATAACAGCCTTTTATCCCAATCTTCCCCCTAGGAATCCCAACTATTTCTGACTCTCTCGCTCTCGCACCACACACCCACTGACTTATATAAAGCCATTAACGGGCATTGTGCTATTTTTAGTGGGCAGGTACAGTGTGTTTCAGCGTGAGGAGATTGCTATGTGCTCGAGAGAAGCGGAGCTGTGGAATTTAACAGATGGACGGATGATGGGCTACGTTTTTTTTTTTTTGCAAAATGTGTTCGCAGATTCCACAGAAAACACATGTGAGGACATTATGTGACGGATAGATGCACCTAAAGGATTTGATCTTTTTCCTTTTTGCATTGTTTCGAGGATTAAATCCGTATATTACAGCCTGCGATATTTATGATCAAGTTCACTTTATATGTGGACTTTGAGGGACAGATTAAATGTACAGTATCCTTTATTATTCCACATAGGTCAAGCTCTTACGTCTGAGGTCCACCCAGCCTTGAAGCCAAAAGCACATTAACATACACAATACATCCATGATAAGAACATAATCTTGTGGACCGTGTGTCCATTAAAGCGCTGTTCTGTTTTATAGGCCGGATCTTTACAGCTCGATTTACAGCCCTTCTTCTCATTAAATTGCATCGTGTAATATTGGAATATTTTGTAGCATCTAGTGATGAGATTCCAGATTGCAACGCTCCCTTGTTAACCCCTCCCTTTCGAATAATTACAGAAGCTACAGTGGCCTTCAAGGACAAGAAGCTAGTTAGGTCTGTCCATTCTGTGCTACTGTAGAAACATGGTGGTGCAATGTGTAGATATAAAAGGCTCATCCTAGGGTAATAATAAATAAAAAAACTTTTATTTTCAATCGATGTATACATTAATTTAAACATACTTAGACGTAGTTTGAATGAACCTGACCACTGGCCAGAGAGCTTAACAGCTTGGTCCACTTAATGTACCATAAGAGCCGCTTTGGGCAGATGTTTCGGCTTGTACAGTAGCACCCACACACACACATCTGGCTGGCCCGGCCAAACACAGAGAGCACCAGCCAAGTGTCCTTAGAGGAAGGATGGAGAGAGGGAATGTACAGCGTTGATGAGATGGAAACAAATGACTGGGTGGGTGTAAAATTGAAGGCTCGAGTGCAGAAGAGGAGAGGAGAAGACAGATGAGCATGAGTGCACCCAGGCTAAAAACATTGGCACTTGTGGAAAATGTAAGGCTGAAAAACCCCCTCACCCTCTGTGATGGCACATGTTATGTAAGAGAATAGGGAAAAAAGAGGACATGCATGGATAGTTGTAGACAAAAGAAGGGGACATTGAGTGTTGTAGATTAATACAAAAAGCCAGCTCTGTATATATTGTGGAAATGATAAGGCGGATAACCCCCACCCCCCTAAATGGCATTATGTTATGTAAGAGAATATGGGATAAAAAGGCCAGGGATAGTTGTAGACCAAAAAATAAATAAAAAAAGAAGCCAGCTAGATCCTGCATCAGTTTTTCATTGAGGCCTCCCACGAGTGTACTTCCTCCCTTTGGACCGGCCACTAACAAACCCTTTACGTCACTGTATTTCCACACTGCAAACTCCCCCTGCGCTTGTTAGCACCTCCGTTGTACTCATCTATCTTTTAGACTAAAGTTTCCCCCAAGACAACATTTTAATATTATCATTATGTAAAGACTAGAAATATTTTATGTGTTGTCATGCAGACTATCTCATACTCTCTTTATTGTGCCGTTGATGTTGCATGAGGGTCTAGCCGGAGTCTTATGCTCACAACTGAGGCATTTCTCTTAGCAATTACAAACTTCATAATGGCCAAACCAAAGTGATATTGCACCAATTATTCAAGTGGCTGGCTTAAATAGACTTAAAGTCTTAGTGGAATTACATTTTGCCTCACTTTTTGTGTTAGGAAATGTAAACTGTAATGATAGTGTAGCTATTTAGCATATTTACCCACTTTTCTTAAGAGGATAGAAGCCATTATTGTAGATACTCATGGTCGCTCTTCTGACTAGACTAGAGCATGTCATTACTGTATAGACTGTGTACGTTCATACAACAGCATTGTTACCCCTTTGAAAACGGTGCAGTGTGTAATATCGTAATATTTAGTGGCATCTATTGATGAAAGTTCTAGAGTGCAAACACTCCCTTGGTAACCCGTCCCTTTCAAATAATAACAGAAGTTACGGTGGCTTTCAAGGACAAGAAGCCAGTTACTAAAGATGGCATCATCCACCACTGCCTCAAGTCTTTCCACAGTATCGAGTGATGAGGTGAAGATGTGTTTAGATATTTATTTGTTCATGTGCGTTTCAAGCGGACAACCACTATATACAGTATAAAAAACGTGAATGACCGTTAAGTTTGTCTTCTGTGCTACTGTATGTAGAAACATGGCGGCGTACCCTGCTCCCATGTAGACATCATTTTATTTTCAAGCGATTTTACACTAATTCAACAGACATGAAGTTGTGATGAATATGAATGTTTTAAACAGGGTTTGAATATTATTTTTTTGACATTGTATATAACAAACTATGTATCGGCTAATCAGAAAAATAATCAACAAATTGAACATCTTAAAGTAGATAAACAGGCAGAGAATCTTGTCCTCCCCAAAAAATAAAAAAACTCCACATATATAAATTTGGATGGTTCAATGTACAGTAACAGTGGGGCAGTGCTTTGGATTTTAACCATCTCTGACAATTTCAGGCATCTCTGTATAGGACCTTATATAACTAATCTAATATTTATTGCGCTTTATTCCACGAGGTCTTGGCTTGAGCGCAGGGGAAGAAGGGATGAAAAGGGTAAACGTGAGGAACGGCTAAAGGAAAAAGATATTGTGACAGAAGTGTGAGCAAAACCACTTGGAGAGGTGTGTAGCCCACAGGGAAAACCTGGTTGTAAATTAAGTAGTGCATCGCATAGTGTGAGAGCTAGAAAGAGTAAAGTGGACGGGGGGATCGTGGCATGTGTTTCTATGCTTCTGTATATGTGTGTACATTACTGTAAGGGTATGTGTGTGTGCATTCCATCTGGAGTCCATTTACGCCATGCCGAGTATTTTCTGAATAGACCACTGTACGTTCCAATCTTCCTCACTGAGCCGGCCTGCAAGCTTTTTTCTTTTCTTTTTATCACCCCCCCTTGCTACAATGCGTGTCTCTTTCTCTCTATCTAGCCTCTCTATCTAGCCTCTATCTCTACCTTCCATATGTGTCTTTCTCTCTCTCTCTATCACCTTCGGCGGCTCCCCAGGGTGGCCTGTTAAATGCTGCAATCTGTCTCTGTCTCCCATCCTTACCCTCCTCCCTCCCTCCCTCCATCTCTCTCTCTTTCTCTCCCTTTCTCCGAGGCTGTCCACTCATGAATCATGGTGTTAACTATACTACATGTAAGACAGGGATTCCCTGGCTGAAAGCAGAGGGTGTATTGCTGGGGGATAGGATCTAATGGGGGGTTTAAAGCCAGCTATTTTCATTTGAGATAAAAGGTAGTTAGCAATTCTGGGGAATGACATTTTTTTTGTCAAAATCTTTGAATATCTCCTCACGGTCCGCTACCTGTACGTACACTGCACGCTAAAACAAATCTGGTGTTAATACATTACCTAGGCTCTGTAAACAGACATGTAGGGTATGGAAACAAACGGGGCCCGCCTAAGCTAGCGACATGCCCGTTTAAAGAGCCTAGGCTGTGTATTAACACTATTTTTACACAGTACAGACAGGTAGTGGATTGTGAGGAGATATTCACTGATTATGACAAAAAAGTGATTTATACAATGAGAATACTACAGAATGGATTACTCCACCTTTGAGCCAGCTATAGTACTTTGTGATTTTGAGGGATGGAGTGGGATTGAGTATAGAATGGACAGATGACACGAGGATTATTACATGAGGATATCAGGGTTGGAGGTCAAACGTTTTTAACCCATTTCAGAAAGCTGATAATAATGATGTCTGGCACCATTAGAGGCGGGGACAAAAAGTCCTGAATTGGAAACCAATATCGCTCCTCTGTACTGCACATTAATACAGTTACTTTTCTCACAGGAAGCCGCTCGGCACAGCAACATTAATCTTGTGTCGATCACAGAGCGGCTTCACTGGAGCAAAAGGGGGCTAAGTGCCCCTTCAAAACTAATGGTGGAGGGAGAGGGGAGGCGAGAGAGTGATTCTGAAGCGCTATTTTTATGCAGAATTGTTCCCAGTTTGAGACATAGATTGACGACCGTCCCATGCGTTCAAACACCGCTTTGTTAAGTTTCTCTGTAAAGAAAAGGGATTTTAAAAGGACGGCCACCAACTGAAAGGACACGTTTTTACACTCCGAAATTGCAGTTGCAAAACTAAATAATTAGTGGTTGAATATATCTTTTTAGAATAGTGTCCATCAGTGCAAAAGTAACATGCCCCTGAGCCATCTTCTTAAGAGTTCACGGTCAGATCACAGTTCGCTGGACGGTTAAACTTGTGTCTTTTCCTCGACACTTTTGCCTTTAGATGTCTCTCGCTCTTTCCGTTTTTCGTCATTTCTTTGAAGGTGCACTATGTAACTTTGGGTGTGTCAAAGAGGTACATTTTCATAAATAAACAGACTTTCCTCACAGGACAGGAATTGGATCCCTGGAACACTGTTTAAAGTTAGAAAGCTACCCCAAAAGTTACTGTGTCACTGTTGTTTACAGCAGCAGGGCATACACACCGTTTTGTTTTTCATACACACTCAGGTAGTCTTACGTTTGGTTCCAGGTGCCTCAAAATAATTTTGTTTAAAGTAATGATGATAGAACTAACCAATACTAAGATGCATGTACATGTAGATTACATATGTTTGTAAACTAACTGTGGGCTCTAATCTGTAATCAAACTCCCCTCCCCTAAAACTGCATACTGCACCTTTAACATCTCTTAACTTCCTAAGTTGAAGTCTAGGCAATTCTTAATCGTCCCTATCTTTAAAGCATCTCGACCCATCTCTTTGTGGCATATCCTGATCTTTTTCAGTCACTCCATCACTTATTAACCAATCCACTGCAACAAAATGTGCCCCTGCTTACTCACTTTATTCAACATTCATTAACATGTAAGAATCAGACTATTACTGAGTCACTCCAGACATTGCCAAAACTGACTATCAGTCCAGCACTACCATTGTCTCCAGGGAGGAATGAATGGCCTACTAAACAATACATGTAATGGGGTTCTCCAGTCTCCAATACGTAGCCTACAGATATATCCAGTATTTAAACATTTTAAACACACTAAAAGAAAAAGACTTGAGGAGATGATGATAAACATTTACTTTGGCAGCCCTGACAGGTGCATCATGTTAAGCTTTAACTATGTTGAGCTTTAAGCCCCATAATTAGGCTTTGAATTGGAATTTATTTCAATGTGTGAAAGATGTGAAAGAGATAATTGTGTATTGTGTGGAATTGTCCGAAAGAATAATAATAAATAAAAATTATTTCCCAGTTTCTCCTCAAATTAGCTCGATTGTCACCGTGTGTCATCTACTGCCAACAACTAGACATTGACAAAAAAAACAAAGGAGACATATGAGGCACGAGAGAACTGGTTTGATCACTTTCATTTAATTAAAAAAAGTTGAGATTTTTCCCTTTTTAGATTTAGTGTAGAGAGGAGATCCTTTCAAGTCTGTTTTTAATGCCTTCTTGACTGAAAGCGGCTGCTCTTCTCACTGGGTGATGTGTGCTAATGCTGAGCATACAGCCTCCCCCTTTGCCTCTGCAGTGTTTCAGCCTCTTGCTGCAGACACGCTGGCTCATATCTCTGCAGTCTCTCTCTCTTTCTCTCTCGCTCTCTCTCCAACCACACCATTTCTCATCCGTTCCCTTCTTTTTATTTATCCCCTCTTTCCACTATCACCTATTTTTTTCTGCCGTTCCTTCGTTCGAACATTTTCTGGTCTCCAGTCTGTTGCCTTGATGGATTCAGCATGACTGCAGTGGTGCAGTGAATTTTTTTTATTTATTTCTTTAGGCTACCTTGCTCTCTCTCCAATAGGGCTGAGTAATTGGAAGGGGCAGTTTTTCTGACTATAGCAGTTTACATTTTTTCATGTAAAATCTTACCTCACAAGGTCAGCAGCTATGAAGTGTAGTTGAGCGCTCTAGTATGAGGCACATTTTCTTTAGCTGGTAACTACTGAAGCTGTCAACAGTGTGGGCCAACTCTGTGGTGCAGAATGGGAGAAAAAAGCAGCTAACAAAACTTTAAGCCTTTTACAACAAGTATTATGCTGCACCCTAAGTTTTACTTTATGGGTGACTGCCTTCACTTAATCATACTCAACACAACAGCATAGACTTTATAAGTGGCTGTGTGTGCTGGCTCTTATCACACATACTGGGGAGACAAATTTTCGGGGCTATTTTACAGAAAGACATACACAAGATATGTTGGGGCCCCCCCCTTTGTTTACATTACCCAGTGTTTATACCAGTTTACCATTTTTTCCAGCACACACACACACACTGACAGGTAGCGGATCGTAAAAAAAATTAGTTATTTTGACAACAAGCGTTTTTAAGGATCTCTGACTGCCTTTAACCAGACACCACACACACAAAGGCATATTTGGATGTTTGGCCGTGCAAAGAATTAGCGTTAATTAGCCACAGCTGTGCTCATTGGATAAACCTGGACAATTAAATTTAGCTGCAGTGGTGTCAGGGAGGGTCTTGCATTGCGCATGCTAACTCACTTAGGTCTTACTTTACTGGGACACTCACAACAGAGCCTTTGTTAACGTTATTAGTGACATATCTGTACTTATAATGAGTTAAGACACAAAATGCCGTACATGAGTTGCTCGCACACATCCGCTCTTTATATGTATTTGTTTAGCTTCAGGTTCGTTCTGTAACACTCTGTCTCTGCCCTTTGCCCCCTTGCCTGTCATTTTAATTCCTCTCTCCTTCCCTCGTCCCCACTCCATCCCTCCCTCCCGAAGCCCCTTTCCCCCTACCAGACACATACTGTATACACTCGCAGTCACTGAACATTAGTTTTCTTCTCCCCTGTCTGGGTATGAACGGGGGCCTCCGGATTGGCTGTTGACCCCAATGGCTTTCTTTTTGCACGTGTGCACTAACACATAAATCACACACATCATGCTCGCAGACTGTACGACCGCTGAGAGAAGCTCCCACGCAAAATCAGCATATCAGCACACACACACACACGCTCATGCATGCTACTAGACATAGGTACACACGCACACGCGCAAATGCACACACACACATGCACATACACAGACAATTGCTGTGTTATTGGCAGGGTTGGAGTGACAGACAGGCCTCTCTTTCAACTCATTCACGCTCTGTTGGATATAGTGTTATGCATGGGCCATTTGCTACATGGATCATAAAGTGCAATAAGGACAGAGTTAAGCAGGGATAGATGCATGCACACACACACACTCCACACACACACACACACACACACACACACTTAACCTCATGCACGGACGAATATGTATGCAAGCACACACACACACACACACACACACACACACACACACACACACACACACACACACACACTTGGACATGCGCAGACTTTTTTCCCCCTCCATCTGACACGACATTGCATAATCACAGAATCTGTCTACATCTCTCTATCCCCCTCTCCTTCCATGTCCCGCGCTCTGTCACTTCTCTTCACTTGCTCTCCCTCCTGTGTCCCGACTCACACGCAAGTAGTAACACTAATAGTGTGGCAGCAGAAAGGCCAGTACAGCTTAAAGCAAGGAAGAAGAAAGTTAAAAAAAATCTAAAAATGAATGAGGGATGAAAGCCCAGGAAGAGAAGCTGTTAGAAGTATGACAGCTAATGGAGGACTGCGTTAAAAATAGCATTTTTGACAGGCGAGCGAAAATGATGAAGTTTAAAAAAAGGGGAAGCTTAGAGGAGAGTGTAAACTTGGTTCACATCTTCTGATCCAAAATTAGTAACAGGAAGTCCTTCCTTTTTGCAACTCATGATACAAGAAGAACAAAGCGAAAAAACTTATAGATAGTAAGAGTTGGGGACAAGAACCTAAAAATGACACAAACTTGTGTTTTTCTAGTTGACCTTATTTCCAAGAAAATGAATATGGATATAAGATATTGTTTGGTTTTGCAAGCCGTAATCATTGAGTTGTTTTTACGGGGACTTGGGGGCAGTAGAACAAACTTTAAACACAACCAAACATATTAGCATCTTATACAAAACGTACTGCTTACACATCCAGCAGACACATAGCAACATTAGCATTATTTTGGATGATTGTTTCTTTTCACTTGACAAATACAAGTCAAATATTTACTCTTGTTTTAGCTCTGTCCTTGTCTCCATCAACTCCTGAGTGAAATACCTGGCTCTTTAGCCGTACGATGTCCGCTATAGCTTGACGCTAATATGTTTTGTTCAGTAATAAAGCTTTTTTGTTTTGTTTTTGCCGAATCAAGGTTCTGGGAACAAGGTTGTTGAGACAATAGCAGTTAACTTTCGCAAGTGGGTGAATTTGAAAGGAATTGAAACGGTGAAACAATGTCAACTGAGAATAGGATTTACCCAAATATCATGATAACTAGCGAAGAAGAATAGAGTGATCCCGAGGAGGGAGTGAGACTGGGCTGAATGGCTGAAGAAACTAATTGGATTTTAGTGAGACAAAAAGAGGCCGAGAGATGAAAGATGCTAAAATTAGATCAGTTGTCATATGGAGATGGCAGGAGACATTAGCCATATTTCGCCCATGCCTTTTCTCAGTTTGTCCTCTCTGATGGTGAACTTGGCATATGACGGACAAAATGAAGGAGAAACCTGGCTTACGCTCATCCAGCTTACCTCGCCGTAGTGAATATGTTGTGTGAACGGTTCCAACAAGACACCACACAGTCATCAGCGTATCATGTAGTCCTGCCAAGAAGCTTTTCTGAGCAAAATACAAAACAGTCGGGGCAACACTGGGTTTGCGGATTAAATCTGTCCTTGATTCTGTTACGGAATTCTGCCAGGAGTGTGTGGGAGCTGCAACAATTATTAATACAATCATGAACCTTGAACAATTCAGTACCAAAGTAAAAACGTTATGCTTTATATAGAAGTGTGTGTTTATGTACATCTGTATGTATTTGTCATACATGTATTTCCAAACAATTCCTTTCAATTGTAGACCAATATGTATCGTATATAAATGCACAGTACATGTTGCTCAAAGTGTTGTTCTCTCTTCTCTACAGCTCGCATCCACTAACTCTGCTAACAGCAGCCAGACGACTGCAGCTGACAACAAAGGTACGTTTTCGACTTTCTGTACCCTCCATAATTATGCCAAAGGTGCTGCAAACGTCGGCAAACAATGTGAACATGATCTTGCATTATCCATCCACTTGGCATCTTTTCAGACAACCCTTGACAGCTTTGTAAAGGCAGCAACATTTTTTTTTAGCAGACATCAACAACTTTCCTCTGAGAACATTTCCATTGAGGTTCTTATAGTCTTCCGGCTTACTCGTAATCAATAATTTTCTCTCAAACTTGCATTAACCCTGCAGTTTAGTCATTGGAATTGGAAAAGAAGAAAAGCTTTTAAGGGAGCCTAGTCATTTCTGATACTCGGATACTAGGAAGTATTTCAAAATATATTTTTTATAACTGGCATCATCATCACTTTTATTAAATAATGTAAAATGAAGTGAGACTGTACTGGTGTATTATATTAAACACTAGCTGGGCATTTGTTTCCAGTCATTCTTTAGATATGAACGTCTTAAACATCACTAAATCTTCTGATGTAGTCGCCAAGTGCTAGAAGTGTTCGAGAGGCATGTTTGAAATTCTCTCCATCAACCTTTCGTTTTTTTCTGTCTTTTTCTTCCCCTCTTTGAGCGTCCACCAAACAAGAAAACCTTGACATTCTGTTTTAAAAGAGGTCACTCGGGTCAGACCACTAATTTTCCATGAGCTAAGCAAACCGAGACAAGGCCGTCTTTTTTTGGCAGGAATCACCAGTGTGTCAGCCAGGAAAAGTTGGCCTTGGCTTAACTTTTGTGCAACGTTGCTCATCAATAACAGATTTCAGCCGTGTGAACATTTACCATCTATCAATGCACCACTTTATCATATCATATCCATCATAAAAGCTGACTTGACCTCTGCACAATGTTCTGACTGCACAAACATAACTCACCTCATCCATGTCAAAGCATTTTAATTTGTGCTGTTTTATGTTGTAATTTGTGTTGTGATTGGATGCCACAGTGTAATCATCTTGCTGCAAACTGAAATCTACCCTAGGGTATTAATAAAGTTACCTTACCACCAGTGGGAGGAGTTTGCTTGTCATGTGTATGCATGGTTTCTTTTTACCCTTTCACTATATATCTATTTTACTTGCTTTGGGAGTTGTTGTTTTCATCTTAGCTTTTTTGTGTGGAATATTTAATTAAGTAACATCAAAACGTTACAGAACCTATGCTGTGTATGATTCAGATTTAGCACACACACAGTATGTACAGGTAGATTGTGAGGAGATATTCACTGATTCTGACAACAAGCGTTGTAAAAATAGCTGACTCCTGAAGTCTTTCCATTTGTGTCTCTTTAATCCACATTGTTATGTTTCTTTTCATTATCATCTGTACCTTTCATCCTGTGTCCTATCTTCTCTCGGTTGCATGAATATGTTTCTGTTCTAGCCCTAAGGCAAGGTTCACCTGCTGTAACAGCGATGGTGCATACAGCTAACAGCTATGAAGAGAATGTACAGTAGAAATGTAGATAGATTCAGGCTAATCATAGTGCTCAGATTCAAACTCTTGCTTCTGAGACACATACAGATTCTGCAGACTAAGGTATCTCAACTACTGTTATATTAATTGAAATCCTGGTTCAGACACAAGCCTTTGTTGGTTGATTGTACCCAAATCTTTTTAATAGTTATGTGTGGAAGTATGTTGCTGTTATGGAAGTACCCTTTTTTGAGGAGAAGTTAAGACTTACGTAACTGTATTCTTAAATGCAAATAATTTGATACACCATACTAAGCTACCTCATGTGTACATATTAATGGCTGCTTAATAGCCAATCACCTATTGTTATCCTAGTTTTGGTTTGTACAACAGTATGAATGCTGGCCTTATGATTGACCAACCAAACTGTGCCAGGGTTTGAGTTAAATGGACTAAACATTGCACTGGTAAAAGTGCCCTTCGAAAGGGAATACTTTTTTAGTTGAGCAGTTCCTTATAACTGAAATATAATAGGGAAATCGTTGGTTTCTGAATAGCCACACACGTTCCTCTGCCTTTAATAAAAACAAGATCGTAAGAGATCATTCTGCATGACAGTGCTCATCTACAAGTTTGGCTGCTTGCTCATCCACACCACCCTTTGCAGTCGTCAGGACAGATTAGACGGACATGCAGTGTGATTTTTAAAGCACCATCAAACTTTAATGTGTCACTGTCAGTAAAGTACAGTTATAGTCTACAGCTTTTATCACCTTGTTTTCCTTTGTTCTCATTTTTCATTCCCAAATGTGTTGGAAAGACTTGAGCTGTTCCACACTGCTCAAGCTTCCTCTTGTACAATAACAGCCACTCTATGTGACGCTCTTAGCCTCAGTTTTTACTTTTTCCATCGCCTGGAACAGTCCTTTGTTTGGTCAAGAAGAAAAATTCATTGCAATGCTGCTTGTAAACTGAAGTATTGATATGTTGATCCTCTTCCACACTGGTGTGTATTAACCTTCCACCCTTTACCCTCACATCCCCCCCTCTAGAGAAGGCATCGGCAGCCAAGCCTCAGGAGCCAGAGGAGGAAGTGGACATCGACCTGGAGGCACCGGAGACGGAGAAGGCAGCGCTCGCCATCCAGAACCAGTTCAGACGTTTCAAGAAGAACAAGAAGTAGAGTGACTGATTGTAAAAGAAAATAATGAAATGAGAAAAAATGAAAAAAGAAAAAAAAAACTTTCCGCAGAAATACAGTAAATGATTGAGATGAATGGTTTTAAGGGGGGGGGGGGGAGGGTTACGGAGCAGGGCTTTGAACTGTTCAGGATTAATTGTCATATTATGCAAAGTGTCATGAAACGCCTTTTTGCATGAGAGATCGACTGATATCAAGGATGAGGAAGCTTCAATGGGGGGGGGGGGGGCAAGAAAGATTAGAGAGAAAGAAAAGTTGGAGATTTGGAATTTATTATCTAGCATGACGAAAAATACTGTAACCTCCCGTCACCAAATGAACCTTTGCAAACGTCCCCACACCATCAGCCGTGTCTGTGTCACCCAATGCTCCCAACCAACCATTCAACACCCCCTATCCCGTGTCCTCGCCAATCCCCAAACACAAGCAACACGCCTGGCACGCGAGCAGACCTGAAAGTGCTGCTTAAAATACAGATACACACTTCTCTCTGCTGACTGACAGAACAAGCACACTATCTTCAACGTCGACGAAACGGGAACGCACAAATAGAAGTGAAGCACACACACTCTCTGGTTTCCAGTATACTTTCTTTCCGACTCCCTCGCCATCAAAAGCTTTCTCTCATTCATTCTCTTTCTCTCTGTCTGTCTGTCTCTCTCTCTCAATCTGTACTGATGAAAATAACACCCAGTAACTGTCTCAGGTGTAAAATCACCTCTGTATGGCCTCCCGCGTGGGCCAGTTATTGGATCGGCCTGTGCCCGTCTAATCTCGCAGGTGACGGAGGCGGTGGTCATGGAAACTGGCTGGCTACTAACTCCCAATGTCGAAAGGCAATTTGCTGCAGGCAAGATCAATACGTAATGGAAAGTAGACACAAGCCGCATGTGAGCCATTAACACCTCTCACAAATTACGGACAGTTATTGACGCGTTAGTGGTCATCAAGTGTTCATGTGTTCACAGTGTATGCATCTTTTAAGGAGGCTCTCAGTGATACCTTATGCTGTTTAATATCAATGGGCTCTGGCCGTGAAAATTCATTCAAGCAATTACGTATTGAATAAAACAACTGTTCGAGTGGCTGAGATGGCGCAGTGTTATTAGACCTGAATAGGTTTTAGTGGAGGCTGCGGTGCTGCAACCCCTGCCTCTCTCAGCAATAGTCCAAGACGGAATCATTTCTCACTGTTTCCATTCGAATAAACTCACAACAGCAGGGGTCTGGCACAGGAGGAGAAGTCTGGCGATGTAAGATAATATTTTCTTTCACACTTGTTGGTTGTGAATAGACCCTTCCCTGTGCCAGGTAAACCTTGCTGGACTTGTATTGCCAGTGTTGACTGCTCACTAAGCCTCCACTCTTTAGTTACTGTTGCTACGCCTGTGCCACGTCAAATCCTTAAATTGCTTTTACGACAATGACTCTCTGGTGTCAGCCAATTTGCTGGAGCTTAATCTTATTTCTAGACGTTTACCGTTTTAGCGGGTGAAATTACAACTGTCACCGGATATGTTTTTAAGCTGTAGCTAGCTAGCTAATTAAGCGAAGGTAAGCTCCAAACTTTAGTCCTGGCTGAACCTTTGTTGTTTTAGCTGCGGGAGTGTTTTAAACGTGCACTTGGGTGCGTCATACATGATATCCAATCCTACTGTTGAAAGTTTTATGAGAAGAATGTATTGAAGAATGTATTTTGTTCCAACATAAACTCATTTGGCCTCCTATCTTGTTCAAAACTTACCGTAACGCTACGTCATGACATATGAGATTTGAGCTATTACCGAAACATGAGCCAAGTTTATCCATCCACTGAGCAAGTGTAAAAGCTAATAGGTGGAAAGATTTACTGTAAACTCTTTTATTAATAATAGAGTAAATGCATTGTTCTTTCCAAATGAGTAAGACATGTTCAATACGGAAGAAAAACAAGTTCCACGTGAGAAGAGGCTCTTAACATAGCAGAGTAAATAGAGACAGAGTACAGTGTGCATTGTTATCATGCCACAGATTATGGCCTTAGCACCTTTCTACTATCTTTACCCTACCGAGAATAGGTTTTGAACTCTAGCGGGTCTGAAACCAGGCCCCGTAGCCACTCATGTAGGATGACGTGAGCTTGTCCACACATCTTGCCTCCTATTTCTTCTTCTCCCCTTAAGTTCACATTTACAACATTTTTACACGCCGTCTGTCCGCGGGCCGAGAGCTCTCAGCCACGCTCGGTGTCGGGTTACCCGGTGCCCCAGAAGGCAACCGGAGCCTCCGCACCCTTAAATAAACACTTGATAATGATTGGGAGCAGATGCCAGCCTGCGAACCTGAGCCCCGTCACCTTTAGAACGAGACAGGCAAGAAAAGAAAAGAGATACATGGCAGCTGTCGGGCAGGGACGGAAAGAATGACACTGGATGAGAGAAAGAAAATGTACACGAAAAAAAAAAACTAAAGCTATTCCTGTTATTCAGATTCACAAAGCACACTGTACGACTGAATGATTCCTACAATATAGGCCTACAAGACATATTTTGGGACAACACACACACACAAACACACATAAACCCCTGCTTCGTCCATATCCCCGCCCCTCTCCCCCCAACGTCGATGTATGTAGCACACTGAACTGCTTATAAAAAGGCCAGACTTACTATCCAATCGCTTTATTAATAAACTCACTAATTACTCAAATTATTATTGGAATGTATGTAACCTCTTTTCTATTTAGAGGCTAGAGACAAAGAGAAAAAAGAAAAGGCGCAACCAGCACAAGCCACCCGTCATCGCGCACTTCTTTTGTTTGAGTTTTGTTGATGACATCCACTGGGTTTGAAACCCCCTTTTATCCCCAAACTAACTGTATTTGACATGGTTAATCCAATATTAACCTGACATACAATTAGAAATAAGGATTTAAGGTGGCTTTGGCATTGGTAAGCAAACTGCTCACTGGACACCACTAAGATTCGACCACTCTTATATGCTGTACTTGGGTCCTTTTTCTATCCAGCTGTTCAACATCACTCACACTGTACACTTAAAGTAGGCAGTGTTTGTTGAATGTTGTACGCCTGTCCTAAAAATAGTTTACCTTCTGAATTTGGATTATAGTTCCCTCGCTAGCTTGTCTACTTGTAACCCGGGGGCCAATGGAAACAAGCACATTACAAAACCTGCCTCGGAAAACAGGGGAAACTCTGTAGAGCAAGTATTGTGATACAATCAATGCAAAAAAAAAACGAAAACAAAAAAAGCAACAATGATGAGACAATCAGATGATCAAAAATCCAATTTCAGAATCTCCTCAAAATAAATGACTTTACAATTTCTCTGTTTCAGATGGTACAAGATGATGTCATACATCTGTGCACCAAACAGGATTTAACTACATTCAACAGTGGTTTGGTCAGAATGTGGCACACTAGCATCAATGATTTCAGAAAGCAGTCGAAGAGAAGATCACATTTAGACAAAGTCAATCTTCAAACCTATGACTTGACGTTATTTGAAAATATGTTTTCTGAAAAAGCCTTAGCATTTACCAATAACGTGTAAAATCTTCCATAATACAAAGAGGGAATATTTCAAAATTGTCATCATAGGACTTGAACATGAGCCAGCTCCATGTAGCTGAAAGCAGAGTCCCTGTCTGGAGGCTGTAAATAGCTACCTGTCATTCTAATGAAGCTTAATGTTGCTTGGCAACAGACACAACTCGTGAAAAGTAACGCCAAGCCGGTCATTTCAATGTGAAATGCGACTTGTGATAAGCCTTGTGGGATTTGAAGGCGGTGAGATCATTGGGTCCGGTTGGATAAATAATGTGACCCTCTACATTTGAACAAAGGTCACAGGTTTTTGCTCCTCTCATGAGTCACTGTCTGCAGCCGGGCTCCTCAAGGCACTCGACAACATCTTATTGTTCCCCTTTTTCTTCTAGTTGCTAAGGCATAGTGTGAGTCAAATGCTTTTACTCTAAATGTCACCTCTGCCCACTTCACAGGAGCGGTGTTAAAGGCATTTCAGTCAAATTCAGCATGGAATACATTTAAAAAAAGTTTGATAAAGCCATCAAAGTCTCAGTTCCCTATTGTCATTCATAAGTATGCATGTAGTAAAATAAAAAAAAATCTCCCTATTCTGCCCATGTATGACTTCTTACTACTATCAGGCAGCAGGGATATCCATTTTTATTTTCCTTTGCAATATCACAACAGCCAAAAACCTTTACCAATCCTTCCCCTGTGCTTCTCCTAAGCAGCATATTAACTGTTAAAAAGCCATTTTGCGTGGACGCTCTTTGCTAACATAGCTACGGTTATTATGAGATGACGGCCGCTGCAGCTACTTCGGCATGTTGTTCGAGATGTTTCAGGTCAGATCTGTCCAGGCATCATATCACATAGAGTTTTAGCCCCCTGTGGTAGTAAAACTGCACCACATTATATAGCATATAAGGACACTGGTCTCTCTTTCATTTCTGTATTTCTTTGTCAACGCTGTGTGCTTTTAGCTACGCTTTGTTTGCCTGACCTCATTTCACGTTCCCCACCCCCGAAGGCAACCGACCCAGGGCTTCTGTGAATGAGAAGATATAGGATACTCTTATTTCCTCTGTTTAAATCGTGAATAGAGTAAAACAATATGTCTATGTCCAGGATTGGCTTAAGTGAAGTCCCCTACATCCTCCTTAAAATCCTCTTGACGTCACGGCAGACGAGAGCTTGGCAAACAGCGGCGAAGGTTTTTTTTTTTTTTTGTACATACCATTTATACACTTCAGTGTCTGTAAAGTGTCTTCCCCCCTAATTCATGCTTGCTAACTTAATATTCTTCCCCCCCTCCCCCCTCTGCTTGTATACGTTTAAAATCTACATCCACTTCTTATTATGCTTGACGAGACTATAATGTACTTGATAGTGAACAGTAAATTGCTGCGGTACGCCAACAGCGGAGGAGATTTGGGCACAGCTTTACGGCCTATAGAAAAGACATCAAAGCCATACTTCTAGAGAACAAGAACATGTATATTTAGATAATCTTTTTTTTTTCTTTCTCGTGCATCCCCTTTTTCTGTCACGTTGTTTTGTAGTGGTGTGAAAGCAACAGTCGAACAAATCAGACGAAGAAGAAGAAGAAAAAAAATCCAGTGTGTCCCTCTCTCTGTCAAACGACCATGCTCCCAAAAAGAAAGCATGTGAAGTAGTATGATTTTTTTTTTAGTTTGTGTTTTAAGATGATTGTACGTTCACGGTGTGTGGCGGGCTTCGACCCCCTTGACACAGCTACGCCCCAATCACTGACCACTGTCCTTTCAGGGAGGCATCTGCCAATCAGGAAGCTCTACAGGGCCCCATCCCACAAAACTCCACCCACTCTTCTTATAGCCTCGTCGCTTCTTCTACCATGATGATTGATTGCTTTATTTATTTATTGCCGGTTTTTATTAATTAATTAAGTTTCTATAATTCATGTGGATACTTGCGTTGTTATCGTTGTTGTTGTTGTGAACTACTTCTCCTCCTCCTAACCCGACTTGTTTTGTTGTGTTTCTGACGTGAAGGCATGTGAAATCCATATTTGTATGTTTTTAGGCTATAAATTCCCCCCTCGGTGTATTTTTTGACATTTCAATCTATGATGATGTGTTGGACATTCAGAGAAAATGGTGGCTATAAAGGTGAGAATGCACAAGAACACTCCCTGTACTGTGTTTTTCTGCACTAAATAAAATTTGCTGCATATTGCTTTGAAATCTATACTGTTTCCTGTTGATTTTGTCATTGACTTGCATTTAACACCAAAACACTGAAGCTCTTCGTCACCCTTCGTCCACGTAAACTTCACCTCGGCTGACATTGTACTTTTAATTAACACGCGCATATGTCCCATGTCTGTAGGCGGGTTAAATAAGTTCAAACTAGTCTGAATGTAGAGCTCCCAAAGTAATTTCAATTGTCTGAACAGTGTCCTTTTGACCTGGGCCCTTCGGGGGATCGTAGTATTGCTATGAGGGCCCCCCCACAGGAGCTGGTTTTAATCTCCTGTCCCTCCTCTGGGTACTGTTCCAGTTCAGACAGGCTTACAGATGACAGAACATGGCTCCTTCAAAACACTGCTGGAACGTAGGAATTTCGGCGCACTCAATTATACCCAGGGTAAACAGAACGCTTTGTCTTTGCTTATCTGCTTGACACACATGAATGAAAGTACATGAGTCACACCGAAAGGGTCGGAGAGGTCTTGCATGCATCAATGGTCCCACCTAGGAATAGATTAGTGTACACTGGAGTTAAATAAGGACAGTTAAAAAAATAAATAAATTAAACATCTCAGGATAAATGAATAAAATAAATAGGAGCTGCTTAGTTGTGTTTTGGTGCAAGAGCATATCATTGGGGGGTGGGGAAGGGGGGGGTACAGATCCTCTTATGGCTTTCTGCAAAACACTGCTAACAGTTCAAATGCAAAAACAATCTTTGTATACTGTATTTCCCAAACATTTCAATCTGGACCTTTTGACAGAAAAATCAGCAGCCCGGAAAAACAAGAGTAATCATGCTCCTTGAGTGTGATTCAAGTAGCCTGCCTCCATCAGTGATTGAGTGTGTGTGTTTGGGTGTGGGGGGCTTCAGAGAAAATAAGCAATATAAATGTAGTCAGTTCTATTAAAGTCAACTCTGATCAAGCACTCATCATGCCGTTTTCTGGTTCGGTTCTCGTCTATCTTTCTTGCGATTGACGCGATAATTCAACATTCATGACTCAGGATCAGGAAATTTTGTATTGGATATAAAAACGGCTGTCAGACAGCTGCAGTGCAGGAAGACAAATGTTCATTGCACTTTAATCAAAGTGCATTGAATCAGTGCATGCATCCTTTTCCACCCTCTTCATTTCAAAGCTGTATTTGATTCAGTTACTAAGAGCCCTAACAACGTTTCCTAAAGTGCCATAGTTAAGTAAGTCTAATGTTATTTAAACCCATGCATGACCTTGGTGTAGGATTTTAACTTAACGAACACATTGTCCGATCAATGCAGTTTTTACTGATTGGGTGCAGTGATCCTAAAACTTACAGTGGTGTGTGCATCCATCAATCAATTCCTTATTGTAATTCCCTCCGCTTAAGAATCAATTTATCCTTTTTAGGATCAATGGCCGTTCTTGAAGATCACTTACACTTTTCTTCGATGTTCCAGCAAAAGATCGATACAGTTTCACTGAACCAAAGTCGATCGGGGGTTTTAAATTCACATTTGAGGGAAAATCCGAGTGAAACTGACAATGCATTATCGGACAATGCACATAGTGTATGGGCTATTTGAAAACATAGGAGGTCAGAGGTCACTCTGCATTGTTCATGGAGCTAAACAGAGTCTGACTGTCAAGGTCAAGGTCACTTTTATTTATATAGCACCTTATAAGAACCTAAATTCACCAAAGTGCTTTACATAAAATACATAAATTAAAATACAACAGCACACATTAAAAAACACTTACAGCAATGACACAAAACAATTCATTAAAACGTAAAAGCCTGTGAAAAAAGGTGAGTTTTAAGAGTGGACTTCAAAGTTTCCAGAGACTCAGATGAGCGAATATGGTGTGGTAAGCTGTTCCAAAGTTTCGGGGCAACCACGGAGAATGCACGTTGTAAGTGCTGTATGTAAGTGTAGATAAGGGTTAGGCGGTATCCAATTTCTTTATACTTTTTAACCTTTCCCAAATGATACCGAGGTACTGTATTACCATCTATAGTAAAACCTATTTCTACTTCACCTGTAGCCTATTTGTTATATTTTCTCGCCTAACTACATTTGACAAGTTTACATTGAACTAATCATGAAGAAGCTAACTTTGCAGAATACAAATTCTTACGGAAAACTACACTTGAACACATCCCAATGTAACTCGATACAAACTAAGTTCCAAACGAAGAAAACAACAGCATCACTGCAGTATACAAGTTGCAGTCTTATTTATAAGATGCGATACACAATGCGCAGGGGGACCAACTCGTACTTTTTAAATCATCTTCAAACTCATTGCAAGCATTAGTGGTGCTGCTGCTGGACACAGACACACACTCTTAAGGAAATTATTATAAACATGTGCACATTACACAGCATACTTTTTCATGATCGTCATTGAAGGACTATGCTATTTTTAAATACCCTGAGATAGGGTTTCACTGTATTACTGGCCAACCCATACGTTTTCTCAGTTTGGGGAGAATCTAAAGAAAACAGTGTTTCCAGTGTATTCCTCTGTGATGTTCTATTTCACCAAAACATCTTAAACAAAAGACCATCCTGCAGCTAAAAATAGTCATTGTTTTCAAACCGGTCCATAATTGAAAGATAGGATTTCTCATGTTTATTGAACCACATCATCCTTGAGCCTCAAAAAAATAAAAAAAATAAATGTCTTTGCGTGATCGCATGCCTATGAGACGTGCTGCCAGCCTGTTGTCTTCGGAGGGGCTTAACGTTTTATGACATCTGCGGAGAAGATTTCAAATTTGCACGGAGGATGACGAGGGATGGGATCAGATCAGACGGTATATCAGATTATGTCAGATCCCATCTAAATGGCAGAAGGAATGAGGTAATGTTGCTGTCAACTGCCGCCCTCTGCTCCTGGCCCTGTAAGCTGTTTAAATCAGAATATGCTTTTAAAAGGAAATTCCAACCAGTCTACCAGTCACATAAGCTTACATGTCTCAATTACATTTTGAAAAAAAAAAAAATCACAAACGAATCACCAAGCAGACAAAAGCCATGTGACACATGAAGGTTTTATATGATACGGGTGTCATACAGATGAAATAATTCACACACACCAACACACGCACACACACACACACACACACATACACACACACACACACACACACACACACACACACACACACACACACACACACACACACACACACACACACACAGAGTAGCAACAGGCAGAGCTGCATGTGAATGAAGCACTGCAGTGTTGCAGCATTTCATCTGCTGCATGTGTCTGTGTGGTGAAGATACACTGGAGGCAGAAGGTCACACATTGTATTTCATTTTTTAATTAAGAAAATAAATTGATTTTCAGTGGTTCTTCAACCCTTTTTCCTCTCCACACACATACAGATACAGATACAGCTGCATACTTTACTACTAGGCAGACAGACACTGCTGATGTGTGAGGATGTCGGTCTTTCCCCGGGAAAATCCTCTCCTGCACAAGTGGAGGTGGATTTCAACATTTAAAGAGGCAGTGAAAAACAAAAGTATAAGGGAGGGGGTAAATGTAAGTGTATCTATGCCTAGATGTGCAAAAAAACATCAAAGTGATGACTAACACCAACATCAACAGAAAGCAGGAGCTTAGCAAACGATTTGCATATTTGCTATGATATTGCCTTGGCTCCTTTTAAGTTGCATTGTCTGTGTTAAAAATAGATTGTTACTTCAAAAACATTAATTTTGGAAGTGTATAATATTTTTTCTACGGTCTGGAGGATGGAGAAGATTAAAATATATAGACTGCATCATGAGTACACGTGCAGTGTCTGACTGAACTGAATTCATTATAATTTCATGACATAGTGAATAAATAATAAGTGACTTTCATTTGGGGCGACCTAATAAGGCGCCTGGTTCTTCGCTCATTTATTCATGGTATTGTTGCTGAACGTAATTAGCATGGTAAGTCTCTGATAAACAAAGGGGCACCTGCACTGCTTCAGTGCCCATGAGCAAGGCAATCTGTATTGGTTCCAGAGCCATTGATCTCACTTCCTCTTAAAGGAATACTTCACCCATACGGATCCAGTGTTCTATCATTATAAAATAACTATTATAATATAATGAATGAGGTTTTTCTTCCCTCAGTCTTCCCTCAGTCTTCCCTTGGCCCAGCTGTCCTGTTAATCCTAACCCTTACTGTGATGTCACAAGAAGGAAACTGTAGGGTTAGACAGTGAGACCATAAAACACTCTTTCTGCCTTTTCTCAGGCTAAGATGATCCGATTACAATTATTTTTGCACATTTATACTAAATAGGATCTCCGAGTTCAATACACCTTCATATTCCTACCGGTGAAGTAGGCCTTTAAAGGTGCACTATGCCGTTTCAGTGGATGGGGATCTTTTTACATTTGCAGAGCCTGCGGTTAATTTAGGATATAAATCTTTACTCTACATGTCATTCTTAGTATTGAATAATTATATCATCATAAATTAGAAAACAATTATTTGGAGGAACCTGGAACCGAACGGGAGACAAGAATATGTTTGTAAACCAAAACTGTGGGCCCTGCTGCTGTAAACAACAACAACAACAGTGAAACAGTAACTTTTCAGGAAGCTTTCTAACTTCAAACAGTGTTCCAGGGATCACATTTCCCTGTGAGAAAAAGTTTTTTTATTCAGTTTATACCCTTAGAAAATGTTCACTTCTCTGACACACCCCAAGTTACATAGTGCACTTTTGAAAAGTCCAAATAGAATACCGTCAACTGGGACTGACATAGAGTCTGACAGTGTAATTAAAGCAATACGATTACTCCATTAAGGAATGCCTCATGTTCAGTTCCAATAGGCATCATTTCAGCTTTGGGCTTCTTTGCCCTCCACTTGCCCGGGGCGAAGCGAGGTTATCAGTAACATAGAGTGTGAGATTCTATCCTCACCGACTATCAATAACGCTCACTAACGCTACTGTATCCCCCTAAGGAGACGCAGATATCCTCTCTGAGAAACAGGAGAGCATCAGAAAGGAAGGTGGAAGATGACACACAAGAATTGTCTGTCTGGGTAGTGGACATTCAAGAATTCATGATTCAAAATACTTTATTTGTGACATGCCCATATAAGCCAATTCTCCAAGACATTCTACGTCGCTGTCTAAATGTTTCAATCCTTTTTGTCTCTTTATCAGCGTGTTGTGTGTTTGATGTATTTGCATTGTATTGTGTATGTGTTGTGGTTTTTGCTTTGCACTTGTTGTCGACTCGATATTGCAAATGAGGGTCCCCCCCTCTCAATTGATCTCTCTGGTATATATAAAGGTTAAATGAAGTGAAATCAATGAAGTATGTGCAGTGAAATCTTGGTGTGGCAGACTCTGATTACTGTGCTCAAAATAGAAAATGTACAATAGAATAAAAAATACAATATAAGTTTTTACAAAATATATATACACAAGCAAGGTGAAGGGTTAAAGTTACTGCAAGTATTTACATATACAAAAGTTGCTGAAATGATGACTAGTATAAATCGGTAAAAATAAATCTATATAAACAGGAATAAGATAGGTGATGACAGTGTTCAAGTTGTGTTGCACCATATGGCCAGGGTTAAAGTGTTAAGTTCGATCCCCCGTCTCCCCACACATGTCCAAGTGTCCCTGGGCAAAGAGACACTGAACCCTAAATTCCGATAGTTACCTTGCACCCTGCGTGGTAGCTGCTGCTATCGGTGTGTGAATGTGTGCTGCAGTTGTAAGTCGCTTTGGATAAAAGCGTCTGCTAAATGACATGTAGTGTACTGTTAAAGTGGGAGCGAGCTTACTGGTTTTTTTTCTTGTGTGTTTGAGAGGGAAAAGGAAGATGCATACTAGTGGAAAAGCAGCAGATCTGGAACCCTAAAGCTAGATTTTTTTTTCTTGAGAAAGAGCTGTGCTTATTGGCCAGGCAGGCTTCTCTCAGAGTTCTTCAAATTAGGAGATGAAAGAGGGGGAGATGGAGGTGCAACACGAGGGAGTTTAGAGTGAGAGAGGGTGTGTGTAGAAGAAACACAGCGCAGTGTAGCTTCAAGCAAAGACTCAGGTTGCAGGGAAGAAGAGGGATAACAGGAAGCAATAGAGAGAATAGAAAAGAGAGAGAGAGAGAGGGAGAGAGAGAGACAGCTAAGGAGAAGGGGTACAGCTTCTATTTATAACCCTGAAAGAGAACCTTTGGACTGGGTTATGGAAAAATGAAAACAGACAGACAAAGAACAAAGCGGGGGTAAAAAGAAAGAAAATATATTTTTTTGAAAAAAAGATGAAAAGATGGATGGATACAGTGAAGAGCTAGAGCAGCCACTAGACAGAAAGAGAGGAAGAGAAAGGGGGGAGGAAAGTGGGGGAGGAGGAAGAGGAGGGGGAGGAATACATTTACCTTGACTGACACTGCGACAGGGAGGGAGAGAGAGAGAGAGAGAGAGAAAAAGCAGAATCCCCCCACTCCAAGAAATTGTAGCTCCTCCATAACATCATGCGACACAGTCTCTGCAGTGGGTTTGCTGTAAGGGCTCTCCACTGAATATTATAGCATAATATACACACACAGATGCATTGCCCCCCTATTCAACTACACACACACACACACAAACACAAATACGCTGTCATTTATTCACAAGCTAATGCGGGTTAGAAAAATATCAGTTTTTACCGTTTGTAAAAATTATTCATTGTTGTTCAAAACACCCTTGAAAGCACAGAGCAAGACCACAATAGTAACAATAATTTGTCTTTTGGGGGCAAGCTTTCAAATATACAACTATACTATAACATGGAGGCACAGATGCATAAACCACGTGCAAACACACACACACACACACACACACACATACACAAATGCAGTAGTCAAATGACAGGCTTATGCAGGTTAAATAAAACATGAAAAAATAATGAATTGCTGTTCACACCTACAAACACACAGAACAAAAATAGTAATGCTTAGTCTTTTGGGACAAGCTTTCAGATATACAACTACACACCATATTCAACTATGTGTTTTCAACTATAGTTATTGCTATAAGACCATAGACGCCACAAGCACTGGCACTTTCTTTCAGTAGAGCCGGAAGGAAAATGAAGACATAAAAGGGTGATCAATAATTTGCAACAGATAAATTGGAGATGCCATATACACGGATAGCAGGAAGTAAAGGGTGGATCAATATCATCTCACAAAGCTTGACATGTGGCTCATTTTTAGAAGCGGACCCCCCTCTGTCTAATGCCTCATCGACATCAATGCTGTCGATACCCTGCGGCGCAAAATAAAATCAATTGTTCCTAGAGCTCGGTGGGTGGGTGGTGGCTATTTTCAGGGTCATAATTCAAAAGTTGTTGGAGCAGAAGTTGAAGAATAATTTGAAAAACAAATGTACATCAACAGCAGTATCTAAGCTTATGTTTATGACAACAGTTCTACAGTATTTCTGTATACAGCTCTGGAAAAAAATTAAGAGAACACTCTACATTACTTAATGGAAATGCTCTTAATGACAAAAAAAAATGTATTGGGATTTGGTAGAAATGTTGTCGGTAGTTTATATTATAAAACCAAAATGTTCATTCTACTCAAACATTTGCCTATAAATAGTAAAACGAGAGACACTGAATATTTGGAGTGGTCTCTTCATTTTTTTCCAGAGCTGTAGGTGCAGCATTGATTAAAAGCCAAGGATGCTTGTTGCTGGAATTACCTGAGAGTCATATCCTGTGCTATTGTTGTGTGCTCTCACAGGTTGCCATGGACGACAGCATGGTGGATACCGTATAGGGTAAAAATGCAGCACGAATGTAAAGTGTCTGTTGGCAGGAGGCTGGCGTTGCCTCGGTGACATGGCAGCACAAGGTCGCCCACTAGTGGTGGAAATAAAGGACTGCAGCTTCCGGCACATTGAATATTGCTGTCTGCATCAAACTGAACACTTTTATAGAAGGAAATATTTACAGGGAAATACCAAAAAGATGTTCATACTATGTAGTATGCCATTTAGTATGCCTTCCAAAGATTCTGGATGTCCCAAATACACTAAAGCCGCAATCGCAGTATGCTAAAGATACCCAATTGCCCTTACACATTGCATTTTGCAGTATAAAAACCAGAATGTATGTAGTATATTAGAAAGAAAAAAGTATATGATTTGTAACACAGGGATGATGTCACCATTTGTTGTTGCGATGCAGGTGCCACTTTAGAAAAAGTTGAATAGAGATTCAATAAATTTCCTCGCAACTTGTTTTCCAAATTAAATTTGTGCAATATTTTAGTTGATTACCACGTATCTTTAAGACTTATAAACAAACATTCTCATCCGCCTATGCTCTACTTTTTCGCTAATAAGCAAATGTCAGCATTGTAACATGCTAAAATAAAATGGTGATCATAGTAAATATCAATCATTTTTTATTGTGCTTTTATTCCGAGTTTAATTTTCGAACTTTTTTTTTATACAGAACAATATTATGATCCAAAATTCTAATGTAAATATAGTGTCTGAAACGGGTTAAAAGTGTAACACTGTCTGTAGCATTTAAACAGCAATAAGTCATTCCATGACCTCAATAGGGACACGTATGATTACCATAAACAAACACAGTGATAGTCGGGAAGGCTGACAGCCTCTGAACTTTACTTTGACATTGTATAAAATTGCCCAGAAGAGTGGAAAATCAATTGAACCGCTTTACAGCACAAAACAGCAGTTTTCTTGCAGAATAAGACGGGTTGAGAAATGACAGATGACAGAGAAATTAGACCTGTACCTTTTATCCTGTTCAGTGCAATGAGAACATGTTAAGCTGAGGATGAAAACATTATTCATTCTCATTTGGTTGTACATGAAATGTGGTCTGTATTAGAGTGGTCTAGTCTAACCTCTGGGTTACCACCAGCATTTAAAAGAAATGGGCCTGGCTAAATTAATTCATTTAAATGTAATGATTTGCTTACTGCTACAGTTAGCAAGCTTGTTACAGTTGGAGAGCTTGTTTCCATAATGAAATGATGACAATACAAAGAACAAAATGCCAAGAAATATAAAGAAGCCTAAACAGCTAGAAAGTAGTCACCATTTCACCACATATTTTTACAAAGACACACATGGATAATATGTCTGAGAGAAGGCCTTTAGGCTTTAAAATGTCGAGTCATGGCTATCTTTCATTATTTATTCATTATATTGGCATTACGTAACCCCACGAAAAAATGACATTGGTATAATTACTAGAACTTACATAAGATGTCCCCCGCTGACCTGACCTTCACATTATTTGGCACCATGTGTCCAGATGGGCAGCCAACCTGCTGAGTTACTTTACAGCTAATTAGAGAAACTGTGTGTGTGTGTGTGTGTGTGTGTGTGTGTGTGTGTGTGTGTGTGTGTGTGTGTGTGTGTGTGTGTGTGTGTGTGTGTGTGTGTGCGCATGTGTGTGTGTGTGTGTGTGTGTGCATTTGTACCACATTAAAAGAGACCAACGTTGTACGCATGCGTGCGCTTCAGGGAGCTGACTGCATTACAACACTATTATATGCAGCAAAAAGACAAAAAAGCAATGTCCCAACAACAATACTGAGCTCCTCATCCACAAATAATCATTCTAAAGATATGTACTCACTGGTCATAGAATAAAAATGTAATATTTCAAAGGTCACCATAATGTCTGTTATTGATAAGACACTGAAGTGTGTTACATGCTTGACTTTCAGGAGAGCACACAGAAAGACACAGGGGACAATTTCAGGTGCTAACGTCTTTGATGGATCTATTTATAAAAATATATTTCAGACTGTGTGTCATTGATAGTCTGAGAGGCGGAAGGTTGTTTGATGATAAACTGTGTTGTCAGTGAGGCTGATTTGAACACTACAGGTGATCTGATAAATGGAGCTATTTTTATTCATTTAACTGCTTTGAAGTTAATCATCAAGAGCATCATCATCAAGTTGGTGATTATGGTTCATTATCCCCCAACACCCCATAGTTTGTTTTGTTTGTCATTTGTAACGTTTCAATTGTTTTAATTTGAATATTATTCAAATCCTTCCTTAAAGCTATCGTGCTTAACTATATATATACACATGTATGTTGGTTACATTCAAGCCGTTGTTAAATGAGTTGATTAAGCCCTATCAGCTCCACACAACTTTCTCTGTATTCTCAGAATGGCCTTCATTACAAACTGGTGTCAACCCCCTGACACTGGCACAGGAACTCAAGAAAAATCCCAAGAAGCGCCCAAGAAATGTTTCAGTTGTTGATTCTAAGAAAAAAACCTTGACGTACAGCAGAAGGAATAAAATCCATGCTCAAGGCTAACCTAGATGCGCCGACAGTGTTGTCATAATTACTCAGAATTCTACATGGGGGGGCAACAGAAGTTACGCACTATTGCCTTTAATTGAAGTAAGTAACTTCCTCTTACGCCCTTATGTTACATGACATCAGGAGAATGACATCATCATTCATTGTCATTGACCTCAACACCACAGGGTCCTGCATGGCTTATTGTCTTTTCAGACGGGGAAAAGGTCAGACAGCTTGCGGAAAATTAAAAAAACTTCCAACCAGCCCAGCGAGGTTGACTTTTGGCAGGGGCTCCTGGGAGGTGGTCGAGGTGAAGGAGAAATCGACATGGCTGCAGCTAAGGGAGTGACTTCTATCACTTTGAAGAGGAGAGAACAGAGCACTCCCAAAGTATAGGGTCACACTGGGATGAAGGGCAGTGTGCTCTGTGTGCGCAGGCAAAAAAAAATCCATTCCCTTTAATGCTGTCTCATCCTCCCCGGAGAGTCTGTGGATTACGACAAGAGCTTTACAGTAATACAGAGGCCAATAGACTCACATCGTCACCTTCACAAAGTGCACAGTTTACAGACAGGCTTTATTGTAGAGATCGCACAATGAAAACCCCTGATCAACAGTCATCACTGTAAGCGAAGGTCAACAGTGCAGAAATCACAGTTATCAATATGGACGTACACAATCAAGTTGTTGCCTACTTTGTGATGGATAGATAGATAGATAGATAGATAGATAGATAGATAGATAGATAGATAGATAGATAGATAGATAGATAGATAGATAGATAGATAGATAGATAGATAGATAGATAGATAGATAGATAGATAGATAGATAGATAGATAGATAGATAGATAGATAGATAGATAGATAGATAGTTTAGCATAAGCTTTTTCAGCATGCACACGCATTCTCACCAGGAAATGCATTATCTAGTCAACATTCTTTTAGTAAAGTGTCCCAAAGTCCTTTTTAAATGGAGGGAAAACAGGGAACTTGATTTGGTTTTAGTTGTTGTTGTTTTTACATGGCTACACCACAGAGAGCCACAGAAATCTGGGTGTGCTAACAATAGAGAGGGGAGGGCCCATGTGTGTGTGTGTGGAGGTTTGGGTGTGTCACACAGGAGAATGGGAGGGGCCACTTTGAGTTTCAGGAAGAGCCCTGCACCTGTGTTCAGTGTGGGATTAACAGCTAACAGTGCATGAAGTGAAGGGCCACAAACTGCTACAAGTCAGAGGAAAACATGCAGAGTAAGTTCATTATCTGATTCAAGTTGTTATTAAATTGTTGTTTTGATGGTGATGTGTCTTATATTGACTGTAGGCCATGTCATGTTTAGTTGATCTTTTTTTTTCCTGTCTAGTTTTCTTGTCCAACTTGTACAATAGTTGAACAGTGACAAACAAAGTGGTGAAAGAGCAGACTTCTAATACAACATTTGAGAAAAACTGTTTTAGTGTCACATTTATGGAGAGCTGATATCTTTTAAAACATATTCTCATGTTATTTTGTCTGATTTAATGTCCTGGAATGATGCTACAACAATGGCTGACATGTTTAAATCCTGTCTCCTCAGTGGCCGTCAGCACATTTAATTGCCAATGAAACCCTCTTAAATAATACATTTCACATCAATACATTCAGATTCTGTAACCTCTGGTATGTTCGCATGAAGCCAGGCAATGTACAAAGTAGTTGTTTGTGCTATCTGTAGCAGTGTAAGTTTCCGATTGGGAGTCTTGTTTTCTTTAAAACCTGGCGCAGGTGGAAAGGCCTGAGTTTCTGCATTCCTCAGATAGTTTGTCACAGAGGCACTGGACTGAATGACGCTCTCAGATACACACTTCCTTGTTTGATAAAGCCCTGTGGTATACTGACTATTAGATAACATTCATGTGGCTGTTGCAAAGTTGTTTTCTCATCTTGTAGCTTTACTGCCTAAGCAATCGTAACTAAAAATTGTGTCACTTGAACTCCTTGTGCACTTCTTTTTCTTTGTTTATATGTCCTAAGAAAAATACTTTGAACACATTAAATCACCCACATATAAACAGCATAGTCCCATTATAAATGAACCAAGTCACATTTTGTAGGATTTTACAGCATGGTGTAAAACAACATCTATACACGTGTTCCCTTTATGACCGAACTTACGTGCCAAAAGAACAATACTTCTCCCTGTGCACACGCTGACCTTTGAGCCTGTAGTCAAGACTGAGGGCAACACAGACGTCACAAATACTCAGCCCATCACTATGTCTATGAGTGAGCAGTGTCATAAGGTTTACTCTGAATATTAGAACATACAGCCAGACTTATTGTCAGACGCAGAAAACAACACACACCCTATTAAGTCATGTTATGAGAATGAAAAGAATGTATAGTTGGTTCTAAGTATGCCAGTTGGTTCTAAGTATGCCAGTGCAACTACTGAACTGCTATCTGAATGGAATCCCTTGAATTCCCTATTGAAGCAGTTTCACAGTAATTCACACTTCAGTACAGTTCCTGTCTCAGGCTCGACTGGCATGTGACTGCATTAACTCATGCATGACATAAAGGTGTGAAAGACACCTTGGGTTGGCGAGACCTCAGAGACCAAACAAATCTGTCAGTCTTGATTTTAGTATTTCTAGAAATGGAGTCCTCTGTCTTTGTAGAAACTGTAATACTTAAAGGAATACTTCACCCACACGGAACCGGCCTTCTATCATTCTAAAATCGCTATTATAATCAAATTAATTAGGTTTTTTCTTCCCTCAGTCTTCCCTTGGCCCAGCTGTCCTGTTAATCCTAGATTTTACCATGTGTGATGTCACACATCTGGAGAAAGCTTGTTTTTAAAATCACTTTTTAGGCTTGGACTTTGTCTTTTATAAGTATTTGACTTCGACAAAATATAAATATTGACCGGCTTAGCGTCACACTTCTACAATACAGTAAAACTAAAAACATGTGCTACCATGTGAATGTGTATGATTGCTGTATGTTTGAGGTGGTGGTCGGAGGGGCCGATGGTGCGGAATGGCAGCCACGCTTCCGTCAGTCTGCCCCAGGGCAGCTGTGGCTACTATGGTAGTTTACCACCACCGGTATGACTGTGTGTGAACGAATTGAACCTGTAACCCTGTAAAGCGCTTTGAGTCAACAACAGCGAAATAAAGCGCTATATAAATCCAATCAATTATTAATTATTAATTATTATAAATTATTATTACCTGTATTTCATAGCTTTGGCCCTATTTATAGCATTGCTGCTAGCTACGGTGGGTCAGTCCTAGCCACTTAGTTTACATACCGGTTTACAGAGCCTAGGCTGTGTACTACTAACACAGGATTTTCTTTTCAACACACACACACACACACACACACACACACACACACACACACACACACACACACACACACAGTACGGACAGGCAGCATATTGTGAGGAGATATTTATCGGTTTTGACAACAAGCGTTCTCCAGAATCCCTATCTCCACCTTTTTAAAAATGTGAGCATCAAAACAACATCCTGCCTGTAATGTAATGTAATATAATATTTCAATCCTCTTGTCTTTCCAGGCATGACGAGCTCTCCGGGCGGCCGGGTCATCTCGGAGGAGCAGTTCTGCTGCTCCATCTGTCTGGAGGTGTTCGTGGAGCCCATCTCCACGCCGTGCGGCCACAGCTTCTGCAAGGCCTGTCTGCAGGGCTACTGGAACCACAGCAAGAAGTTCACCTGCCCCATGTGCAAGAAGAGCTACTCCAAGAGGCCCGAGATGAGCGTCAACAGGGTGCTGGCCGAAATCTCCACCCAGTTCGCGGGGCTGATGCAGGCTGGAGGTGGTGGGGGAGGGGGTGGAGGTGGGGGAGGGGCAGGGGCAGGGGGTTCCTTGCGAGCGTCCACCCTCAACCTGAGCTTAGATACGGCCCACGGGAGCCCACCTCGCGGGTCAGATAACGGGGAGTTTGCGCGGGCCGGAGAGGTGCCCTGTGACGCCTGCATCGGGAGGAAGGTGAAGGCACTCAAGTCCTGCCTCAGCTGTCCGGGGTCCTTCTGCGAGAACCACCTCAAGCATCACAAAAAGGTTTTTTTCTTTTTTTTTCCGTCAAAGATCGGTTTTATTTTTACGTGTCAGTCCCTTGATTAGTTCTTTTTTTTGTGATTGTATTATTTCTTCCTACTTTTTAATCATTATTCTGTCCTGGAACACAAATGTTAATCCCGTTCATTTACATTGGCCAAGCAAAAGAAAATACACTTGTTTTAGCTTGACAAAGTCATACATTTCATGTTCCCACCTCTTTATAAATATTATGTATTTCTGTATCTCTTTTTGTTGTGTCATTTTATTTTATGGTATGGACAACCCATCACTCATCACCACACATGTCATTGTCTCTCAGTTAAAATGGCCTGCTACTACCAGCCCCTTTGCAGATTTACTGAATGTAATCATGGTTAAGATTCTTGTTCACATCTTGTTGATATCTTCCACCATGGGGTGCTATCCAAACCACAGCCCTGAGTTCAATATTTGAACATTTTGCCCTTTCAAAGCTTTAAATGTTCCCCTCCACGCAGGTGAAGACCCTGATGTCCCATCGTCTGGTCGAGCCCACGTTTCACCTGGAGGAGAAGATCTGCAAGAAACACGATCGTCTGCTGGAGGTTTACTGTCGCACCGACCACACCTGCATCTGTACGGCCTGCGCCGAGGCCACGCACAAGTCACATGACATGGTCTCAGCCGACCACGAGTGGAAGAAGAAGATGGTGAGACACGTTTTGATCGATTGAGGCGCTTTTGCAGCAACTTTTAAAGCTATAGTGCGTAACTCTTTCATATCAATGAATGATGGTTACGTTCAAGTTATAGCCCGACGAGTTGACACAAAGTTGATCAAGCCCATCAGCTCTACAAAACTCTGTTACAGAAGTTACGTAATATAGCTTTAAACTGTAACCATCCTTTTTCCCACATATAGCAGGTGTTTTGAAATGTTGTGAGGAACAGGCTTTGATACTATATTTTGCCTTCAAAGCCGATGATGGAGGCCTCACTGAAAGTTGCGAGGACTTTTCGTGCAAGTTTTATGATGTAACGCTACGGCTATGTTGGTTTCAGTGAGCCACAATCGCAATGATGTTTTTCTTCTTCTTCTTTGCAGAGTAATCTGGGTAAGAAGAGGTCTGAGCTCAAACATCTGATCAAGGAGAGAGCAAAGAAACTGGAGGAGATCAAACAATCCATCAAGGTCATCAAGGTGAGTCGGCCGGGTGTATTTTTGATGATGTGTGCAGCTCCTGTTTGATCAAATCCACATAAATAAGTTCAAGGAAAAAAAAATTCAAAGAAGATTTTGGAATTTAAAATGTGTTGACAGGATAAACCCCCTGACATTTTCAAGAGTCAGTGCATAAAAACATACCACACATTGTGCACAAAACAATAACACAACCTGTGTGATGACATTCATTCATACTGTATAAAAGTGAACTTCTGGGCTCAAGATAATTAATTTAAAATAGAGGGGAAAAAGGCCAGGTTTCATTAACCATACAAATATAAAGATTTCTGGAGAGACTGGGGGAACAGAGTAGCAACACTAGAAAGAGCATCTCTATAAACACAATGTGGTATATGACTGTAAAAAATGAATATGAGCCAATGAATTTTTTTTACTGGCATTTAACAAGAGCGTCACACATATTACAATGATAGGTATGAAAGTGACATTTTGAAAATAAATCTACATTGTTACTGTAATAAGATTATATTAAATGGTATATTATTTGAATGATCTCATAACATTTTCGGTTGCCTCCATGTAGTTAACTAGCGTAGTATTGGTCTCTTAGTAGTGTTTGTTATTTTATATTGATGGTAAACCTGTCTTTGTGGATCCAGCCGTCTCTTGTACTGTACTACACGTTAAATATTTGCCCAGTTTGTCAAAAGGCTTTATTTGTTTTCTAAGCACCGCTAGTTTCCAAGCACGCAAACACCCAACCTAAACTCATTGTTTTGCTATGGCACTTGGGCAGGACACCACAGCTGTTGATGGCACGTCATCTCACTAACATATCACTCGCCGTGCCCCAGATTTACCTTTTTGTTTTGTCAGAGAATTGGCAAGGCATTAGGTTAGGACATTGCTGGTGTGATGTCTGTCTCATACCACTACGTGCTCTGTGATAATTTGTTTTTCTCTTGTGTGTGTGTATGTAGACTCAGACCACGGCCTGAGGCTGTCAAACCGGTGTGACCAGCCGAAACATTTGCCTGTAGTTTCCCACATCCTTGTAAAGTACCATGAATGACAACATGATGAATCACCCACACACTGTTGGTTCATGTCAATTGAAGCGTTGTAATCGTGTTGTGTAAAACGACCGAAACATGTAACATTGTTATCTAAAGTTTTTACAACTACTATGAGTGTTCAATTACCAGCGGATATCCATGTCTGTGTGTATTGTACAAACACACAACTGAAACATGTTGCAGTGTGCGGATGAGGGCTACTAATAGACTGATAGAGTAAGAGATAGACAATGATGCATCACTGAATTAGGGATTTTTAAAAAGAATCACAAACTGAATTGAGCCTATTGTACTTCATATTAATAAAAAAATAAAAAAACAATAACCTTTATATCCAGTTGAAATATAGACTTATTTGGCGTATTTGTTGAATAAAAGCATAACTGGAGATTAGAGAGTAACATTGAATCCAACACACAGAAAGTTTGAGTTGATGTTTGGTACTTTTATGGGACTTGGCAGGACGTAGGCGTTACCTGTTAGTCCGGTTTTACAAGCAGCATGACAAACACTTAGAGCCACACAAACAACTAGGGTTAAATAAGAGCTGGGATTACTGACAACTGCAACATTGCACTGGTTACTTTCTTGGACTCTAATTGTTTAATTTTAGGCACAGTGTGTAAAGATAGAAACGATTACAAACAAAACATTAAATATCAATACAGTACTTTACGTTGGACAGACGGTACATTACAATACATGAAAGTACATGACTGTACTATGTACTTAAGAACAGGAAACAAAAAACTAAAAAAGTGTCCACAGTGGTCGAGGGGAGATAGCACAGGCCCTGTGATATAACACATTGCACATAATAAAAGTAATTGGACTTGATAAAATAAATAAAACAAAATGACAGAAGGAAAATGCAGGCTCTTCTGATTTTAATGTGTAGTCTCCATGCCAAAGTTGAGGGGCTGAAATAACCCTTGATGACATCACAGGGATTCAAGGAAGTTTATTTAAAATGTTGTAAATACTGTTCCTCATTGCACATCTCCATTTAGTTTCTTTATTTATACCGTTTTGTTTTGCCTTACCGTTTACACTATTAAGAAATCTTACTTATCTAATTTGACCTAATTGTATCCTTTGTTCTTATTGCACCGTTGGTCAATTTCGTTTCCTCTATATGTCTGGTACATATTTTGAAATTGACAAATAAAGCTGACTTTGACTTTGATGACATCACTGTGACATCATCAGGGGTCATTCTCTCAGACCCATCGCTATATTAACGTTTCCCCCCCTCCCCCCCCCCCAGGCGGCCTCTCAGAAGGAGCTGGAGGACAGCTGGCAGGTGTTTGCGGAGCTGCAGCGGCTGGTGGAGCAGAGCCAGGCGGAGCTGGTGGAGCTGATCGCGGTGCGGCAGCGCGAGGCAGAGCGCCACGCCACGGAGCTGGCCCGCGGGCTGGAGAACGAACTGAGCGCCCTGAGGAGACGCAGCAGCGAACTGGAGGCCTACGCACACACCAGCGATAAAGTGATCTTTCTACAGGTACAGTGGAGTGGAGGGGGGGCGGGGGGCTTCCAGTGACGTTACACATACATACATTCTTCTCAAAGAGCTGTGAAATAATCCATTAAGTTGTTCTCAAAGGTGTTAGGTTTGCGACAAAAGGAAATGGTGCAAGATGTTTTTCAAATTTTCCAAAGAATGTAGGTTAATAGGCTCAACTTTTACCTTCTATTATGAAACTTTGCCAGTTGATTCCCTAAGTTAAAAGTAATAATTTTTTAGAAATATTTAAATAAATATGCAAATTAGGTATTATTGAGCTAATTATTTGTAAAACACATTTGATCAATAAAAAAACCTTAGAAAGTCTTAGAAAACACATCTTCGGCCTGTTTTGAAGGACAAAATGTATCATAAATCCGACAATTAACTATAAACAAACACTTCCTTAATAACTTTCAGAGTAATCTAAGAATGACCATGGAAAGTTTAAGACACGTAATGGAAGCAAAATAGCCAAAAATCCCAAAATAGACCAGTGCTTGAAAGAAAGATGTTTTCGCCTGCTGTGTTTCGCCCCGGACAATCAATAATTAAAATCAAAACCCCACTACAGTTGTAGAGCCAAACATGCATGCTGGCATCTGAAGTATTACTTCATTTTATTTTTTCCAGCGAGTGGCCTACATACACACACACACACACACACACACACACACACACACACACACACACACACACACACACACACACACACACACACACACACACTTAATATGTATTTAGGGCACGGCAAGGGAGCTAATTAGTTAAATGGCTGAGGCCTTAACAGATAGCAATGTAGTCTGCTTTTTTTATAGCAAGATCCACTGTACTGTTTATAATGTTACCAATCAGCCTGCAAACGTATGTCATTTTGTAAAGGTCTTTTTTCTATTGTCCTTTTTAATTCAAAATAATAACCAAACAGCCAATTAAATCCAGCGGTTTCCACAGCTGTAGTTGCTAGGAGGTTTGTGACACAACATCAAACAGATTGGTGAACAAAGCCAGCTGCTATGGAAGCCGCCCCCCCCTCGCCCCCCCTCGCCCCCCACCCCTCTGGTGCATTTACCCTAGAATGTTTATGTGGATAGAAATGTGGATATTATTTTCTCTCATGAAAGACATCTTTGAAGTAAAGATTATTTTCCAGAGATAGCGCAAGAGGAAGCTAAGGCAAATATTAGACACACACACACACACACACACACACACACACACACACACACACACACACACACACACACACACACACAGTGAGAATATGCAGACGAACACATTCACTGTTCTGTATCTGTAACTCATCGGGTAAAGTACTCAGTGCTGAGTCTTTTTTATTTTTTGCATTAGTAGACTAATCTGCACCATTTCAAGATTTTTTTTTCGCAACTTAAAGCTGTATAAATTAGACGGCACTTTTCCCCACAACTTGTTTGTAGCTACCCGTCAGTGTCAAAATTCAGCCTAGGCTCTGTAAACAGACATGTAGCTAGCTACGATAGGCCCTCTTTGTTTGCATACCCTTTTATTTACATACCATTTTAGAGTCTAGGCTATGAATTAATACTGGATATTTCTTCACGGCACACACAGTAAGGACAGGTAGTGGATCATGAGCAGATATTCACTAGATTTTGACAAAAAATGATTTTGACAACAAGCGTTCTCCAGAATAGCTGACTCCACCTTTAACTCCCCCGTGAGGCATCATTACATTCTAACCTTTCTACCTTGCTCTTCCGTTTCCTGTAGAACCTGTCGACTCTGTCCCCGCCCCCCGAGCCCACCGATTGGTCGGCTGTCAGCATCAACACCGACCTCTACCTGGGAACCATCCGCTGCTCCGTCAGCAACCTGGTGGACAAGCTGCAGGAGGAGCTGAAGAGGCTGTATGGGAAAGGTGAGGGCAACTCCATAAGACGCAGTCAACTGTGAAAGATACACTGACTTTTAAAACTGTGTTCAATTAGTGAAAAAAAACAGTACTTTATCTGTAACATATTGACAGGTTTCCATGACGAACTGACACATGCCCAATGATACAAGTTGAAAAAGGGCGTTAGTTATATGCACACCCTACCTACTGTGTTTGATTGACCGGCCTTGTATAATGCAGCCACTCTGAATAGTACCACACAAGTGTGTCTGCAAAAAGGTTGATTGAAACATTACATTTTTTAAGCAACATCACTAAAGTTAGTACACGTCATACCCTACCTATGTATAGTCGTTTTTGAAGGGCTATTGTACTGCATGGCATTGTGAGGTGTTCTTGTTATTTTGTCCATCCCCTGCATAAAAAAAACATTACACCGTTATTATTAATTATTTATTTTCTTGGAAATGAGAGAAAATAGCGTCATCCAAATGCTCATAGCGTTATGTAATACTTTGTGTTTTGTAAAAATAAGATTGAATAAGCTGCAGGAAATCAATGCAGAGTTACAGTACAATATATTCAGCAGCCACATCCGAACATCGAGATATGTAGGCCACTGTACGAGCACTTTTAAATAGAAACGTGACTCATCATTGCACCAAACGCCCCCCCACCACACACACACACACACACACACACACACACACACACACACACACACACACACACACACACACACAGAAACAAGCTGGTGGGACAGATGGAGATGGTGTTGATGCCACAGTTCATCCACTTAGAAAGCGATGGGGAGGCAAAGCAGCACGGAGCTGACTGACAGCAACACATGTTTGGAGCATTTACAGCTCTGGATTAGATCTTCATGTTTACCACCCACACGTGCCATCTGCCTTGACTTTGACACTGCAGCTGAATGACTTGCTGACTTAGCCTCTCTGTCTCTCTCTCTGTCTTTGTCTTTGTCTCTGTCTCTCTCTCTCTCTCTCTCAGAGCTCCGGAAGTTACAGAACTATTCAAGTGAGTATACGACTTTAAACTATCAGCTTTGTGATGAGAAGTTTTCCACATATGCTTTGTTTTCTGTGCGGGGAGTCAGTCATGACACATCGTAGGCCTAATGGAGATCCTAGAAGGGTTTTGACCATCTTCAGCAGTGCAACCAAATGTGCAAATGAGATTCAGTTCTCCAAATTGTCCGCTAGATGGCGCCACGTCTTCACAGCACAGACAAGATCAATCCAGGGCCATATGTAGCCAGTGTAGAATGCACTCTGTCAACCTCTATCTATAAAAAAAACATAATGGCCCCTTTGTTCATGGTGAAAGCCAACTATGAAAATAAATATTTCTTTACTATTGTATCAAGCACATGCTCATGAAATGGTAAGGTTCAGAAAATCCCTCCTTGATTTAGATTTAGAGTTGTATTGTCATTGCATATAAAACACAACAAAATAGTTTACAGCAGCACACCAACTAGCAGCATTTAAAAGTGCATCATAAATAGTCATCATAGAAATCAATCAGTCATAAAAACCTTCGACCAAAAATATATATGTGTATACAGTATATTGTATATATTAAATGAGTTAATTGTGACAGTATAAAAGCTGTCATCAATTGAAGAACTCTTGTCTTACTCTTCCCTGCTCTGCCCCCGTCCAGGCGAGGTGATCCTGGACCCGGCCACGGCCCAGAAGAGCCTGGTGGTGTCTGAGGACGGTCGTCAGGTGCGATACGAAGACCGCGCTAAGACCTCCTCCTCCTCCTCCTCCTCCCACAACAACACCAGCGAGGGTCCCAAGCGCTTCAGCCCGGCCCTGTTCGTGCTGGGCAGAGAGGGCCTGAGCTCCGGCCGACACTACTGGGAGGTGGACATGACCCGCAAGACCGCCTGGACCCTGGGCCTGGCAGCCACATCGGCCCGACGCAAAGGGGAGATCAAGCTGAGTCCGGAGGGAGGATACTGGTGCCTGTGGCTGAAGGCCGGGGAGGTGAAAGCTCTGGCCTCCACCCGTCTGACCCTCCACCTGCCCGCCCAGCCCTACAAGGTGGGCATCTTCCTGGATTACGAAGCGGGGCTGGTGTCCTTCTACGACGTGAAGGCCCGTGTGCATCTGTACACCTTCGCGGACACCTTCAGCGAGAGCCTCTACCCCATCTTCAGCCCCTGTCTGGTCCACGACGGAAAGAACTCTTCTCCTCTGGTGCTGACACCGGTTAAACACACCTGAGGTCGACAGCCAAACAGTCATGAAGGTGAAGATTAAGTCAACTGAGTTAAAATGTAATATATTGTATGTGTATAGATGTATATGTTAAAGGTGCAGTGCGTGATGATATCCAAATATTACCTAGGAAACCCATTAAACGCATATGGCCGTTAAGTTTGTCCATTCTGTGCTACTGTAGAAAAATGGCGGTGCAACATGGCGGCCTCTGTGGAGGGTGCCATGCACCTATGTATCTATGTAGATGGATACATATTTATTTTCAAGCAATTATACACAAATTAAAACATATATATATTATTTTTTATTTCTGCCAAGTCTGTTGTGAAAAATGCCAATAAATTCTACACACTGCACCTTTTTAAAGACAAAATAATGTTGGTGTAGACACTGTTTTTCCTCTTTAAATGGGTCCCTTTGTCCTTTATTTTATCATAAAATATCTAAATCTCTCTTCTCAATTACCTGACTGTATGACAGTTTACAAATTTCACAAAGGACTTTACCTCAAAGAACTCGGTCTAATGAAGTAAAAGCAAAGCAAAGTCATTTGCATATCAAAACTACAAACTACAAGACTTTCCCCGTACTTTGGACAGGTCATAATAAAATGAAGGCAAACATTGTGTCTGTTTGGGTCAGAGGAAATCACATATAATATATTGCAATGAATTCATCTTGTACGATAATTTTAAATTATTTTAGATAAACATATGAACAATATGTGAAGGACTTTAGATGATTATTCCAAGGACAAAGGTGACCTGTGGTTCTTACCTTTTTGCAGCCCTGGAGGCTTTACATAATGCAATGAAGTTAAATCGATGTTAATCTATTGTTTAGAGGTTTAGGTTTACCTGGGGGGAAAAAATATAGAGATTCTTGTTGTACAGTACTCTAAGACTATGTCACTGTTTACGATGAGCATTTATTTGAATTGTAATATGGAACCAGGATTGTGTAAAGGGCCATGAAACTATGATCTGTATTTTTGTATCAAGTTTTTCTTTTGTACCTTCTTTCTCAACCCTTTTCATTAAAGACGATCAGTCACAAAAAAATTAAAATTTGTTTTTAATTCATGAGGAGATATTCAATGATTTTGACAACAAGCGTTCTCCAAACCTGCTAACTCCACCTTTAAAAAAGGACCCTATAAGTGACGCTGATACGTAATGTTTTTGCAGACATTTTTAATGACATAGATTGCAATGTCAACAAAACTAGAATTATAGACAAACAAGTTAAAGAATGTCTTCTCCTCAGATCAAACCAAAGATATTTAGCTTTTGCAAAGTGTAAATTCCCGTAGTGTTACAAGGCTGCAGCACTGTAGCTTATTAGTGTTGTTGTCCCCCTCCTGTATTTGACCCAAACTGGACTGCTGCTGGATAGAGCCATTCCTCTTACAGCTCTGAGGGCCATGGCCAGTGAGTATAAATATGTATCTGGGCTAAAAAGAGCGGTAGAGGGTGAGGGAGGGGGGTATATTTTGGGTCTGAGGTCTATGTGTGTGTATTAGTGGTGGTGTTGGGGGGCCGTCGGAGTTTGGCGATGGTCACAGCCCGTCTCAGGTGTCAGTGTACAGAGGAGCCTTGAGGCAGCTGCTTTCTGGTGAGTGTCCCCATATCTTTACTTTTATTTTCTCCTCAACCGTTACTTGCGATTTTAATGTCCACACTGTCACATCTGCTGATCTGTGCAGCTGTAGGCCTCTCAGGGGAGTGTTGTTTGTGAGTTGTATTTTATTTATTTATTTATTTACATGTTTTATTACTACTTTTGAAGAGCTTTTTCCGGAGCTAATTACCTCATTTCTCCACTGTTGTGTACAGATTAAAATTTAAGTTAAACAAATGATTAAATCATAAACAATCGTGGTTACTTATAATAGTTTAGAGCGGGGACGCACTGCAAAACAAGGCCACCAGCTGCACTAATATTTATAGGCCTCTCGCACACACAGAGAGGTTGTGTTAAAAGGAAACTCACTTACTTGCAGTTTCACAGACACTTTGATTACCTTGCAAGCTGTGAAAGAGGCCTGATATATTTAGAGTAACGTTCAGCTAAGGACGAAAACGTCTCTAGAGTTATATATTCAAGTTTTGGCAACATTAAATCAATAGTAGTAACACACATTAGAAGCAGATATAAGCCTATTACAAATATATTGGTATGGCTGTATATGTACAGTATATGTTAGAAGGAAGAATTTGCAGTAAATGCCAAAAATGTGCTTGTTGTAACTTTAAGATAGTGTTGCCATTGCATAGGTTGTCCACCAGAGAGCAGCGACGTCAGATTTGTTTTTTTAAACTTTAAAGGTGCAGTGTTTAAAAGGATTTGGGATCTTTCAGAACAGACCTCGTAGAAATGGAATATCATTTTCGTATTCTTTTAGTGTTATTAGGGTATAATCGCTTGTAAATAAAAATTGTTAAAGCGTTTTATGAGGCTGTTGTCCACTGAAAATGCAGAATAAAAGCTGCTTCTCACCTCATCACTTGAAATTGTGGGAAGACTTGAGGCAGTGGTGGATGATGCCATCTTTAGTAACTAGCTTCTTGTCCTTGAAGGCCACCGTAGCTTCTATGAATTCTCCTATTTAAAATGTAGATGAGATATCATATGGATCGGCCTTCAAAACAATAAAACAACAACACTCTCCATAGGCTCATTTATTCAAAAAAGAAAATAATTAATTTAATCTTACGGTATGCAACTGAACCTTAGTTCCAAACCTTTGGCTATATTTCGTCACAATAAAGCCCTGGCATGGTTTGCATAATACATTTGCATGAAAAAAACCCTAACCCCATATAAAGTCACTCCATCCATCTAACTATAGCGACCTCACATATCTTATTAGGTTTGATGCCCCGTTCAGAGCGCGTATGATTGCGCTGAAAATGTCCCTGCCTCTCCGCCGTGTAGGAATGGCCTCCGCCGGTAACCTATCAGAGGAGCAGGTCCACTGCTCCATCTGCCTGGATGTCTTCACCAACCCTGTGTCCATCCCCTGTGGACACAACTTCTGCCAAAACTGCATCTTGGGATACTGGAAAACCAGTCCTATGTACCAGTGTCCTATGTGTAAGAAGACTTTCTACAAGAGGCCTGACCTTAGCATCAACACCGTCCTCAGGGAGATCGCAGAGCAGTTCAAGGAGATGAGGGTTAGAAGTGCGGAGCAGGAAGACGCCAAAGACAAAAAGTGGGTGATGGAGAGAAGGAAAAAGGAGGATGAGGAGAAGCTTTTGGAGAAAGATCAGAAGCAGCAACTTCTGGAAGAACTGAAGCAAAAGCAGCAAGCGGAGGAGAAGAGAAAGAAAGAGAAACCGGTGGAGAAGAAGCCACATCAAGAGGAGTTACCACCCCTGATCCCTCCCGTCTTTGCACCCAAAACTTCTCCTGCGCAGTCGCCCCAAGCAACAGCTCAAGAACTGCCACCGCTGCCCCAAACGTCACCCCCACCCTCACCCCACATCTCTACCCCTCCATCCCCTCAAACCTCCTCTATATTCCCCCCTCCGTCCTGGGAGGAGGTCCTCTGTGATGTGTGTCTGGGGGAAGGCCGGCCCAAAGCCGTCAAAGCCTGTCTGGTGTGTCTGACGTCCTACTGCGAGGAGCACCTCAAGTCTCACTCTGCAAGGTTCTTTTTTTTTCTTTTTAAATAAATATTTTAATAAATGTGTCAGTGGCAATATTGACCTAAATATCATAAATCAGACAATAAACACAAACTGGACATATGCTTCTTTGATAACCTTCAGAATTGTGCATAGAATGATTATGGAAAGTTTAGTTGACATACGTGATTTAGAAGTTGGGAGTTTTGGTTCAGGGCATTGAAGATAATGGATGTTGAGATTTAAGATGGTTGTTGAGGAGAAATATACAGACACAAACAGACAAGTAAAATAAACACCTTAATGTATATTTCCAACCGTTTATTCAAACAAGTATGAAAGAAGACATGGCATGGAAGTAAACTAGCCAAAAATCTCCAAATTGTGCAACGCTTGAAATAGAACAATGTTTTCGCCTGCCACCCCCACCTCAAATCCAGGTTCACCAAACACAAGCTGATGGAGCCCGTGGCCAACATGGAGGACCGGATGTGTGCCAAGCACCAGAGGCTCCTGGAGCTTTTCTGTAAGAAGGATCAGACCTGCGTGTGTGTTCTCTGCACCGAGACGGACCACAGGGCACACTACACCGTCCCCGTGGAGAGGGAATGCATGGAGAAAAAGGTGAGACGGAAATAATTTATGCTGTATACTGTATGTAACGCCATGTTGACGATAAAATGTCGAAATTTGAAAAGCGGTCCTCTCTCTCATTTGGCCTTCTGTCCAAATAAGCTGAGTGTCTTTCACACCTCAAAATGATGCTTCTTTAAGATCGATTTTGTCTCTTAAATTTTCCTTCCCAGACGTTGTGTAATGAAATGTTAAGATTCCACAATTGTACGGGGCCTGTGCCATGCAGTGATTCTTTAATCATTGTCGTTGAAGTAGGTTAGCTTACAAGCTGACTCTACAAGAATGAACCATAAATAAATCTAATTGACCTTTGGCTCAGTAGCTCCATGCAGCTTCTTGTAGATTTTTAATCTGGAAAATATTATTTATAGTTGCTGGGAGCAGCTGCACCACTCAGAAATGTTTGTGCATAATACGACTCAAGATCTGTCACCAAGATTTAAAAAAAAATTAAAAATCATGGTCAATGGCATATGTTTTTGTCTATGAAATAAGCATTGTGTTCGCCTGTCTTCAGCTTTGTTTGTGTGAAATGGTGTTGTGTTGTGTTGTGTTTTGCAGGCGCAGCTGAAGAGGACAGAAATAGACGTCCAGCACATGATCAAGGAAAGAGTGAAAAAGGTGGAGGAGATGAAACAAGCTGTGGAGCTGAACAAAGTGAGTTCTCCAGAGATTAGATACAGACTTGCTGGTACATTAAAGCTAGAGTGCGTAACTTCTGTCGCCCCCATCTACATGATGTAAGCCTTCTGTGATCACGCATGGATTTGAAACCTTCTGCTGTACGTCCAGGTTTTTTGATAGCAGTAGAATCAACAACTGATACATTTCTTGGGCTCTTCTTGAGCTCCTGTGCCAGTGCCGGTGGAGCGATACCAGTTTGTCATCATAATACCACCAGTAAAGGCATTTAAGCAAAGTTTATAAGTCGCCCAACAATCAGTAGATTAAGTATTTCGTCTTGTATTTTCAGGCCAGTGCAAAGCGAGAGGTGGAGGAAGGCATGACGGTCTTCTCAGAGCTGGTGCGCTCCATCCAGAAGGCCCAGGCCGAGCTGGTTTTGTCCATAGAGGAGAAGCAGAGGCAGACAGAGAGGTGGGCTGAAGACCTCATCGCTGCCCTGGAGCTGGAAATCACCGAGCTGAAGACCAGGAACACGGACCTGGAAAACGTGGCTCGGGCCGACCACATTCACTTCTTAAAGGCGAGGGAGCATGTTGTTTTTCGGCAACACTATGTAACTTAAAAAACTGTTTCAAATATCAAAAATTTTGGAATTTCAATGCATCCACGATTGATATTTCATGCGAGTGCTTTCCTAAGTAGATGGGTCTTAATTCATGCTTTTGCTTTTCATTGCAAAGACGAGATTTGCTTGTTGTTTTTTTGGCTTCTCTGCCACCATCTGGACAGACCTTTTACATTATGTATGCTGAGACAACAGTGCCCTATATCTGCTCTTAACTGTAATGCAATCCAAACATCATTTAAAATGCACTGTAGACTCCAGTGGAATCACTCAAGAATCAAGAAGACGAATACCCTAAAAATTTAAATCCTTATCTGTTTCTGAGTCATTTCCTGTGCTCTATCCTTCTGCAGAACTTCCCGGCCCTCAGCACTCCCCCCTCTGTTAAAGACTGGTCTGAGATCAATGTTCCCACTGACACGTGTATTGGAATGATAAGGAGATCCGTGTCCCAACTGGAGGCAACGTTAGCCGAGATGATCAGCAAACTGGCTGACAGTGGTAAGTTTTAACAGTCTTCTACATACATACAGTATATATACAGTGCATCTAATTGGTTTTAAATTGAGAGCATCACCAGAATGAGTGAGTACTTAATCAAGGCACTGCAGGCGAATAGGTTAAACATGTTAACTCATAGATATCATCATGAAACTTTGCCAGTTTATTTCTCACATTAAAACTATTATTTGTGTGTATTTAAAAAAATATATGTCTTGCCGCCATGTCTTGAAATGTGTTTCTTGTTGTTTGTTTTTCACAGAGATCAAAAAGATTCAGAAGTATACAGGTAAAAAAAAATCCTGCTTTTGGTTTTTTTATCCTTCCATCATCTCAAAACTCTCCAACAGAGCAATTCCTTCATCATGTCTTATGTATTTTTTTCCTACAGCGGACATCACCCTTGACCCGGACACAGCTAACCCGTGGCTGCAGCTTTCTCAGGACAGACATCAGGTGAGACACCTGGGTGCGTGGCAGGACCTCCCGGACCATGCCCAGCGCTTTGACACAGTGGTCATAGTCCTGGGCCGCGAGGGCTTCACCTCGGGTAGACACTACTGGGAGGTCCAGGTCGGGGACAAAGATGACTGGTACATGGGCGTGGCCAGGTCTACCGTCAACAGAAAGGGCAAGATCTCTGTCAGCACCACACAGGGCTACTGGGCTCTGGCCATGAAGAAAGGCCATGGGTACCGGGCGTCAACATCCCCGCCTGTACTGCTCCCCCTCGACCCCAAGCCCAAACGAGTGGGCGTGTACGTGGACTACGAGGAGGGACATGTGTCCTTTTACGACGTGAAGGCTCGGACTCATATCTACACATTCAAAGACACGTTCAAAGAGAAGATCCTGCCGTTTTTCTACCTGTACTGCTGCGACAAAGCCTCAGACACCATGGTGATTTGTCCAGTGAATGAGAAAAGCCTGATCAGGCAAAGCCAATGACAAGTTTGACAAAAGCACTGAAAGGGGAAGACTGACTACGTTGTTGTAGATGAACTGGTTCTGATTGAATCCGGTATTTGATATTTTATGTATATTTGTTACATATATAGTGTAGGTCAACAAATGTATTAATTGTACTCCTTATGCATTCATAGCCTCTTATGAAAGTTGCACAAAGCCTTAAAGGAATATTTTGACTGTCTGAGAAAATACCTTTATGGACACGGCCTTGCTAGCAAAGATCATAAGGACAGTACGCGCTGGTGTCGTAAAAACACTACAGATTTTGTCCAAAGGGGGCGCTAGAATCAGCAAAAACTGAAAGTTCCTCGAAGTCACTTTATAAAAGAAGATTGTTACCACTCTCAAGTCTGTAGGTGAGAACGATCGGCAATTCATCATTGCATTTGCATTGATTGCATGACTGTGTAGTTTTTAGATCTCTGATTTATTGATCGCATGTTAGTTTACAATGAAGTGTGACTGATGCTGCAAAGGTTGTATGCTGAGAATATAAGTGTGTTCTTGTTCCATTACAATAAATGTTCTCGAAAATGTTAAGACTTTCTGGTTTCATGGACTATCAGATAATACTGTTAAAGGCCTACTTCAGCAGTGGGAACATGAAGGTGTTTTGAACTCTGAGATCCTATGAAGTATAAATGTGCAAAAATTGAGATGTCACAACTGGGCAAACTGTAGGGTTAGACAGTGAGAGTCGTAAAACACTCTTTCTGCCTTTTGTCAGGCTAGGATGAACAGATTTCTAAAATTGTTTTACATTTATACTACATAGGATCTCAGAGTTCAATACACCTTCATATTCCCACTGGTGAAGTAGGCCTTTAAGTTTCATTTCAGTGGAATGGTGTGACTTGTCCACACCCACTGAAGCAAGTTGAGCTGCCTCAGCTTCCAGTACTTGTCTTGAGGTGTTGAGTGTTGAATTGTTTTTGGCGCTGTTATCACTGCGTACGGTCTTTCGTGTTCGAGAGAGAACGTTTAGGCCCCCGAATTCACTGAATAATTACGGAGAGTGAGTGAGTAATTTTTCATACTAATTTTGCTGTTTTTCTCCTGTGTGAGCTTTGAAAATACAGATTTGGAAGTGAAGTTATGCAGAACAAATATGAGCATGTTGACTCACATGACTGTGACTCACCGGGCGGGTCAGGATTCACATTGCATAAAAATAGACTTGATGCTTTTCTCTTTTAAAAAGGACTTGTTTTCCTTTTTAAACGTTAATGCTACTGATGAATACCAAAAGTTTTTATTAAAAAAAACATCCAAATGGATATTGGATTAGTTCATATGATAGATGAAAAGGAGTCACTTATTTAAATAGACTTGATTTAAGGGATCTATCAAACATTTGAGCTTCTTTTTCCTAGTTCTGTGGCTTTCCTAGTTCTATTAAGCACAAGGAAAAATCACGGCCTTCTGTCATCTTAAATACTAGATAAATACAGATATAAAAGCATATAAATCACATTGTCTCCCACAGACATTCCATCATGTCATCATCATGCAGTGTCTTTGCTTCATTGCCGGAGGATCATTTCCAGTGTTCCATCTGTCTGAATGTCTTCAGCGACCCGGTCACCACACCATGCGGACACAACTTCTGCAAAACCTGCCTGTGCGAGCGCTGGGACAAGAGCGACATGTGCCAATGTCCCACATGTAAAAAAAGATTCAACGTGAGGCCTGAGATCTCCACCAACGAGGTCATTGAGGAGATTTCAACCCAGATAAAGAAGAGGAAGGTCCAGGCACTTGAAAGCACCGATGCACCGTGGAGGGTGGCGTGTGACGTGTGCACAGACGTCAACCTCATGGCCTCGAAGTCGTGTCTGGTGTGTGTGACATCGTATTGTGAAGCCCACCTGGAGCCTCACCACAGAGTTCCCTCGCTGATGAGACACAAGCTGATTGACCCTGTGGAGAACCTGGAGGAGAAGATGTGTGAAAGGCACGGGAGGATCCTGGAGCTCTTCTGTAGGAAAGAACAGGTATGTATCTGTCTGCTGTGCAGCGAGGTGGACCACAAGGACCACGAGACAGTGTCAGTTGAAGAAGAAGGGGCTCAACAGAAAGTAAGAATTTAATTTCTTAAAGGAGAAGTTACATTTTTTTATTTTTAGCTTGGTTCATCACTCAGTGTTGAAGTGAAGGCGACAGAAACCATTCCTTTAACTGTGCATTTTTGAAGAAGAAAGCTAACGCTCCCATTGACAACCAGTATTTGAGCTAACGTACTTAGCAATGAGCGACCTTTGCCCATTTATTCTTAAAAAAATCAAACAAAGTTAAAGAAATGGTGTTTGTTGCGTCTTGAGCCTGAGAGTGATGCAGCAAGCTAAAACATATATTTTTTTAACTATTTATTTTAGAGTGAAATCAGTAAAATGAAGGACTGACTGGCTCACTCACTTTTGGGTTTTTGAAATTCTACATCTTCAAGGAAAAAATAGATTCTAAGAAAGCAAGGATAAAAATCATGGTTGAGGACAGAATGGAAAAAATAACGGAATTCACAGACTCTTCTGAAATGAGCAGAGTGAGTACTGGGGATTTATTACACATGGATTTTTAAACACTTTAATACAGATCTTTGCTGATGACATGATTTATTTATTTTTTATCATCAGGAAAAAGCAAATCAAGAGCTTGAAGACAGCGATAAACTCTTTAACACACTGATAAATTGTGTACATGAGACACACACTAAACTAAAGTCGAATATCCAGGAGAAGCTCCGAAAATCACAAGACAAGGACGAGGCGATGATCGCAGAGCTGCGGGGGGAGATCGCCCAACTGCAGAAGAATCACTCTGAGCTAGAGGAGCTATCGCAGAGTGACGACCACCTTCAAATACTGCAGGTTTTTTACAATGTTATGACGATATTTCTCTCAAAGTTTGCCCCCTTCTGCATTTTCCACTTTCTTCTAAGGTGGTTGAAGGATTAAGGACCCAACCGAAGTGAGGATCGTGAGGGCAGAATTTGAGTAAAATATGAGTTTCAATGCTAATGTTATACAAACTTCTTTTGGGCATAAAAACGTGTAATAGAAAAAGTGTTTGTTTTAATGAAAGTAATCAGCTGACAAAGTTGAATGATGATATATAAGTTGATTTTTTTTTTTACAATATTCATCTGCAGTGTCTCACCTTAAGGAAATGATTTGCTGTCTTGCCAAAAGTTTGATGAGAAGGTTGCTGTCTTTATGGTATAACAATATCAAACACAGCCTCATAATCATTATGCCTGTGAATCATTTCAGACTTTGAAGTTCCTGAGCACCATGTCAGGCCCCAAAGACTGGTCCAACATCAGGGTTTACTCAGACCTGTGTGTGCAGACGTTGAGGAGAGCCGTGTCTCATCTCGTCCAAACTTTCCAAGCAGAACTGAAAACTCTGACAGAAAAAGGTAAAAATATATTACCAGCGTAGAAAAATCTTATTTTTTCTTTTTCAACTAACTGGTCTGTTCCCACTTCTTACAGAACTGACCAGGATGAGACAATATAAAGGTAAGATCAGAAATCAATCAATTTATTGACTTTCTTGCGGAGTTACTAAAGAAAGATGAGAGCTTTCACTAATCTTCATTTTCTCAGAGTCAGTCGCCTTTGACCCAAACACTGCTGGTTCCGGCCTGATGGTGTCTGAATTTGGGAAACGTTTGAAGTTCTCCAAGACCGCAAGCAGCCCCTTGTTTGACTTGGACAGGTTCGACTGCCCCATGGTTTTAGGGAACAAGGGCTTCACCTCCGGCCGTCACTACTGGGAAGTCCAAGTGGGCCTGAGAAACGACTGGGACGTCGGCGTCGCCAAAGAAACGGTGACCAGAACGGGCAAGATCACACTGACGAAAGCAAATGGCTTCTTCGCCATAGGAAAGAGGGGTTTTGACTATGAAGTTCATAGGAAAGGCTACTCAGTCCTTCACCTGTGTCCCAGGCCGAGAAATGTCGGAGTGTATGTGGACTGTAGTGAAGGCAGGGTCTCGTTCTTTGATGTGGATAGGAAGATGCACATTCACTCATTTGCAGGAGAATGTTTCACCGAGAAGATGTTCCCGTATTTCTATCTGTACAGCCGGGCCAAGAAATCAGAGCCTTTGGTCATTGGCTCTATGGAATCACTCCGTTCTCTGCTTGCTTCCCTTGTTTCAGCTGAACAAAAGGGGATTTGAATAAAGGCTTTGTGCGGTCAAACATTTTGACCACACTCAGAGGAAGCCCTTTAAAACCAATCACATATCATTAGCATGCTAATGATGCCAGCTCAGAGAGTACAGAAAAACACTGTTTAATCCACTCCTTATACTGTAGTTCTTGTGTTTATTGTCTTGGAAAAACTAAAAGGGGATCATTTTCTTCTTCAAATGTGCACAGGGCCCCGAGTCTAAATGGCGCCCGTGGCCATAATAATAAAAAAAAAATGTGTTAAGTATTTAAAATGTTTTGACATATTGGAATGTACTGTATATTAGAATATGGGCTACTTATAATTCCATTGGGATCACTCAATGTAATGATGTATCAATAGGCTGCGGGGTAAGTCTATTGATAACCTATTGGTAACCTCATTTCCAGCGCGGTGAAAACAAATTCAGAACTTTTCCTACCTACCAACGTCACTTCCACACAGGTCGCGCTCGATAAAATCAATGCAAATGACTCTTTTTCAGGTGAAAGTTCAATCAATACGCTATATTGATTGATACTGATTTTGCAATGCTGTCCTGACGCTGCAAGTTGTTTTCCATTCGATTTAAGGTCAATAATGAAATTCACTATTAGAATAAAAGTGGAACAGAGTGTTAACATGTGTTGTATTATTACTATACTAAAACCTGTAGTCAGTGGTTTTGTTGCCCTAGTTTTTTTGGGAGCTGCTGCTGAAATATCACTTTCTTTATTTTCTTTTTTACATCCACGCCTGCTTATCCGGTGCATGTGGGTTTATAAGCATTCAGGAGGAAATGACCCAAGTCCAACAGGGCCGCCCTCTTTCCCAGCAGTGATAGGTGTGTCAATACCTATTACAGAGGAGGTACCAACAGATAACAGTGTAACACAACACTTTAAGAGCCTCAGGAAAGACAAGCTGGTATAGTTCCTTAAGAAAGGTAGGTGTTCTTAATATTTTCAATATTTAATGTCAGATTGTTTTGCCAAATGGAAGAGACAAGCTGTGTGCTTATCATTACATTTTAATTTTCTCATGTCTAAGTTGTGAATTGAGTGACCCAGTTTCACTTTTAGCCATTCAGGCTATTTGGAACTAACATGTCAAAACAGAAATCCACAACCAAAGATATGTTTTAACTGCAAATGCTTTTACTGTATATTCTAACTACAAATGTAGCTAATCAGGTGGGCAACCATGACTTAATCTTTTAATGGAATTACAGAGAATACTCCCTTCTGATTGGCCAGGGGATGTAAAATGTTTTGAATCATCACATGGTGCTGACGTAACGCCGTCACCACTCTGGCTAATACTCAGTTGTATTTTGTTACATTTGTTGAAGGAGATGTGTATGTACATGTTCAGTGCTAATGGAAAATCTGCAGTGAGTCATTTCCAGTAACTGTGGAAAAAAATATTTAGGTTGTGTAACTAAAAACTAAAGCAACACTAAATAAATTAAAAAGATTACGTTGTTTTCTATAGTTATTGGCTTCTTCAGGTTTTTTTCTTTGTATATAGTCTTCAATTCAGTGGAACATTTTGGCGCCAATATATGACCCTTGTAAAAAGTTACAACCTACTTGTGGTTGTGTCGATGTCAGCTAATTTGCGTTGTCATGTTTTAGACATCAGAAACACATGTTAAAAAAATGGCTGGGTGGGGTTGGTTTAACATTTTCCTCTTGTCTGTATAAATGTACTTTAATAGAGTTATTTGATGGCCTCTGGCGTTTTGGTTATGTTGATTCCCGTGGCTGCTGTGAGAACCTATAATCAAAAAACTCACTCGCACATAAACTTATGATTTACTATCTAACCAGTCATTGTCAATCCTTAAACCGCTTCTCTCTATCAAAGCCACAAACAGTTTATGCAGAGCAATTTCATAGACTTTGAGACAGGAGTCTATGAAGGAGTTATAAAGATTCAAAATTGATTTGAGATTGTCAACTCAGGTCAACTGCGCATCACTTTATTGGTTCCTTCTGGTCCCTTCTGCCACGACTATTAAACACTAGTACAAGTGACTTAGTTATTATAATTATAAATTAAATAAAAACGCATTTGATCTCTTATTATTGTTTACCTTTGCTATTTATTTACTTTATAATTGTAATGTATGTACACTACAATGAGACAATGCTGATCATATATTCACAGTCAATTAAGGTTGAGTGATATTCAATGCTACAATTCAATATATATCACAAAATGTATCAACATGACTTTACTTCTTTTTTTTTTACACTTTTTTTTGGAATTTTCAATACAAGACATACACTCAAAATGTGTACCCTTGTTATGCCCAAGAAGTACTGAAAGTCAAATGTGTGCTAATACAAGCCTTTTTTTCCCTTGCAGATACACTTTAACCAATAAGGAATGGGATACGTTGTCATCTGTGCGTGCTGACACCACACCCAAATCAGACCAGGGTTGTTCTCAGCTCACACACACATGGAAAGACAGATCAATTGTTTCGACCTAATGTCAGAGCCTCCTAAGTGCTGCATTTGTCTGGATGAGTTCACCAGCCCGGCTTCCCTCCCCTGTGGACACTGCTTCTGCCTGGGCTGCATAGGCGAATACTGGAGGATCAATGGAGCATGCCAGTGCCCCCTCTGCAAGGCCTTTTACCCCAGCAGGCCTCAGCTACAAACAAACCAAACTGTACTCGTTAATGCCACGGCTAAGGAATCAACTGTGCCTTTAAAAGCGGGAGAGGTTCCCTGTGATGTCTGCCCCGAAAAATGCAGAGCAGTGAAATCCTGCCTGGAGTGCATGGCCTCATATTGTGCAACTCATCTGGAGCCGCATTACAGGAACCAAGAGCTTGGGCGCCATCTCCTGATCAGTGTGGTGAAGAACCTGGATGAGTCCGTGTGTGGACTGCATGGAAAGGCCTTAAACAGGTTCTGCAGAAGTGACCAAACATTCATCTGTGACATGTGCACCGAGTCAGAGCACTGGGGCCATCACATTATAGCAGTCAACAAAGAAGCCGCAAAGAAGAAGGTAAGGACAAATAGAAGCACCACAACATGTTAAGTGTTGAATAGTGTCAGGCCAGCAACATATTCTGCAGACGTTCAGTTTGCTGACTCTTCTCCACTTTTGCTAAACTAGCTTAGTATTTCAGCTATACTAAACTACTGGCAAGCTACATTTAAAAAATACTGTAAAAAGTTAAAAAGTTAGGAAAACTAAAATTTTCAAAGCAACTGTCTAGATTTTTTTAACGGAAAACTGCCACTTTTGAGCCAATTAATTATCTTTTGTCGAGATCCTTTATATGTAATGAAAATGTATCTTTCATAATCATACAAACTTAAAAATGTTAGTTTAATAACCTAATCATTTCAAACAATAGCAGTTGTTCCAACTAATTATAACAAACAAAACCAAGTCAAAATGTTGATTCCAACTTTAAACAGTGTTAAAACTGTGAAAAATATCTGAACCAAAAATAATAAGTTGGCACAACTTTAACTTTTTGAATTCTTTGTATGGAACTCAAGACTTTAGTTAAACAAAAGTTATATTACATATGAATGATAAGCAGGCATTCTTCCTTAAAGGTTTTTAAAGATTTCACATACTAGCGCATCATATTTGACCATTTCAGTTAAATGAAACAGAAAACAAAACAGTGTGGAGGGAGAAGTTCAAAAGAAATCCTTTGAAAGTAAGCGACAATGTTCAACAAACGGATCATCTGGTCTTAATTCTGATGAAACAAGCAAAACCCACTGGCATGACATAAATCATTTGACAATCGTCCTTATTAAAAGAAAAACAGATGGCATCTTTGAAGAGGAAACATACACATTACATGAGAAACTTTCATGAATGATGAAAAAATAGGTCTGTTTTGCATTAGCAGGAATACAAGACCCGATTGACATTATTGATGGGGAAGCGGTTGAGAAGATTGCAACATTCTCCAGAGTTGAAATGTTGAATGAAATATACAACAATGCCATTGAGCATTGGCAGTATTGATGTCAATTACACTGTAGAGATTGCCCCATGCCACAGACGCCATTTTGCTGACGAAATATGTTTTTTTTCACAGTTCACACTAAAAAGGAGAAGGTCGAAACTTCAGCAAGCGATTCAAGAGAGACTGGTTAAAGTTGAGAAAATCCAGGTCTGTGCAGACGTGAGTGAGGACAATCAGAAAGAGGAGTGGGCGCAGAACAAGGAGCTCGTAGGACAACTGGAGGAAGAAATCTCCGAGCTGCGGAGGAGAAACACGCAGCTGGAGCAGCTGGAGCGGACTGAAGACGACCTCCGCTTCCTACAGGTCTGCATCACATTCAAAAGCTTAGATATTTTATCATTCCATTAAAACGCTTATTTTTCTCTTTGTGACTAAATACTGATCGTTAAATGTCGTCTTTCTCTTGTCTCTACAGAGATTTCTATACACTACCTCATCTCAACGATTGGAAAACTGAACACTTTGGTGATTTATACCTTCAAGAGCGATGGAACAAAGTTTATTTTTATATTTTCTTAAAGGTACAGTGTGTAATATAGAAGTTTTTTGATGTCATGTAACGCTCCCTCTCTACCCCTTCGGTTTGGATAATTTACCGAAGCTACGGTGGCCTCTAAGGACAAGATGCAAATATTTGACCAAAGATGGCATCATCCACCACTGCCTCAAGTCTTTCCACAATGTCAAGTGATGAGGTTGAAGATGTGGTTACGTAATGTACAGCAGCATATCTAGTTGGAAAAGAAAAGTTGGACCTCTTGGGAAATATGTTTATGCACTTCAAGACCTGCCACTCCCATATCAATCTGTCTTTATAGCACAAACCAAGATCAACAGTTAGCATGTTATATTTAGTTTGTTTGGTTTACCTGAAAGAAGTGTAAAATCAACTATTCTCCATTTTAATAGATGGTTATGATTTTTAACATTAATATTTTTTAAAGGATTTTTTGTACAGACTAAATGCACAAGGTGTAAACTGTTAATAAGGGAGTTTTATAGGTAGGCTTATAAAGGTGAAATATGTGACCTTTGAACCAAGTCCATGTGTGCGCTTAGATAAGATAACTGGCAGCTGGCATTACATTAAACAGACACCTACGACAGTGGTATTGATCATGTCATTACAATTCTGCCAGGGAGTTGAGAAACATATTTCCTTTAATGTCGAACCTTTGCTAGCTTTTAATGATTCATTTGAATGTATACCCATTTGAACTGTAAGTATTGTGTCGAACAATTGGATGTAATTAACTACGTGCAGCAAAAATATGAATGTACGGATATACAGATTTAAAGAGACCAGATAAATGTATGAAACTCAACTATATTTAATTGTATGAATGTAACTTATGCCTGTGTGGATCATTTTATTTTGACTTTAAGTAGAATGTGATCTTACATGCATCAGTATTTGTATATAGTAATGTTAACATGTTTGAGGCTTTTTTTTTCCTTTTATATGGACGAGTGAAGAACATATCAAGCCTCTAACACTGTTCTGATGCAAAAGAAATTCCATGTTTGTGTAAAAAATATATCGAGGGCTTGGAGCAAAAGGGGCGTAAGTGACATATTTGTCGAAAATTACTTTTTTATACAATTTTAAAGGTCTCGATAAGTTCTATCAAACACAAAATAAACTTAAATAATATTCCATAAATCAATTGTCTTTTGTTGTATGTTTGCCTTAAAAAAAAAATTATTATGAAAGCTAATGTTGAGCAAACTATGTAAACACAGCGCCTTGATGAGTGTCCCAGCAAAGTTTATTTTCAGACTAGTTCAATATTTGTGTGTGAACATGTTGCACATGCCTGTGTGGATAATGTATTTTTGAAGGATAATGTTAATGTTAGGATTATGAAATTTACACAAAACAACTTGCTCAACAGCAAACTATGTACACACAGCGCCTTGATGAGTGTCCCAGCAAAGTTCAATATTTGATGTGTGTAAACATATTGCACACGCCCTCCAGGAGACAAACAGCTGATTTGGTTGCTCATTTGCCTGCTGATGTGCCTCTCCCGTTGAGCAGAGCTTTTGGAACAGAAATGAAACCTAAGCGAGGGAGGGAGGAAGGCCCAGAGCCAGAGGAAGGACACACACACACACACACACCACCGGAAAGTGGAGTGAGAGAGAGACAGGTACCCGTGAGATAAGGAGCATTTCAGCAGCTGAACGGTAATAATTTATATGCACACATAAATATTTGATCATATTACTACCCTTTAATAGGTAAGTCAAAATTAAGTTTCTGTTTCCACCTGTTTTCCCCTCAGTTCGTCTCATTACTTTACATTGTAGGACATTTAGTTTTCTAATATGGCGAATTAAACTCTTGATGGATTGACTGCGGTGTTTTTACACAGGGTTTTGGTTATGGTGACTAAAGGTTTTGGTAGTGTGCATGGTTGTTTGTTACATCATTGATGTTTTTTTAATGTTTTGCTATTGGGATTTAACACAACACACACACACACACACACACACACACACACACACACACACACACACACATAACCTGAACTGACCCTTGGGCGTGTCACCAGTAAAACCTAAAGGCCAGGACACACCGGCCCGATAATCGCCGTCGTAGAGTCGGGAGGGGGCGGGGACACGAATCTGTTTGGTGTGTGCCGTGAAATCGGTCGTCGTAGATGTCGTCGGGTTTCTTTTGTCGGCGGGCAGTCTTTCAGTTGGAGCAATTTGATTTGTGGAGGGCTAGCGAATCAGTGAAGCCCGGAAGTGAGGCGGGTAGCACAAACAGCTAACAACAGTTAGCCATCGTATTAATGTGTTTGTTTCGTTCAGCGAGTACTCACATGCATCAACCCTTGTTGACTGCTCGACACCATGCTCGACACTCTCTGCTAAAAATGGTGCTCTTTATGGTCCATAAATATAAATCCGTATTTCTATCTATGTTTATGGTCTAGAGAGCCGTCCCATCATTTCCGGCTTCCGTATTTTTTCGGGCCACAATACAGATTAGCGCCACCTGCTGTTATGGAGACATTACGTCCCGTGCAAGCGCAGAGCGTACGGAAAGTCAGCAGTCGGTTTGGTGTGTTCTTTGCACTTTTTCGGCCGCGACGGGAAGACTGGAGCTCCCTGAATCGGCAGTCTCCATTTTCGGGTAGTCGGACTGGTGTGTCCTGGCCTTTAAACAGTGTTGATGTTTCCTTGTTTGTTCAGAAAAGCAATACGCTTTTTTAATCTTGGCTTTTTAAATCTGTCCGGTAAACACCTAAATAAGTAATGAGAAATAAGATAAGATAAGATAAGATAAGATAGTCTTTATTGTCACTGTACAGTCACCCGTACAACGAAATTGGGATTGCCAACTGAAGGTGCATTATTACACACAGAAAAAACAGACAAGCAATTTAAGATAAAAACAGTATAAAAACAACAAGACACATAAATAACACAAGAAACAAGACAAGGACAGGCATGTCATAATAAATAAATCTAAAAGGCAGAAAGCATATTGCACTTGTGTAAGTGAGGTAGCCTATGTGTATGTCTGTTTAATGTGTTTACGTTTTTTGAGTGTTCAGTGTCCTGATTGCCCAAGGGAAGAAGCTGTTTGCCAGTCTGTTGGTTCTGCTCTGCAGGCTCCTGTACCTCCTACCAGAGGGCAGTAGGCTGAGCAGGTGGTGGCTGGGATGGAGGTGGTCACGGATTATTTTCTTTGCTCTCGAGAGGCATCGAGAGCTGGCGATGTCATCTAAGGAGGGCAAAGGAGAGCCAATGGTCTTTTCAGCTGACCTTATCACCCTCTGCAGCCTTTTCCTGTCAGCCACTGTGCAGCCAGCATACCACACAGTGATGGAGAAGGCCAGCACACTCTCGATGGTTGAGCGGTAGAAAGTCACCAGCAGCTTCTCCTCCAGTCTGTTCCTCTTGAGTACCCTCAGAAAGTGGAGTCGTTGTTGGGCCTTCTTCACCACCGCTTTGGTGTTAGCTGACCAGGATATGTCCTCAGAGATGTGAGTTCCCAGGAACTTAAAGGTGGAGACTCTCTCCACGCAGTCACCGTTTATGTGGAGAGGAGCGGGGTCAGCTCTGTGTCTCCTGAAATCCATTATGACCTCCTTTGTTTTTGTGGTGTTAAGGGTCAGGTTGTTTGCAGCACACCACTCCACCAGCCGCTGCACCTCATCCCTGTAGGCCGACTCGTCTCCTCCGGTTATGAGCCCCACCACAGTCGTATCATCCGCAAATTTGACTATTGTGTTGGTGGGGTGGGTGGGAGTACAGTCATGTGTGTAGATGGCATACAGGAGTGGGCTCAGCACACAGCCTTGTGGAGAACCCGTACTGAGCATGAGGGTGGAGGAGCTGTGGGTGCCAATCTTAACAGACTGCGGTCGATTTGTTAGAAAATCTTTTATCCAGGCACAGGTGGCCGGGGGGAAGTCCAGGGCAGACAGCTTGCTCACAAGGATGTCCGGGATGATGGTGTTAAATGCCGCGCTGTAGTCGACAAAGAGCATCCTTACGTAGGTCCTTGGGTGTTCTAGGTGGCTGAGTGCTGTGTGGAGGGCTGTGGAGATGGCATCATCAGTAGATCTGTTTGCTTTATATGCAAATTGGAAGGGGTCAAAGGTTGCAGGGAGGCATTCTTTTATGTGATGAGTCATAAGCCTCTCAAAACATTTTGCAACCACTGGTGTTAGTGCAATGGGTCTATAGTCACTGAGGTTATTGATGGTTGAGTTTTTGGGAACAGGGATTATGGTAGCCGACTTGAGACATGGTGGGACGGTGGCACGTGTCAGGGACAGGTTGAAGATCTTGGTGAAGACCCCTGCCAGCTGATCAGCACATGCTTTGATTACTTCGCCAGGCACTCCATCAGGTCCGGTGGCTTTTCTTGTGTGCACTGACCTGAATACACGACTCACTTGATGTTCCTGGATAGTGAGTGTGTGTTGGCTTGTGGACAGAGGGGTCAGCATGTCTGTGTTGGGCCTTGTTGCCTCAAAGCGGGCAAAGAAATGATTTAATTCCTCTGCCAGCGAGGCGTCGGCACTGATGGTCACTGAGGGGCTGCTGTTGTAGTTTGTGATGTGTTTTAATCCCTGCCACACTTGACGTGGGTTGTTGTTTGTCAGATGGTCCTCAACCTTCCTTTTGTAAGCCTGCTTCGCACCTTTAATGCCTCTCCTCAGATCTGCTCTCGCCACGCTGTACAGGGCATTGTCCTTTGTTTTGAAGGCGGCGTTTCGGGCTCTCAGGAGTGACTGGACTTCACTTGTCATCCAGGGTTTACGGTTTGGATAGACTTTGATGTTTTTATCAACCGTCACATTGTCAGTGCAGTATTTGATGTATGACAATACGGTGTCAGTGAAGCCCTGTAGATCCTGTTGTTCAAGGATACTCCAATCTGTGTGAGCGAAGCAGTCCTGCAGTTGGGAGAGTGCACCCTCTGGCCAGGAGAGTGCACCCTTGAGTAGGAAGTAATCCATAGCTTTTACTCTCTGTCCTTCTGTCTATCCAGTTTAGAGACAAGTTTACTTTAGTGCAGAGATACAAAGGTTGAACAGTAAAAGTGATCACTGTAGCTATTGCCCATTACAGCAGGGTGATAGCCTGTGTGTCTAATCAGTTTGATATCCTCGTCAGCCTGCTAATAACTGCATATTATAAAGTATATACAGTAGCTAACTGAAGATTAAGCAGATCTGATAATGAATCTCTAACTGGCTATGATAAGTTTCATTCAATAAACCGGTTTTATGCTATTCTGAAATTAAATGGTTTTAATCAGATATAATGAAAACCTTTTAACAATCTCCATTTACGCCTCTGTCAGCGCAGCATTGACCCGCACACTTTTATTCACTGTTTTAAAACAAATCTGTCTTCTCTAGATGGACAATAAAAACCTTGACCAGGAACAACATGGTGGACAACGTGACAGAGAAGAAGATGAAGCTGGAGGAGACCAAGATGACTACACAGGAGGAGCAATGGCGTCCTTCCCGGGACATGCACAAGGAGACGACTCTGTAGAAGCACAAGCAGCCTTGAGAAAAAGAAGAGAAAAGGAAAAGGACATAGAAGGAGACCAGGATGTCTTCAGTAGTGGAGCACAGGCGTCCTTCGCGGGAGGAGCAGGACACAAAACAGCAGGAGCAATGTCAGCCCTTAAAGGAGGAGCCCAGGATGAAAACCTACGAGGAGCACAAGGAACCAATATGGGAGGAGCAAGGCCAAAGACCACAGGAGGAACTCGAGGTATTCCTGTGAGGCTGACATTAATCAGTTCCCTGACTCCATTATTCTTCTCTATACCTGTGATATTATTAAACTATGCTTCAGCATTTACCATTATGCTGTACTTCCCTTCACCCATGGCAACAATGGGTTAGGGTTAGGGACAAATATTAGTGAACAAAGCAGTTGAAAAGTTGAAAAGTGAACAACAATAACGTCAGATTTATTGCATTTTTAATTGAGTAACTTTACTGTGCTCTCTTTAAGCAGATATGGCCTCCACACACGCATCACCCAGAGAGACCGGCTCACTGGACAAGCAGCTAATATGTTCCATCTGCTTGGATCAATTTGTGGATCCTGTCACTACACCCTGTGGCCACTCATTTTGTAAGATATGTCTGATGAGCACCTTTCAGTACAATGAAATGGTGTGCCCCCTGTGCAAGAAGGATCTGATGAAAATCCCAGATGTAAACATCGTCATGAGAACCATTGTCGAACAGATGCAAAAAAACTCGGTGAGAGACAAGGATGGATACACTGGGGCGCTTGGCGAAGTGGGCTGTGACGTTTGCACAGAGAAAAAGCTGAAGGCTAAGAAGTCCTGCCTGGTGTGTCTTGCCTCGTATTGTTCAACCCATTTGGAGAATCATTCTTCAACGGAAAGGCTGAAGGGTCACAAGTTGGTGGAACCCGTGGAGAACTTGGACAAGAGAGCCTGTCTGCAACATGGCCGCCCCTTGGAGCTGTACAGCAGGGAGAAGAAGCAATGCATCTGTGTGCGCTGTTTGGAAGAAGGTCAGGGGGAGGTTGTTTCTACTGAAGATGAATGGAACAAGAAGAAGGTGAATCACCTTAAATTAAATATTGATAGTAGTGTGTATTTACGGGAACTGCATTGTGGAATTTTGTATGAATTGATTCCATTGCAAACACACCAAAAAGAGGTGCACAAATGGCAAGATCAGTTTCAATAAGGTTATAGATTTTAAGAATGGAAAGATGGAAGTTTGACTTTTCTTTTTGTTTACTACAGGCTCATCTTGACAACACCAAGGAAGACTTGCAAGAGAAAGTTGAGAAGAGAAAAATAAAGGTGGATGAGATTACTACATCTCTAAAGAGCTGCATGGTAAGCTTCAAGGATGATGATGGATTTCTTTTATATAGCACACTTTAGAATACAACGAAATCTCAATTTGAGTGTAGCTTGGGGTCCACTGGTCTGGGAGGCTCTGGCCTTGTCGTGGGGGGCCATGTGGAAGTAGCTTTTATGTTCCCGTTGGGTATTCTGCTGAAGGGTAGGGTGTGGGGCTGCTGACGTAGTATGAAGCCAGTTGAATGAGAGCGGGTATGCTCCCATGAGCTTGGTAAAAATGAAGCAGGTGTAGGGCTTGGAGAAAGTGGATTCAGGAGAGGGAGACAAACGTTACTGAGCATCAAATTACATGGATTAGAAAAACAATCAGATAAGGCTGTCATAGTCCAAACCAGCTGAGCAAGTTTCCAAACAGTACTGCAGTCAAAATGGAGCAACTGTCAAATGTATTATTCATGGTGTCGCACCCAAGTAATAATGCAATTTATTGGACTGTCCTTTAAAGTCACAGACCCACTGTGGAGTAGCAGTAATGGTAATATCAGAAAATGCCTGTTTTTCTACCATTTTTAGGACCAGTGGGAGAACGATTGGTGGGATATCGACGCAGTGTTTGTTGCTATTATCGCTGTTGTGGAGGCAGCGCAGGAGGCAGCTCTTCAGCCACTAAAGGACTGCAAGCAGATGATGGAGAAAGACGCAAAGGATCTCATCGAGGAGTTGGAATCAGAGATCGAGAGGCTTGAGAAAACCATCTCGGAGCTGGATGAAATATCTGTACTTGAGGATCATATCCTGTTCCTGCAGGTGAAATAAATCTTCTACCTTTACAGGGATTGACAATTTTTCGGCTGATGTATGTTCAATCCAGCTACTTCAAAGCTCTGTATTTCAAATGTGTATCTATTTACCTGTAAATTAATGGGGCATGTATGATTAGGTTTCCTTCCCTGCAGTGCATTTTCCTACCTGTTGGTTAATCTCCACTTCTTATGTCTTTTTCCTTTGCCTCAGAGTTATCCGTCTCTTCAAGATCTGGACAACATCAAAGACTGGTCAGGGGTAGAGCTCGACGCATCACTGTCTTTCGGCACTGTGAGAAAAACCACAACAACCCTGTTGGAACAAATTCAAAAGGAACTGGAGAAGCTAACCCCTACTGGTAAGACTTAAAGGTCACCTTAAAGCAAAATGCCCTTTTAAATTTTTTTCAAACACTATGATTTTTCTTCGCATATGACGTCATAAGGGGAGAAGCCATGCCATGTGCATGATATATCACCTTTAAATTATTTTGTTTAATGATCAAAGCCAAAATGTCGACTCAATTCATCTCAAATAATTTATTGTCTTCACAGAACTTCAGAGATTTCCAAAGTTTACAGGTACGTGATAAAAACTATTTCTTCCTGATGAAATCTTTAAAAAATATATACTTTTATGTTTTTATAATCAAGTACAACTTGTAATTCACAGTGGACGTAACGATGGATCCAAGTACCGCACACCGGCGCCTTGTTCTTTCTGATGACAGAAAGAAAGTGAGAGATGGAGGAAAGGACCAGGAAATAGATGATTCCACAGAGAGGTTTGACCTGTTTGCCAGCATCCTGGGGCTCAACAGCTTGACCTCTGGGAAGTTCTACTGGGAAGTGGAGGTCAGCAACAAGACGGGGTGGGGCCTGGGTGTTGCAAGACGCGACGCAAACCGCAAAGGGAAACTCAAGCTGAACCCAGACAACGGCTACTGGGTCACCGTGCATTATGAGGAAGAAGAGTACGCGGCCATGACGGAGCCACCAGTTCTTCTATCCATGAAACGGAAGCCAGACAAGGTTGGAGTGTTCGTGGATTACGAGGAAGGTCTTGTGTCCTTCTACGATGTGACGGCCAAATCTCACATCTACTCGTTTACCGAGTGTTCGTTCAAAGACGAGATCTTCCCATACTTCAGTCCACATACAAGACGGGATAAGACAAGTTCTTATCCTTTGATCATTTGTGCTGTGAAACAGCAGTGAGCAGGACATGAAGAGTATGAGTTGTTGTTCCCGTTTAGCAAGGAGAGGGTGTCAAATTTTATGAAAATTTAAAAGGTAAAACTAAACCCTTAATGAGAATTTAGTGGTTGGAATCTCTGGCCAGATTGCAGAGAAAATCATCCGGAACGTCAAGATCAGTTGTATGCGCTTGCATCATGTCTCTGTGTATGGTGTGTTTGGAGATAAATAAGGATTATTACATGGCACTGATAAATCCTGTGTTCTAATTGGTCAATCTCTGCATTCTGCGTTATACTGCTGTTGGGATGACTATGGCTGGTTAGCTGCACAATTTCTGACCAGGGCGTTCATTGTGTCTTTTATATCTACATAGGAGTGGCTCTCCCTATATGGAGGCCGCCATTTTGCCCTGCCTTGATTCTACAGTAGCACAGAATGGACAAACTAATGGCCATATGCATTTTTAAAGTCGTAGTAGGAAATGAACCTACTGGAAGACCAAGAGGAATTACAATAGAATAAATAACTAAACACATCTTCACCTCATCACTTGATATTGTGGAAGGACTTAATGCAGTGGTGCATAATGCCATCTTTAGTAACTAGCTTCTTGTCCTTTGAGGACACTGTAGCTTCTGCAACAATTCGAAAATGAGGGGTTACCAAGGGAGTTTGGCATTCTAGAACTTTCACCACTAGATGCCACTACATGTTCAGATATTACACACTGCACCTTTAATCCTGTATTTAAAACTCTGCCAGAAAGTAAATAAATGTATTTCCAAAAATGTAAAAACTTCTATAAAATAAAAGTGATGCTTTGTAAAGATTTAAATAAAATCCTGAAAATGTATTAAACTCAACTTTATTGAATGAACATAATTTATGCCTGTGTGGATAATGTATTTTTGAAGGATAATGTTAATGTTAGGATTATGAAATTTACACAAAACAACTTGCTCAACAGCAAACTATGTACACACAGCGCCTTGATGAGTGTCCCAGAAAAGTTCAATGTTTGATGTGTGTAAACATATTGCACACGCCCTCCAGGAGACAAACAGGTGATTTGGTTGCTCATTTGCCTGTCGATGTGCCTCTCCCGTTGAGGGAAGTGACTGGCAGAGCTTTTGGAACAGAAATGAAACCTAAGCGAGGGAGGGAGGAAGGCCCAGAGGAAGGACACACACACATACGCAGCTGGGGAGTGGAGTGAGAGAGAGACAGGCACCCGTGAGATAAGGAGCATTTCAGCAGCTGAACGGTAATCATTTCTATCCACACATACATATTTGATCATATTACTACCCTTTAATAGGTAAGTCAAAATTAAGTTTCTGTTTCCACCTGTTTTTCCTCAGTTAATCTTTTATTACTTTACAGTGTAGGACATTTAGTTTTGGCGAATTAAACTCTTGATGGATTGACTGCGGTGTTTTTACACAGGGTTTTGGTTATGGTGACTAATGGTTTTGGTTATGTGCATGGTTGTTTGTTACATCATTGATGTTTTTTTTTATCTTTTGCTATTGGGATTTAACACAACACACACACACACACACACACACACACACACACACACACACACACACACACACACACACACACACACACACACACACACACACACACACACACACACACACACACATAACCTGAACTGACCCTTGGGCGTGTCACTAGTAAAACCTAAAACAGTGTTGATGTTTCCTTGTTTGTTCAGAAAAGCAATACGCTTTTTTAATCTTGGCTTTTTAAATCTGTCCGGTAAACACCTAAATAAGTAATTAGACATGAAGTAATCCTTAGCTGTTACTCTCTGTCCTTCTGTCTATTCAGTTTAGAGGCAAGTTTACTTTAGTGCAGAGATACAAAGGTTAAACAGTAAAAGTGATCACTGTAGCTATTGCCCATTACAGCAGGGTGACAGCCTGTGTGTCTAATCAGTTTGATTTACTCGTCAGCCTGCTAATAACTGCACATTATAAAGTATACACAGTAGCTAACTGAAGATTTCAAGCAGAAATGTTAGTTTCCCTCTTCCAGATCTGATAAGGAATCTCTAACTGGCTATGATAAGTTAAAGTGACACATTACATTAACACCTTTCCTTCAATAAACCGGTTTTATGCAATTCTGAAATGAAATGGTTTTAATCAGATATAATGACATAGTATAGTAGATTTTATTTGACATGGACATGACAATGTCATTGGACGAACCAGATGCATTGTTTACAGTGTGTTAGCATAAATGCTAGTTTTCAACACCTGTCCAACCTTTTAACAATCTCCATTTACGCCTCTGGCAGCGCAGCATTGGCCCGCACACTTTTATTCACTGTTTTAAAACAAATCTGTCTTCTCTAGATGGACAATAAAAACCTTGACCAGGAACAACATGGTGGACAACGTGACAGAGAAGAAGATGAAGCTGGTGGAGACCAAGACGACTATACAGGAGGAGCAATGGCGTCCTTCCCGGGACACGCACAAGGAGACGACTCTGCAGTAGCACAAGCAGCAAAGGACATAGAAGGAGACCCTGATGTCTTCAGTGGTGGAGCACAGGCGTCCTTCGCGGGAGGAGCACAAGGACACAAAGCAGCAGGAGCCCAGGATGAAAACCTACGAGGAGCACAAGGAACCAATATGGGAGGAGCAAGGCCAAAGACCACAGGAGGAACTCGAGGTAGGCTTGTAGAATACCTAGTTGCTGCAGACTTGGTAAATTAAAGTGGCAAATCGTGATAGCAGACCACTAGTGATATCCAGATGGCTTTTGTTGATGCTAAAACTCAGAAGAGATACTTTTGAAGAAATACATAAATTAAACAAACATAAGCAGAATCAAATCTGGGAAAACCCCTATACTGAGCGACTTCATGATACCATTGGCAAATTAATGCATTCATTCCAGAACTTGGATGACTTCATCTACTGTATATATGGCTCAGCCCCCTAGGGTTTAGAATGTCAAAAGACGCCATGGTCGATCTTGTCAAACTTAAACTAGATATTCCTGTGGGGCTGACATTGGTCAGTTCCCTGACTCCATTATTCTTCTCTATACCTGTGATATTAAACTATGCTTCAGCATTTACCATTATCCTGTACTTCACTCACCTGTGTCAATAATGGCCGCAGTGTTCAACTAAAGTTCCTCAGTCTCAGAGCTTTATTTATTGATGATCATTCAGACAAATATTAATGAACAAAGCAGACATATCTGCAGTTGAAATGCCAAAAGTGAACAACAATAATGTCAGATATATTGCATTTCTAATAGAGTAACTTCACGGTCCTCTCTTTAAGCAGATATGGCGTCCGCACAAGCATCACCCAGAGAGACCGGCTCACTGGACAAGCAGCTAATATGCTCCATCTGCTTGGATCACTTTGTGGATCCTGTCACTACACCCTGTGGCCACTCGTTTTGTAAAAAATGTCTGCAACGCAACTTTAATCTAAATGACAAGGTGTGCCCCCTGTGCAAGAAGGATCAGGTGAAAACCCCAGATGTCAACATCGTCATGAGAACCATTGTCGAACAGATGCAAAAAAAATTGGTGAGAGACAAGGATGAATACAGTGGGGCGCCTGGCGAAGTGGCCTGCGACATTTGCACAGAGAAAAAGCTGAAGGCTAAGAAGTCCTGCCTGGTGTGTCTTGCCTCGTATTGCTTGACCCACATGGAGAATCATTTGTCAACGGAAAGGCTGAAGGGCCACAAGTTGGTGGAACCTGTAGGTGACTTGGACAAGAGAGCCTGTCTGCAACATGGACGCCCCTTGGAGCTGTACAGCAGGGAGAAGGAGCGATGCATCTGTGCGTGTTGTTTGAAGGAAGTTCAGGGGGAGGTTGTTTCTACTGAAGATGAATGGGAAAAGAAGAAGGTGAATCAACATGTAGAAGGCCCCATCAATTATTGATTTGAGGTTCAACAGTAGTGCATATATTTACTTTGATACAATGTGTAATTTTGGATATTTAACCCAGATTGAATTGCAAACACACCAAAAAGAGGTGCACAAATGGCTAGATCAGTTTGTGTGAAGTTGTCGACTTTGAGAATGGGGAGGACAATGGAATGTTTGAAGTTGGAAAATTGACTTTTTCTTTTTGTTCACTACAGACTCAGCTTAACAACAACAAGGAGAACTTACAAGAGAAAGTTGTCGAGAGAAGAATAAAGGTGGATGATATTACTTCATCTCTAAAGAGCTGCAAGGTAAGCTACAAGAATGATGATATACATTGTGTCATATAGCAAACTTTAGAATACAACAAATTCTCAAGTTGTTTCACACAAAACAGGGCAAATCCAGCAATGTGGTTAAAAATCTACAGCGTAGTTCGATCCAAAAGCAGAGGGGGAGGGGGGCATGAAGAGCTGGCCAGCGACGGACGGACGGACTGACGGACGGACAAACAGACAGACAGACAGACAGACAGACAGATTACTATTGCATATAAAACACCAACCAAATTTAGTTTGCAGCCTCACTCCTGTTGAATGCAGAATGAAGCCAGGTGAATGAGATGGGGTGTGCTGTCATGTATAGGGCTTGGTGAGAGTGGAGCAGTTGTCGGGTTGATTTGGGTGGAGTCAGTAAAGGGAAACAAACTTTACTGAGGCTCAATTTACATGGATTTAAAAAAACAATCTATGACAGAAACCAGTCTGTCATAGTCCAAACCGGCCGAGCGAGTTTCCAAACAGTATTACAGACAGTAGGAGTTAGAGTTATTGGGGGACGAGATCAGCAAATAAACCCAGCCAAATATTAACAGGATGTCCCCTGCTCAGCTCTACAGTATTGAATGCACTTTTTATTCAATTATTACAATCGCGCTTGCAGTTTTTAGCGTGATTAGGCAGGACATTTACGTGATAAGGGCATATACTTGTTTATATTTACTTGGTCAAGACCCACTAGTCCTGCTAAAAAATTATTTCATTTTATTTGATTGAAATCTAGTTGTAGTCTTGCAATATGAGATCCTCTGTCTTTGCAAACTCTCAGTCTATGACTCAAACTCAGATAACTAATGACTAGTTGTCTTCAGGTGTTAGTTGATTGTCTAAATGTCACATCTAAATGTGAGAGGGTGTCAGTCTTTAGTCTTTTCAAAGTCTTTTAAAAGTCCTCTGGTGTCTGGTAGGCATTAATGGACTGTCCCGCAGATGTTCAGACCCAATGGTGAAGCAGTAATGGACATGCCTGTTTTCCTCCCTTTTTCCAGGAACAGTTGGACAGTGAGTGGTGGGAAATCGATGGAGTGTTCTCAGCTTTGAGAGCTATCGTGGAGGCGGCACAGGCAGCAGCTCTTCAGCCACTAGAGGACCGCAGGCAGGTGATGGAGAAAGAGGCAAAAGATCTCATCGAGGATTTGGAATCCGAGATCAAGAGGCTTGAAAAAACCATCTCGGAGCTGGATGAGATATCTGTACTTGAGGATCATATCCTTTTCCTGCAGGTAGGAGGAAACGTAAACCTTTAAAGTAATGGATTATTTATGAGGCTGATGTATGTTCAGATGCGTTCTCCAGGACAGCGGATTCCACCTTTAATCTCCTCTTCCCTTGTCCTTTTCTCTGCCTCAGAGTTATCCGTCTCTTCAAGGCCCGGACAAAATCAAAGACTGGTCAGGGGTAGAGCTTGACACATCACTGTCTTTTGGCACTCTGAGAAAAACCACAACAACCCTGTCAGAACAAATTCAACAGAAATTGGAGGAGCTGACCTCCACTGGTAAGAATCGAAGGTCACCTATATTGCAAAAAGCACATTTTCATGGTTTTTCAATTTAAATATGGGTCCCCCGTGTCTAAAGACTCCCAAAGTATGAGAAAAAACAACCCTCTGACGTCATAAGGGGAGACAAATCATGGCCCTCTTCATTACCAACCTTACTACCTCCACCTGTGAAGAGATCACTCCTGATACCCCTGAAATTAACTGGCAGTTAGATTCACACCCGAAGTTAGATCCAGGGCCAATCAGAGCAGAGTGTACGTTTTAGAAGGCGGGGCTTAAGGAAACAGGCTCTAAAACTGAGCGTTTCAGAAAGAGGCTAAAAACGAGGAGATTCAGCAATGGGACTGTGAGATATACTAACTGTATCAAGGTCTTTTTGGACCCTACACTAGGAAAATAGTTTTAAGTAGAAACCCAAGTTACAATTATGACCCTGAAAGTGAGCATAAAATGTGACCTGTAAATTATGCTGGTAAATGATTAAAGACAAAATGTTGACTCAATCTAAAATAATGTATTTTTTCCACAGAACTTCAGAGAGTTCCAAAGTTTACAGGTGCGTGATAAACACTGTTTCTTCCTGGTAATATCTTTCAAACAAATAGACTTTTGTGTCCAGATCTTATAACCAAGTACAACCTGTAATTCACAGTGGACGTAACGATGGATCCAAGTACAGCACATCGCCGCCTTGTTCTTTCTGACGATGGAAAGAAAGTGAGAGATGGAGGAAAGGACCAGGAAATAGATGATTCCACAGAGAGGTTTGACCTGTTTGCCAGCATCCTGGGGATCAAGAGCTTTTCCTCTGGGAAGTTCTACTGGGAGGTAGAGGTCAGCGACAAGACGGGGTGGGACCTGGGTGTGGCAAGACGCGACGCAAACCGCAAAGGGAAACTCAAGCTGAACCCAGAAAATGGCTACTGGGTCGCCGTGCATTATGAAGAAGAAGAGTATGCGGCCATGACAGCGCCACCAGTTCGTCTAGCCGTGAAAGAGAAACCAGAGAAGGTTGGAGTGTTCGTGGATTATGAGGAAGGTCTTGTGTCCTTCTACGATGTGACGGCCAAATCTCACATCTACTCGTTTACCGGGTGTTGGTTCAAAGACGAGATCTTGCCATACTTAAGTCCACATACAATACGAAAGGATGAGAAAAACTCTGATCCTTTGATCATTTGTGCTGTGAAACATAGTGAGCAGGACATGAAGTGTGTGTGAGCGGTTGGTGAGCATAAGCTAGGAGAGGGTGTCAAATTGTATCAAAATTAAAATGTAAAAGTGAACTGCTAATGACAAGATTAGTGGTTCGAATCCCTGGTCAGATTGCTAAAAAATTTACCAAAATGCCCATCAAGATCAGTTGCATGCTCCTGCCTGTTATGACCCTTATAGATGGAGTGTTAAATGCCAAAGATGAATTACCCCATGCCAATCAATAAAGTAGTGTTCTATATTTTTGTATTTTGCTATATAAAGTACAATTTCTAGCGGGAAATTTGGATGTGGTGAAACAGCATTCATGTTTGCTGCTTCCCTATGATTTGAGTGAGTGTAGGGAGATTAATTTACCTTCCAAATTTAACATAATCGACTCCATAACATTTCTCTATTCCAATGAGTCCTCATACAATAGGGAATAATAATAAAAAAAAAATTACAAGGGTGGTATATTTCAAACTTAAACAGAAAAGTAACAATAAAAAACATCAATTAATCAATCAATCATTCAATGTAACTACATGCATATTTTTTTCTTTTTTTAAATCCTGAAAGTAGGCCTAGATACATCTGCAGCCATGTATGAGCTATTGCTTGCTCTGCCTGTCCCATGCGTTTACTCTATTTAAATGTTCTTATGTAAAAATAATAATAATCAAAATAAAAATACATCTTAATGTTAGTTGAACCAAGTTTGTGTTTTCTTTGTGAAATCATGCTTCAGATGTTATATTGCACAATAATGTGGTTGAGTCAAGGGAGGAGTGTTTTTTCCCTTATTTCTTTCCTTTTTCTCCAAAAATGAAAACTGAAAGCAGAACACGTTTTTCATTCAGCGGCCGTGTGTCAGGGAGAGATAGCATTTTGCGCGGGAGGGAGGCAGCAACAGGAGGACGCAGAGGAAGATAAGAAGGTAGGCAACAGATAAACACATTTACTTTAATATCTTCGTCTGGTTTTAATGATATTGAACTGCGGGTGGTAGAGCGCAAGCCTCGTGACACAATGGCTTCTATTAACTGCTTTTCATGCACATAGCTGTAGGCCTACATAACGGTAGGCTACATAACGTCATCATATAAAAAAGCTGTGAAAAGTTCCATGGATTTTTATTAATTAATTAATTAATTAATTTATTGTAGCTGTGCATTACAAATTACAAATATCGCCGAAGACTGATTGTTATGTTTAGGACTAGGTCATAAAATCCCTTGTCAGATTCACGCATTTACGATGGGACTGTGCACTGCCATCAGGGTTTTGAAGTGGGAAGTGAACCGCGCGACCATTTCAGACATATGTCAACAACTTACTATCAGCTTACAATCAGGGCACTCTGTTGAACATAATAGTGGTTATATACAGATAGTCGCCTTCATTTTGAAGATGACACTAATAATAATAATAATAACAATAATAATAATAATAATAATAATAATAATAATAATAATAATAATTATTATTATTATTATTATTATTATTATTATTATTATTATTATTATTATTATTATTATTATTAAAAGGGGATAAAGAGTCTATTGAATCCGTTATAAAATAGGCTATGTGTACATTAATATCGGCAAAAAGAAAGGCTGTGACATTTTTACAGTATTTTTGCAGATGCCACTACAGTTATTTAAGTATTGTTTTGTTTCATCTTATCTCTAGTGGATGTAAAACCTGACCCGACCATCACCGGAGCAGCCCCGGAGAGGTTTTAGCAGCGCACTCGGTCTAAACAAGTTGCATTCTGGGAAGTCATTCTAAAAGGCAGTTAGCGACAACAAAACTGTGGTGTTCGTCTTTGAAAGCAAATCAAGAAAAGGGTTGGGAGTGTTTATGGATACTACAAGGAAACTCTTGTGTCCTTTGTATGTCTTATTACTGGGTCTTGTTACTGGGTTCCTAACATTTTTTATAATGCAAAAAAAATATATATATTTGTAATGCTCGACCTGTTGCAGGCTCTAGTTGTACCCTGCATGATGTGTGAACTAATCTTTAATTTTGCTTTTCATGGCGTTGCGTAATGTAACGTTAAAGATGTATGCTGTAAGCTAGTGTGCGTTTCCATGGTCTGAAATGTTCTCCATGTTTCTGATTAAGATGTTCCTTTAATTCTTCACTAACCAACACACTGTTGCTCAATACACTTTTTAATAGCCCTAAATTAAAGACCTACTTCACCGGTGGGAATATGAAGGTGTATTGAATTCTGAGATCCTATTTAGTATAAATGTGCATACAAATTTTTAATTGGTTCATCCACATATCCTAGCCTGAGAAAAGGCAGAAAGAGTGTTTTATGGTCTCACTGTCTAATCCTACATTTTAGGCTAGGATTAACAGGACAGCTGGGCCAAGGGAAGACTGAGGGAAGAAAAACCTAATTCATTATATTATAAAATAGTGATTTTATAATGATAGAACGCCTGTTCCGTATGGGTGAAGTATTCCTTTAACCTCTCTGAACATAGTGCTCTTGAATGGAGCCCGAAAATGGTCCATTCCCCTAACCAAGGCCTAGCTGTGTGCCATTGTTCCTTATATTAGTATGGCTCTTGTCTCTTGCTGTGGCTGGTGTAGCTGAGTGTCAACCATGTGAGTAGCATTTTAATAGATAGACAAAATGCACTTCACTTGCATGTGAGTTAAAGCACTGGGATACAACATATTTTTAATCAGTTTCATCTAGTTTGCAGTGAGGGTTGATGTGAGGCCCTTGAGGTCAGTGTTATCACTCCTCGGTATAGTTTGCCTCTCAGCAGTTGGCCTCAGCTTTAGTCTGGTAGGTTTTGTTCTATAGTTTGGACCGCTATTTCAGATTAGATGGTGATTTTTAGACTTTATTTATACAATATTGTAGCTGACTGTAATAAAGAATATTTTCCCCTTAATTATCTTGTTTATTCATTTTGCACATTAATCCTTTTTAAACTCAGCAGTTCCACTTTATGCACATTTTGATTGTTTCCCATTTTTAAATAAAGATTTGATTCATTAATTTTAATTCTCCCGTCTCTGTCCGTTCAGTTAAACCAATCTGCTTGCCTTATCCGTATGGTTAATATTTATTCAACACAAAAGTACATCCCATATTATACTGTATTTCCAGGGGTGTAATTATAGTCTGATGGTCGCGTTGTCGGTTCTCCCCTCAAATCTCCCGCTATCGCTCTCTTTACACTTGTGTCATGGCTAGGTGTTGTTCTGTCATAAAATACAACTAAATTATTATGAGTATGCTTCTGACTTACTACACCCTCAGCAAACCAAGATACAGTTACAGACTTGTGAAAGTTCTATAAAGATATGACACCAGATATGGATTGATAAGGCTACACATACTAATGCCAACAAATGTGAATTTATCATTTCATAAAGACCCTGTTATCATATTAACTCCACCTACTGTACATACTGATATAGACATACACTACTATATACAGACTTGTGAAAGTTCTATAAAGATATGACACTAGATATGGATTGATAAGGCTACACATACATGCTTAATGCCAATAAATGTGAATTTATCATTTCATAAAGATAAAGACCCTGTTATCATATTAACTCTACTGTATCAGTAGCCCTACTGATATAAACATACACTATTTATAGATTTGGCTTTTATTTTTGGTAATTTTTATTTTTTGATTGATTTTTTGTTCGTGTTTTGTAATTGTTTGTTTTATTGTGTTGTGGGAAAAATAAAACAAAAATTATTTTATGCTTTTCTGGTATTTGTCATAATGTATGAAAACCACAAGAGTATCATGACGTTAAAACACACGTTAAAACATTGTAGAATTTAAATGAGTTTTGTTTTATAAGAAACCAAACTACAGGGTGCGTCGTGCCTAGGGCAAATAAAACACAAGAGGATTAATTAGGCTGAAACGAAAGTAAAAGTGTTCAGAGGGAAGAGAGAGCTGGAGAGACGGAAGATAAATGACAGACCACACGGAGGAGCGTCAAGGTTAGACAGCGCAAGGTAAGCTGCTCAACACCTGAATCTAACTTTTAAACTTTAAAGGTCTTTGTTGTGTCTGCTGTGCTAGAATTATGATGACTTGACATGATCATACACGGTAGACTTTCAGTGATTTATGTTCCTGTTCGTTAAAGAAAAAAATATCGAATGTAGCGTGTCATTGAAAAAGGAAATGTAGTAAAAAAAAAAAAAAAATTCAAAGTTTGTGCCTTTTGAGGATATCATTTTGAAGTTTTGTTTTAGCTGAGTTTTGAGTGTAAGAGTGATTAAATATGAGTTTAGGCCTACTTAACGTGCATTTACGTTTAGTAAACTAAAATAACAAAGAAAAGCCTTTTGTGCTTTTTGAAAAGTGCCATTTCAGAAGTTTTATAAGTTAACAGTATGAGTGACATCGTAAAGAAATTAAATAAATAAAATGAGACTGTGCCTGATAGTAAGAGACGCACAAAGCAAATATGCAAATAGGCTATTCTTTAACTGCAGCTTTCAGGGCGTGTAGTTCATCCTCTAAAGGGAATACAGTTGTGTGTGTGTGTGTGTGTGTGTGTGTGTGTGTGTGTGTGTGTGTGTGTGTGTGTGTGTGTGTGTGTGTGTGTGTGTGTGTGTGTAAATATACTTCTTTTCAATAGGCTTCCACTATTGGCACAATAACAATTGTTTTTCTCAACACTTTACATAACAGAAAATATTTTCAAAAGTCAAAAGTTTCTTATTTTTTCTATCCATCAGATACTCAACACACCAGACATGAGCCTCCAGGTGTGTCACTGCTGTGGCTGGTCCAAAGTCACGACCTACCAGGGCCTGAGAACACACCAGGGGAAGAAAGGATGCACACCAAAGGGATTGTCTATCCCTCAGAGTGACCAATACATATTTAACAGTCCTGCATTGACCTTCATTCAATCTTCAATCAGAGTACAAGAGCCCTTTCCGGACATCTTTCACCCAGCCATCAAGTCTGGTGAGTGGTCCACAACTGATATTTTTTTGTTTATCTGGGGCCTTTAGACACACAATCTAATATATGTATCTCTGCTTTCTCTAATGCACCTGCTGCAAACAGCCAAATACAAGAAAATGAAGTGGCATTAAAACAATGCAATGTAATGTAATGCATTAAAACAAGCGCATGGTGCTCTGCAAAAGGCAATAGGCCTAACTGTTGTTCAAACAGCAATAAGTGCATTTAAGGATCCCTGGAAGGCAATTTAGTCATTATACAATCCTCGTATCAGAGTTCAACTCCATATAACTACACAGTACAATGACCCACTGATTTGTTTGCACCATTTCCCCCCTCTCCTTACTGAATATAACAAGGCGGGCTTTTTGCACCTTCCAAGACGGCCTTTACTTTAACATTGGGGGCGGACATTTTTTCTTATTTTCAGAGGGTGATTGGAACATTTCGAGATCTGTTTGGGAATCTCCTCAAATAGACAGCGGACGGATTAACAACACTCCAGTGAGGACGGAGGTATGGTCAAGCAAAGAATGAGAGATTATATCTGCTAAACACAATCACTGAATTAAAGAGTGTTGTCAGGCGGAACCCTAAATATCTTATTTTGTCACCTCTCTCTCTGACAGAATGTGCACGTGTCTCAGAACTTCACCGCTCCACCATTCACAGCAGCCACGGAAACCGCAGTTCTGGAGATGCTCAAATCAGGTTCGCCTTTCTATAGTGTATTAATTACTAAAACAAAGCAGCTTTTACAGAGTGTTAATGGTTACATATATTTTTTTCACCTAGTAATGGAAAATCAACAGCATTCTCTGCAAACGGTCACAAACCCAGACAGAACACACAGAGCACTTGATTTCCCCGGCGGCGCACAGGTACAGCACACTCCTGACTTGAATCTCTTCGGGCAGAGGCTTCTTGTAGCATTTTTACTTTTCTTCTACAATCAAAATTAGTTGTCGAAGGACTAAATAGAGAAACGTTTCATATTACCTGTTGATAGCCATTTTACATAATGGTTTAATATGAACTCCAGAGGATGTCTTTGTATTGTGTATTTGTAAAAACAGGTTCAAAGTGGTTGGGGAAAAAGCTAATAATCTCATCTTCCACTCTTTCTCCGACAGCCTTTCTCCCTGTCGCCGTGGTCACAGACTCAAGCTCAACCTGCAGCCCCAGAGGTCACAGTCCAGGACACAAACACATCATGTGAGTGATGTGTTTGAATTAAATGTAATTCATTCATGAGAGGAAAAGAACAGTAATAACAGATTTAAGTTTGACTGTGACCATCTTCTTTCTCTGCAGGGTTTCAAACTCCACCGCGCCCCCACGAAACCGCCACAAACACTCGCAGAGCTCTTGATTTCTCCTCCGGTGCTCATCAGGTACAGGACTGTTTCCACTATTTAAGATGTCCCATCAATCACTTCTTAAAGATGGAGTCATTGGAGAACGCTTGTTGTCTACAATGACTTTTTTGTCGAAATCTGTGAAAATGGGCATGTAGCTATAGCTACTGTGGGACCCCTTTGTTTACATACCAGTTTACAGAGCCTAGGCTGTGTATTAAAACCAGGTCATGTTTAGCACAAACACCGTATGGACAGGTAGTGGATAGTGAGGAGATATTGACTGATTTTGAGAAGAAGTGAGTGTTCTCCAGAATTGTTGACGCCATCTTTAAATTCAATCATCCAGATAATTAAATTTTTACCTGTGATAATTCTGTTTTGTTACCTTGAACCACTTTTAAAAATCTATCTCAGACTGAACAGTTCTGCTCTATATAAATAATGTCCATTAGTATATTACCTTTTGGCCTTGCTTGTACTGAGTGCTTTGTTCCTGTAGGTGGGGCCACTGGTCTGGGATATACCAACAACAACATCTCAGCAAACAGCTGTCCAACCACAGGACAAAGAGACAGAGAAACTACAACAGGTACTACACTTACAATGATACAGACATTTAGTTTTTATTTAAAACTATGTTGATCAATGAATGTAACGTCAGTCTTTAAGCGTCTTTGAGTGACCTCCAAAAAAGCGCTATATAAATCCTATCAATTAATAATTTATTATTATTATTAATGGTTGATGGAGAAGATGTCAGACTGACATAGCTCAAATGTTATTGGATAGATAGATAGATAGATAGATAGATAGATAGATAGATAGATAGATAGATAGATAGATAGATAGATAGATAGATAGATAGATAGATAGATAGATAGATAGATAGATAGATAGATAGATAGATAGATAGATAGATAGCCATGTAATTTGGTACAGACATTCCTGGTCCCCCAAAGAAGGAATAATCCTGACTTTGTAAGTAATGCCGCCATGGGGTCAAATATTTCATTTTAACCTGTTGGATATAATTGTATAGAATTATCTTTTTGTAACAATGCACCATTTTCAAATGTTCCTTCATGAAAAGATCCTTCTATGACTGAAAAGTTCTACTGTAGCCAATATGAATGAGCTCCATGATTATAGTAGCATTTGGCCCAGCTTGCACTGAGTGCTTTCATCCTGTAGGTGGAGCAACTGGTCTGGGATCCATCAACAACTACAGCTCAGCAAACAGCTGTCCAACCACAGGAGACAGAGACGGAGAGAGAGAGGGAGAAAGAGAGGGAGAAAGAGAGGGAGGCTCAAAAACTTCAAAAGGTACTAAAAGTGCCATTGATACAGAGTATTCCTTTGTCCAAAACTAGCAATGTGGCTGTATGGATGCAATGGTCTAATCTATGTGATGGATAGTGCAAAACTGTTCTCGTTACCCAATGCTGTGTCCTTTTGGCAGTTTGGTGATCCTCTGAATGTTTTGATTATATATGGTGCATTGTGATAAATGTAGCCTTTCTGTGTTTATAAGTACATTTTGTCTTCATTCAAGGCCAGGCATGACATGATACGGGCGGATCTAAAGCAGAAGGTTCAGATGAGAGAACAAAAGATGGCAGAAGTCACATCATCTGTAATAGCCTGCAAGGTAACATGCAGCAGATTTTTTTAAATTAAATTTTTGTTCAATTCTGGTTTAATTTTTATTTCTTTACCATCTTGTCCATTCTTTTCCTTCTCAGGGCAGCTTGGATACAGAATGGCTGGAGATCAACTGTGTGTTCTCAAAGGTGATGAGAGTTGTTGAGGAAACTCGGCAGAAAGCCCTTCACCCTCTGGAGGAGAGGTCGGTCAATGTGTCACTCAGCAGCGATAACAGCGCTTTTTCTTTTTTCTGCTTTTTTCTAATTATATTTCCTCCCTCCATTTGCAATAGTAAGTCTCGATGCTAGCCTGTAATTATTTTATATTATAATTTTTTATTATAATTTAATAAAAGTGACCTGGTGAGTTTTCCTTGTAAGCCCCCCAACAGGTTTCTGACCTCCCCATCACACAATCTTCTCTCTTTCCATGTAAAATATATGATCTGTTTTATGGTGTATTATTTTGTATATGAGTGAATCAATAAATAAAAAATAATAATAAATCAAAACCTACATTGCCACAGTTAGAGTTCATCAATGCTAAGAATGCACTGTATGCAGATACAGTACTGAACTTATGGATTAGTACTACCTACTGAATACTGTATGTGATTTTTGCAGGCGACTCATAGTAAAGAAAGAAGGACAAGATTTGGTCGAGAAACTACAAAAGGAAATTGACAAACTCAGAAAGGCCATTGATGAGTTGGACAAGAACCCTGACCTGCAGGTGAGGTTACTGCATATCACAAAAAAATATATATATAGTATTAGCATTGCAAGTTAGAGATACCATCAACAAATTAACGTGATTTCATACTGATATTTCTCTATCGCACACACAGATTTCCTCTGTGAGGGGCCTGGATGTATCATGTGATTGGAAAAATGTTGCCGTTGACGGTTCAACCTCCTTCAGTACGCTGAGAACTAGAACATCAAACATGATGGAACAAATTCACTGGGAACTGGAAAAACTCTCTCCTGTTGGTGAGTGCTCCTTAAGTTTGTCAGGATTACTGTACTTGTAAAATTTGTAAATTTGTAAACTTGTAAAGATCTGTATTTAATTCATAGTCACTTGCTTTAAAATAATTTATCTTTCCCATAGAACTCAAGAGGATCCCCACATTTGCAGGTGTGTGACTCAAATGTGTTAATGAAAAATATTTTATATTCACTATTTGTTTTTATTTATTCTTTAAAATCATATGAGTTTCTTGTCTTGTATTGTGATCCAGAACTGAACTTTTTTTTACTAATTTCTGTTCTGATTGTGGTATTTTGTGTAAGATCACTGCTGTAAGAACTGACCTCAGATATTTATTGTTCCAGAATCTATTGATGCTAAAACAAAAAATCTGCATAGCTTGTTTATTTTATTCTACTTTATTGGACAGACAGTAACATAGACCAAAATAGATCACAGCGCTTACACACAAATCAATACTTCCATTGTTAACTCAATGAACACATTGTTAAGGTAAAGGTACATTTAAGCTAAACTGAAAACAGGTTCAGGCTCTAATGCGCAAGGGAGCCCTACAAATACTCCTGCTCCTCTCTGCATTGGTGAATTTTATTTGCTAGAGGATTTCGGCCTATGTTCTTTAAGGGCACCATCACCTGTTGAGCGCACCTTAGGTTTTATACCACTTTAAAGTGTGTGTGTGTGTGTGTGTGTGTGTGTGTGTGTGTGTGTGTGTGTGTGTGTGTGTGTGTGTGTGTGTGTGTGTGTGTGTGTGTGTGTGTGTGTGTGCGTGTGTGTGTGTGTGTGTGTGTGTGTCTGTGTGTGTGTCTGCGTGTGTCTGCGTATGTCTGCGTGCATTAACCATATGACGTGAATCATGATTCTATTTCCATTATAACACCACAGTGGATGTCAAACTGGACCCAACCACTGCCCACCGCTGCCTGGTTCTCTCTCCCGATGGGAAGAAGGTGACAGACGGAGGGAAGGAGCAGAGAGTCTCCGAGGCTCCGGAGAGGTTTGACGTGTTCGGCAGCATCCTGGGGCTCAACAGCTTCTCCTCTGGGAAGTTCTACTGGGAGGTGGAGGTCAGCAACAAGACGGGGTGGGACCTGGGTGTGGCAAGACGCAACGCAAACCGCAAAGGGAAACTCACGCTGAACCCAGAAAATGGCTACTGGGTCGCCGTGCATTATGAAGAAGATAAATACGCGGCCCTGACAACGCCACCCGTCAGCCTCTCACTCACAGGGAAGCCCCAGAAGGTTGGAGTGTTCGTGGATTATGAGGAAGGTCTCGTGTCCTTCTACGATGTGACGGCAGAGTCTCACATCTACTCGTTTACCGGGTGTTTGTTCAGGAATGAGATTGTCCCGTATTTCAGTCCACATCTAAAAGGAAATGAGAAAAACTCTAGTCCTCTGATTATCTCCACTGTGGTGAAGCAGCAGCAGCAGTAGTTGTTGAAGGCTTCATGAAGTGCATGTGTTAAGGCTGCTGCATACTCCACGAGCAGAAAGAACACACTTCTCGGTGACAGAGCTGCGAGAAGAAAATTACATCATTTTCTTCTCGCAGCTCTTGTTCAGCTGTTCTTGCAGCTTGTTCTCGACACATTGCCCGGGCCGAACTTTATTCTCGCAGCTTGTCCGAGAACTATTGTGTGATTGGTCAGTCTGAAGTCAACGAGGAAAATCCATGGACATACTGTATAAAGAAAAATCAGCTGGCGCTGCTATGGTAACAGCGTGTGACGTGTGCCGCGGTGAGGAGTTCGGCACTTGAGGTCTCATGAAGTATGAAATGTCCGGACCAGAAAGAACTTAGTTCTTGTTCTCGCAGCTACGTCACCGAGAAGTTTGTTCTTTGTTCTCGTGGAGTGTGTAGCAGCCTTCACTGTTGCATTGAAGGTTAGAATGGGCTGTGATTGTGGGTGCACCATAAGATTTTGCTTGTGTTGTTTAATGACAAACACCAAAGAGTTTACATTTTTTCTTCTTCTTCTGGCCTGGTCATCTGAGGTGTTTGGAGTTTTTTAACCTTTCCAAGTTCAGACATTATTAAAAAAAAAATCTGAAACAGGATATTATCAGTTTTAGTTTTATGTAGGATACAATTTCAGTTGAAGAGATTGGTCGCATTTTGCAAACTCTATCTGGGTCAAAATGCATGTAGTCTGTCCACCTTCGGCAAATGTAGTCTGAGACATGTATAGGCCTAAAATATCATTACATTCCTAAAATCGATTCTTAATATATTTACCTTAGTTTGCTATAATGGTATTTATATATACATTTAATTTTACATCAGCATTTGGTAGGACACATTCTTTCTCTGTCATTACCATTGCTTAACGTAATCTTTCATATCTCCATGTCCGTCTGTTTCACCACTGTCTGGCATTGTAATCGTGTGGTTCCTGTTTTTACTGATATGAAGTGACTTTGTTGCGTCTACCGTGGTCTGTGTGAGTCAATCTCAATATGCAGATTCACTGGTATTACGATATGTTTCCATGGTATGAAGGGAGAATACATGAGCATAATGTCATATTGGGAATATTTACTATGTTTTTATTAATTCTTCCCTTTTATAGTTTTGGTAAAAAAAAATATAATAAAAGATTAAATTATGTTTATGTTTGACATTGTATTTGTTGTACCTCTTTGTTGGCCATATCACAAAAGATTTACAGATGACGCCATAGCCCACAAACTCCACACTACCCTTGCCCACTTATTCACCAGGAGATGGACTTACAAAGGACTGCTGTCAATTGACTATAGCTCAACGCTTAATAGTTGGTGGACTGGTGGTAGGCCTGATCTCAAACAATGATGGGATTGCCTAACTGGATGGCATACTAATTCAAGGGAGTAGGTTTGATTTGGACATTGGTGGGGTCCGTGGGATATGAAAGTGCTTCCTAAAGTTGATAGGTTTTTTTTGTATTCGCAATGATAATTGAAAAAAAAATCAATAAATCGGCTTAATTAACATGTTTATAATGCATATCTGAATATCTATCTCCTTCTCTATCCTCTCCTCCAGTCACTCCTTCTCTATCCTCTCCTCCAGTCTCTCCTCCTCTATCTCCTCCAGTCTCTCCACTGCCTGTCACCTGACAGAAGTATGTTGATGCATGACATATGAACAGATATATTAGGGTACATACATGGGTAGACAAAATGTTCACACAATTATTATGTTTTATTCCCCCAAAATATATATGTATAAAATCACATGAGCATCTGCAATGTGCTTGTTGTTACTGTAAATGAGAGGGAAACCTTGAAGGAAAATAAAGGTTATTAAATTTAATTAATGTTTATTTATCCCCCAAAAAATGTTTAAACCATTGCTCCCTTTCCACACAAATAAAACGTGAAAATAATGGTAGGCCTATACCTTAAAATGCGGATCTCTTTGGCATTATAGCCTTAGCCTATGCTGACTAATAATCAATATCAGTATTGTTATGGCTCTAAAATATATAACCTTTTAATTAACTTACACGTTGACTTCTAAAGAAGTCTCTTATGTCCAGTTTTCGTTTCTTCGACATCCTACACACACACGCACACACGCACGCACAGCGCGCGCGCACACGCACAAGCATAAAACACACACAAATAAGTGTTACTGCAAATGACATCACTGATATTAAAATCCGTCTCGCTGACGTGACCGAAGGCAGAACTTACACTCGCAGATGCAGATATTAGCTATGCACTGAGGCGTCCTGTTGCTCCTCCTGTCTGGGACTAGCAAGTTGCCGGTAGCTTTTTTTTTTTAACAAGCAGATGGAGTGACAGCGGGGACGGCCAATCAGGTTGAATATAGGTTTGCGGGAAACCGCTACAGCCAATCAAAGCGCGATAGTTGTTTAGAGGCGGGACTTCTAGCAGAGACTGATTTTTAACCCTTTGTGTACTATAATTATTGCCTAACAATACGGACAGCGAGTGTATTATATAGGGACTACACAGTAGAGGCTGGATTTTGGTAGGGTCGGGACCCTACCGTCCCTATATAATCCTACGCCCTTGTACTAATTATGTAGTAGGCTACTCTGTGTACTTACAAGGAACTTTGCTTATTTCTTACCGATTCTCACCCACAGTGACTTGGTCCTTTTGGGTTTTGTCCTGTGCAGTGGTGGAGGAAGTAGGCTACTCGAACATTTTACTTAAGTAAAAGTAAAACCAAACAGACAAAAATGTACTCTAGTGAAAGTAAGTCCCCACTCGCTATTGATTAATTTAAATATATATACTGTATATAGAAGAATGAGTTACTCATTACTGTACTTGAAGTCCAGTAATGAAGTACTTGTACTCTATTACATTCCACCATTGGTTCTGCGTCAGGTCTCACCCACAGTGACTTGGTGACTATTGGTGTTGTCCTGTGTCCCACCCACAGTGACTTGTGAGTCTGTTCTTGGTCAAATTTGATTGGTTGTGATCAAATGTTCAAGAGAGAGTATAAAAATAAAGGATTATGTTGGGACTTTCTATCCGAGACTTGAGCATCAATCTACTTCGAAGCCCTCCAGACTAACAGAGCAACAGAGAGAGGTAAGAACATAATCTCTATATTGGTCATATAATTTATAATTGTTTTAACCTACTTAAGATAAGAATAACTCCATTGTATTGTTTGTGTCTGTCCGTCTGTAGTGCGTAGGGGACTCTGGGCATGGCGTGTGGAGTGTGAGGACACAGTCCGATTAAAATTGACAAAAAAAAAACGTCAATAAATCAATAGGCCTACATTGTTAAATTCTAAGTAAAAAAATTTAGAGAAACATTTTGAAATGCATCTACAAATGTCAATTTTTAACTTTTTCAAAAATACCATCCATAAATAATTATTTGAGGATGCCAACTGCATAGATACTTCACTTAGCTCCGTAGTTAGATGACATGGATCCACAAAGTCTGTATATAAATAACTCAAACAAGATGAACATGCTCAAAAACCTAATAGAAAAAATGTCTTCTCTTATTCTAGTCAAGATGAATGCAGTTCTCCTGATCACCTTCACTCTTGCCCTCGTTCATGGGTACAATCCGTACAATGCTGGGCCTTGTAAGGAAAACGCTGACACCAACCATGCAAACAACAATTTTGCTCATAAACACATCCTTCGGGGGCCTGTTCCCGAAAGTAGAGTCCAATGGCGAAGGTGAGTTGAAATAGCCCCCAATTAAATAGAGATAATGTGTTACAGCGATGCATACATTGACATCTTTGTCACTGTTTTTAATATCACACTACCGCTTTATTAACATGTATCCAAAGTGTCATAACACTTACAGTGTATACTGGTAATGTTGCAGTTTATTAATGTCTATAACTTTTCATTGAAACACTGATTGCATTACTCAGCTACCTGAACCAGAACGGACTTTGCAACAGACAACAGCAGACCTTCATCCAGCAGACGGATAAGAACCTTGTAGAGCGGATCTGCAATGGTGATGGCAAGCACATGCCTCATCGTAACAAACGTAACTTGTGCATAAGTAATGAAACATTTTGGGTATATGAGGTCAGAGTAAGTAGCCGCAGAAACAGGTGTCGCAGAATTGATAAAGTAGTAAGAAAACAAAGACATGTGATCGTGGCTTGTGATCTAATTGACAACCAATGCCGTCCGGTCCAATTTGAAGGCTTGGGCCGATCAGCAAATTACAGAGGACAAACCTGCCGCCCTTAGTGCGCTTAAGTATTTAGACTAGTCCAAGTTTTCAGAGGTTTAGTTTTCCAGTTTTGTGGCTGATTATTGTAGTGACATCTGGTCACCTCTGTCAAACTGAACAAAGCCTTTTTTGCATGCATACAATTTTTTGTATCTTGATATTGTACTTCAACATACCATATTATTGGTCAATGCAAAATGTTACTTCTGTAGACCAATCACTTGACAGTTTTTACAGTATATTCAGTGCTAATGACATGTTCTGTGGTTCTGCAAATATCTGTCTAATCAACTGCCTTTTCTGTATGAGTTCTTACAGTATATATGAAAAAAATATATATTATTCTCTTTTTACTAGCTGATTTATACTCTGTAACATCTGAGCCTGGTGCTCCCACAACACTGTGACATGCCCATGATTAAGGTTTGGGTTGATAGATGTCGACTTTCTTTCAGTTTTGTCTCTTTTATATTAAACATATTTTATGCTGTGCCTGATATTTGCATGTTAAGCTTTTTTGTTCTATATACACATTGTTACAAATAACGTTTTATTGATCCTTTTATTGGTTGTCTATACTGAACTGTTAAAAATCCCTTTCCACAATGATTCCAAATTCATGCCTTTGTTCTCTCTCTGTGATCCACATATATTCAAAACAATCTTTTTCTCATTTATAGCCTGTAAATGTATCAACATATTGTTTCTTTGTTGTCAAATGACATTCCTTAAGTTGGCATTTATAAATATGTTTAATTTAATCATTGACTACATGCAGATAGAAAATTACTCACAAACCTGAACGCAACCAAACACCCAAAAAAGAGAAATTAAAAAGTTCTGCAAGTTCAGCCATTTGTTCAGCATCTTATTTTTGCCCAAATGAAATTGTATTCTTGTTATTTGCTTAAATCGTTCTTTTATTTGTTTTACTTTTAATTTTCCTTAAAAATATTCTGGTGTCATTTTGTGTAAAGTAGTTTGTGATTCACGTTACTGATGATAATTGATGTCAAACCACGCAAGACCACATTGTACACATATAATACATGTGTCTATATTTCCATGTCTTCCCATTGATTATGCTGGTAAAATAAAATAGAAACTAACAAACTAACATTACATTTGCTGTTGTTACTGACCATCAACATCACACACCACTGAATGCTACTTTTCTTCTAAGAAGTTTCAGCAACAGCTTTACAGGCTTCAGTTCACACACATACAGCATCTCACCACAAAAGCCACTTCCTCATTCACAGACATAGGCATTGGTTTGAATACGTGCCCCTTACCCTGCACTCATTAACTGGTAAAGACCATAGACATATAGAGTAAAATAATAGTTTTCAGCACTTTGATTGGCTGTTTAGGTCTTTCCTATGTTAACGTGATTGGTTGGGATCAATGGTTTGGAGGTTTAAGAAGAGAGACATATTTTTGGACTTCTAGTAAAGACATAAGCATCAGTTGCTATCGATCCTCTCCAGACGGACAACAATAACAGAACAACAGCTGATCAGGTGAGAAAACAACCTCATCACTGACAAATAATGTGTTTTATCCAGTTGTCTTTTATATGACATTACTTAGTTTAGTAATGTACATTTAAGTTTATTTGTAGATCACCTAGAGTAAGTAGATAAGATGTCACAAAGTGCTTCACAGTTTGTGTGAGTGTGTGTGTGTGTGTGTGTGTGTGTGTGTGTGTGTGTGTGTGTGTGTGTGTGTGTGTGTGTGTGTGTGTGAGTGTGTGTGTGTGTGTGTGTGATTAAGCCTATTTCTGGACTAAATTGTACTTCCAATCAAAATTCAATTTAGTCCAGGACTTAATAGATGTCTGTGATGACAGTAGTAGTAGTGTAGTAATGCAATCAGAGATATGCACTAAACTCTGCATTTTTTTTGGCATTTTCAAGCTTTCTTTCAGATAGTACAGAGTTGAAATGGGGAGACAGAGAGAGAGGGAGGATGACCTGCAGTAAAGGTCACAAAGTGCTTCACAATAAAAGAATATAGTTAAATGTTAAATAGAGACTCAATATAAAAATCCTGTTTGTGCATGTATTTTGGGCCTGTGTGTATATGTGTGTTTGTATCTGTGTGTGTGTGTGTCTGTCTGTCTGTCCGTGTGGGCTGGTATTACTCATGTTGTGTGGACATTTTTCTGTTTACACAGTGATATTGTGGGGACGTACGCATACAACAATGCATACAACAAATTTGCCCGTAAAAACATCCTTGACAGAAATTCTCCGAACGCTTGAAAAAAGTGAGTAGAAAGTTTAAATCACTTCAAAAATCCTGGTTGTCTGTGTGTGTGTGTGTGTGTGTGTGTGTTTACCATAAGAGGGCCTTTATCTCTTACTTTTTTAAATTTACATGCTGAAAAATTTCTTCTCTATGTCCAGACAAGAAGAAAGTCTGTATCGTGATCACCGTCATCCTCGCTCTTGCCGTCATCCTCGCTATTGCCCTCGCTAAGCGGAAGCAGAATGTGCCTCGGCCTATCAATAAGACGCCTTGTAAGGAGAACAACAACAACAATGCATACAAGACATTTGTAGAAAGACACATCCTTAAGGTGCCTGTTCCCAGAGATATACAAGAATGGCAAAGGTGAGTTGACATAGCCCTCAATAAGATAGAGATTATGCATTACAGCGATGCATACTTTGACCACATTTTTTTTTCCTACTGTGTCAGTTGAGTGTTCAAGATTTCAAATACATTCATGACAGTGAAATGGAGAAAGTTGCTCAATGTTTTTAATAACGCACTACCGCTTTACTAACGTGTTTCCTGTAACAACTGTTCACGGGGGACGGAAAGCAGTCCAGCCACAAAGCCCTGTCAGATGTCAGTGAACACAGACAACGATTTTGACAACAAACACATCCTTGAAAAGAAGTTTGACAGAAATTCTACGCGCGATTGGAAAAGGTGAATAGAAAGCTTAAATTACTTCCTTTTGATAGAGCCAGTAATTGCCTCTTATTATTTTGATTTATTTTTAGCAGTCAATAATGTATATTTAAGTAGTTTTAAGTGTGTTATGACTTTTTATCAATTCTAATTGTAGGTATGTGACCATGGTTCTCCAAATGTTTGGAAAAGGCCTGTGCAAACAATTTACAAAAGATTACATTTCTGGGGTTCAAAAAACTTAGATTATGTTCTGTTATAATCTCAGCTACCGCTGCCTAATCCTACATTATATCAGTGTTTGTTGTTTGTTTGTTTTTACTTTGGATGAAACCTTGGTTTCCTAAATAAATGAACTGCCATCTGAGTGTTCTGGTAGTTACACTGTTCTAATTAAGAAGAGGCCACGCTCAAAGTCTCATTTTTAACTGAACAGAACATTATAGGTAACTAAAGTTTCACAATGTTGGGAAAAATCCACACAATTCACTAAACTCGTTCTAGTTTGTTCATTAAAGAACAAAACAATAAAATGAAAGCCACATCAACCCTGCATGATTTAGTCCATTTGAATCTGACTCTGGTTTGTTTTTTGCTAAAAGTCAACCTGTAGGTTTGAAAACGTTTTGAGTAGCAGGTACATGTAACATCATGACAGCAAAAAGTAGTTGAACTCAAACAGTGTCTATACTAATGCAGTTTAACATTGATCTCATTTCAAAGATACCTGACGGAAAAACAACTCTGGGGCAGAGCTGCTGTGCAGTCCTTCATCGAAGAAAAGAGAGTAGATGTCCAGAGGATATGTGGTAGGGATGGCCGGCTTGTGAAAGATAACCAGTGCATCAGCAAAAACGAAATGAAGGTATACGATGTAGAGATCAAGGTTATCGTTAACCCTCGCGTTGGCCATGTGATTGTAGCATGTGATAAGGTAAAAAAAAAAAATATTAACAAATGCCTCCCTGTCCATTATGTGACATATGGAGGCCAAAAGCCAGGCAAAAAAGCCTGCAAGTAACCTCCAGACTAACCCAAACATTTGGAGAGTTAATGTGCAGTTGATTCCAGCTGTCAGGCTAAATAATCCCTGACACCATGAAGCTGCTTATGAAAAATAAAAAGCTGCAAATTCTCTCTGTTCATCTTTGATTCTGCTTCTGCTAAAACTGTTCTTTAAATGAGTAGAATGAGATGATATGAAGAGTCATTTTCCCAAATTAAATTCTGCTTTATTAAATATATGTTCTACTGTGACAAAGGGGTTACAATGTTAGCTTATTTTCAACTTCTACAAAAATGTACACAAACTAAACAGTTTTGTTTTCAGCTACTCTTAAGTTTAAAATGAAAGTAACTTGACCAGATTTTATAAGTCTTCAAATCGTATCCCATTATGTCCTTAGCATCTCATTTTTGATGAAACAGTATCATAGTTCTGCTTGTTTTGCATTGCATACTTCAAAATACATGTATTAAACCTGCTTCAATAAACATTTTAAATCCACTGTAGACTCAAATGACTCAATGTGAACTGTACACGATACACTTGTGGTAATGCAATCAGAGAATATGCACTAAACTCTACATCTTTAAAGAGTTTTCAGCCATTTTGAGATAGACATTGGCTTTGGTTTTGCAGCACATTTTGGCATCGTGATCAAAAATAAATAAATCTATCAACATAACACACCACTGATTGGAATGAAACTGTTCTTGAATGAGGTTACAACAACGTTCACCACAAAAAGGCATTTCCTCGTTCACAGAACTAGGCGTTGGTGTTTAAAACATTCCCATTACACTCGGCTGTTCATATCTTTGTTTAAAAGTGATTGGTTGGGATCAATGGTTAAGAGGTTCAAGAAGAGAGAGAAATATTTTTGGAGTTCTAGTAAAGACTTGAGCATCAGTTGCTATCGATCCTCTCCAGACGGACAACAATAACAGAACAACAGCTGATCAGGTGAGAAAACATCCTCATCACTGACAAATAATATGTGTTTTATTATATTATTAGGATCCAGTTTTTATATGACTTACTATATGTCAGTTGGTTGGTTTAGTAATGAACATTTAAGTGTATTTGTAGATCACCTACAGTAAGTCATGCAAGTCAGATGTCACAAAGTACTTCACAATAAAATAATAAAGTTAGATGTTAAATAAAGACAACATGTAAAAATCCAAATCGTTTGTGTGTGTGTGTGTGTCTGTCTGTCTGTGTGTGTTGGTACTTCTCATGTTGTGGGGACATTTTTCTGTTTACACAGTGATATTGTGGGGACGTACGCATACAACAATGCATACAACACATTTGTTCGTAAACACATCCTTTACAGAAATTCTCCGAACGCTTGGAAAAAGTGAGTAGAAAGTTTAAAATCACTTCAAAAATCCTGTTTGTTTTTATGTGTGTGTGTGTGTGTGTAGGGGGGGCCTTTATCCTTTACTTTTTTTTAATTTACATGCTGAACATTAATTTCTTCTCTATGTCTAGACAAGTGGAAAGTCTGTATCATCATCACCGTCATCCTCGCTTTTGCCGTCATCCTCGCTATTGCCCTCGCTAAGCGGAAGCAGAATGAGCCTTGGCCTCACAATGATGAGCCTTGTCAGACTAACAACAACACCAATGCATACACTACATTTGCTAATAGACACATCCTTCAGGGGAATGTTCCTGCAGATATACAACAATGGCAAAAGTAAGTTGAAATAGCCCTCAATTACATAGAGGTAATGCATTATAGCGATGCATACTTTGACCACATTTTTTGATTATTTTTTTCTACTGTGCCAGTTCAGTGTTCAAGATTTCATATACATTAATAACAGTGCAAAAGAGAAAGTTGCTCAATGTTTTTAATGTCGCACTACCGCTTTATTAATATGTTTCCAAAGTCTCATAACACTTATATACTGGTAGTGTTGCACTTTATTAATGTCTATAATTTTTAATTGAAACACTGATCTCATTACTCAGCTACCTGAGAAACCATGGTCTTTGCAACAGAACACGGCAGACCTTCTTCGAGCAGGGGGATGCTCGAGATGTAGAGCTGATCTGCGATGGTAATAGCGAGCGCATGCCCGAGCGCACGCCTTCTGGTAGGCCTAACCCAGGTAACTTGTGCATCAGTAATGCAACTATGCTGGTACATGAGGTCAGAGTCACAGATACGACAACGTGCACAATTGATAATCCAGAGACACACCGAAGATATGTGATCGTGGCTTGTGATAGAATAGTTGGAGTCAACCTATGCCGTCCGGTCCATTTTCAAGGGAGCGAAGACCAATTGCCAAACGGCAGAAGAGGAACCTGCCGCCCGGCCCCTTAGTGCGCTTAAGTGTTTAAACTAGTCCAAGTTTATAGAGGTTTAGTGGATGTAAGATTCCAGTTGTGAAGCTGATTATTGGCGTGACTTCTAGTAACCTCTGTCAAACTGAACAAAGCCTTTTTTGCATCTTGATATTGTACTTCAACATACCATATTATTTGTCAATGCAAAATGTTACTTCTGTAAAGAGCAGTAGACCCATCACTTGACGGGGTTCTTACAGTATGTACAGTGCTAATGACATTTGCTGTGGTTCTGCCAATATCTGTCTAATCTACTGCACAATGTATAAAACGAGTTCATATATTTGAAAAAAAATTATATTTTTTCTCTTTTTTACTAGCTGATTTATACTCTGTAACATCTTTGAGCCTGGTGGTCCCACAACACTGTGACATGCCCATGATTAAAGTTTGGGTTGATAGATGTCGACTTTCTTTCCGTTTTGTCTCTTTTATATTAAACATATTTTCAGCTGCGCCTGATATTCACATGTTAAGATTTTTTTATTCTATATACACATTGTTAAAAATAACGCATTATTGATAATTTTATTGGTTGTCTATATTGAACTGTTAAAAATCCTTTTCCATGATGATTCCAAATTCATGCCTTTGTTCTCTCTGTGTTATCCAAATATAATAAGATTAATATTTTTCTCATTTTTATATATACATTTAAAGCAAGTAACTGTTTTAAGATAGTGTTTTATGTTGTCAAATACAATTCCTGAAGTTGGCATACATCTCCTCAGCATCACATTTTTGATAAAACTGTATTGCAGTTAGATAGATATAAACCTTTAATGCCCCAAGGGGAATTTAACACCAACAGGATTGCGTATCTTAAACAGAAAAAACAAACAAACAAACATTCAGAGCTCCCGCATGCGTGTCAGCCGCTGAGCAGCGCCACCGTTCTGCTTGTTCTGTCTTGCATACTTCAAAATAAATGTCTTAAACCTGCTTCAATAACCATTTCAAATCCACTCTAGACTCAAATGACTCAATGTGAACCGTACACGATGACACTTGTAATAATGCAATTAGACAATATGCACTAAACTCTGCATCGTTAAAGAGTTTTAAGCCATTTTTAGATATACAGTATATTGACTTTCGTTCTCCAGCACATTTTGGCATCTTGATCCAAAAAATAAATAAATCACGTAACACACACTGATGGAATGCAACTTTTCTTGAATGAGGTTTCAGCAACGTTAACCACAAAAAGGCATTTCCTCGTTCACGGAAATAGGCGTTGGTGTTTACCCCTTAGCCCATTACACTTGGCTGTTCATATCTTTGCTTTATTCAAGTGGTTGGGATCAATGGTTTGGAGGTTTAATAAGTGATATTTTTGGACTTCTAGTAAAGACTTGAGCATCAGTTGCTATCGATCCTCTCCAGACGGACAACAATAACAGAACAACAGCTGATCAGGTGAGAAAACAACCAATTCACTGACAAATAATATGTGTTTTTATTACATAAATACAATCCAGTTTTTGTCTTTTATATGATTTACTATATGTCAGTTGGTTAGTTTAGTAATGTACATTTAAGTTAATTTGTAGATCAGATGTCACAAAGTGCTCCGCAATAAAATCATGAAGTTAGATGTTGAATAGAGAATAAATATAAAAATCCACCAGTTTGAGCGAGTGTGTATATTGGGCCTCTGTGTGTGTGTGTGTGTGTGTGTGTGTGTGTGTGTGTGTGTGTGTGTGTGTGTGTGTGTGTGTGTGTGTGTGTGTGTGTGTGTGTGTGTGTGTGTGTGTGTGTGTTCACCATAAGGGGGCCTTTATCTCTTACTTTACTTTGTGTTGAAAAACTCTCATTCCTTCTCTGACTCTAGACGAGATGAAACAATATCTTTGGATCGCCATCATCCTCGCTCTTGCCCTCGTTTATTGGAAGCGGAATGTGCCTCACAATGATGAGCCTTGTAAGAATAAATCTGACATCAATGCGTACGACAGATTTGCAGGTAAACACATCCTTCAGGAGTCTGTTCCCACAACTGAAGAAGAATGGCAAAGGTGAGTTGAAGTCGCCCTCAATAAGATAGAGATAATGCATTACAGAGATGGATACTTTGACTGCATTTTTTGATTTTCTTTTTTTACTGTGTCAGTTGTTGTGTTGCTCAATGTTTATAATATCGCACTACCGCTTTATTAACATGTTTCCAAAGTCTCATAAGACTTATATACTGGTGGTGTTGCAGTTGATTAATGCCTATTACTTTTCATTGATCTCATTGATAATAATAATAATAATAATAATAATAATAATAATAATAATAATAATAATAATAATAATAATAATAATAATAATAATAATAATAATAATAATAATAATAATAATAATAAGTACAATCATTTTTAAATCAATCCTAAATGCTACAGGGAGCCAGTGAAGTGAGGCTAAAACTGGAGTAATGTGATCTCTCAACCTGCTTTTTGTTAAAGCTCTTTGGTAAACCAGTGAGAAGTGCATTGCAGTAATCCAGAAATTAAAATACGAACGCAAGCATACATTTTTTTGCATCTTCCATGGAAAGGTAAGGTCCGACTCTAGCAATGTTTCTCCGGTGAAAAAAGGCAATCTTTGTAGTATTGTTGATATGTGATTTAAAATCCTACTTTGAATCAATAATGACCAAATTTTTTTTACTATACTCAGGTACCTGAGAGATAACGGACTGTGCGACAGCGCACGGCAAACCTTCTTCAAGCAGACGGATGAGGACAATGTAAAGCTGATCTGCAATTACCATGGCAAGCGCACCAGTGGTAACTTGTGCATCAGTAATGCAAAGATGTGGGTATATGAGGTCACAGTCACTGATACGAAGAAGTGCACAATCAATAATCTGTTAACTACCCTAGTACATGTGATCGTGGCTTGTGATGAAATTGGCAATGGCTGCTTTCCCGTCCATTTTGAAGGGAGCAGCAACAGTGGTCCAACCAAAGGAGCTGAAATCTGCCGTCCTCTGTCAAGCTCAGCTTAATTGCATTCGTAAAATCATATAAAATGTGGTATTTTGATATTGTACTTGAGCTGCTTTATGCTCTTTCTGTAACATCTTTGAGCCTGGTCAGACAACACTGTGAGACGAGCATGGTTAAAGTTTGGGTTGATGGATGGCGACTTTCTTTCAGTTTTGGCACTCTTATATTAAACATATTTTCACCTGTGCCTGATATTTACATGTTCAGCTAGAGCTCTTTTATTTGATAAACACATTGTTACAAATAACGGTTTATTGATCCATTAATTTGTTGTCTCTATTGAACTGTTAAAAATAATTTTTGCACTTGAGTCCAATTCATGCTATAGTTTTCTCTGTATAATCCACTTGTATTCAAACTGATCTTCCCCACATTAAAAGCCTGTAACTGTTATTGAAGTATGCAATATTTTGCAATGCGTACTTCAAAATAAATAAATAAATGTCTTAAACCTGCACAAACATCTCAAAATTATTGTAGACTCAAATGACTCAATGTGAACTGTATATGATGACACTTGTAGTAATGCAATCAGAGAATATGCACTAAACTCTACATCTTTAAAAGGTTTTCAGCCGCTTTGAGATAGACATTGGCTTTGGTTTTGCAGCACATTTTGGCATCGTGATCCAAAAAATAAATAAAGCTATCAACACCACTGATGGAATGCAACTTTTCTTGAATGAGGTTACAACAACGTTCACCACAAAAAGGCATTTCCTTGTTCACAGAACTAGGCGTTGGTGTTAAAAACATTCCCATTACACTCGGCTGTTCATATCTTTGTTTAAAAGTGATTGGTTGGGATCAATGGTTTGGAGGTTTAAGAAGTGATATTTTTGGAGTTCCAGTAAAGACTTATCATCAGTTGCTATCGATCCTCTCCAGACGAACAACAATAACAGAACAACAGCTGATCAGGTGAGAAAACAACCAATTCACTGACAATATGTGTTTTATTATATTATTACAATACAGTTTTTGTATTTTATATGACTCACTATATTTCAGTTGGATAGCTTTGTAATGTACATTTCTGTTTATTTATAGATGTTAAATCGAGACTAAATATAAACATCCTTTGTGTGTGTGTGTGTGTGTGGGCTGGTATTACTCATGTTTTGTGGAAATGTTTCTGTTTAAACACTGATATTCGGGTGAAGACTTGCTTTAAGGTGAGGGTACACTTAGGTTAATGTTAGGTTTAGGGTTAGGAAAGTAGTGGTTATTGTTAGGGCAAGTCTCCAGGAAATTAATGTAAGTCTATGTTATGTCCCCAGAAGTGATTAAGACACAACCTGCGTGTGTGTGTGTGTGTGTGTGTGTGTGTGTGTGTGTGTGTGTGTGTGTGAGTGTGTCTGTCTCTCTGTCTGAATAAAATAACGTTAGGGTACATAAAGACAGTCGACACAATAAATAACAGAGTCTCCTCCCCCTTCTTCCGTGTCCTGTCTGATCAAACGTCTCAGGGCCCGACTCACAAACACTATCTCTGGTTACTATCTGCTGCCACGAGGAAGAAGCATGAGTTCTCCACAAACGAGTGGGTTTGTGTGTAAATGTAACACAAACACATTTGAAACAAAAATTATCTTATCTCATGCTATTTGTATTAACATGCTGAAAAACTCTCATTCCTTCTCTATGTCTAGACCAGATGAAAGTCTTTCTCGTGATCACCGTCACGGTCGCTCTTGTCCTCGTTTATTGGAAGCAGAATGTGCCTCACAATAATCGTCCTTGTATGAATAACGATGACAGCAATGCATACAAAACATTTGCTCGTAAACACATCCTTCAGGGGGATGCTCCCACAACTAATGAAGGATGGCAAAGGTGAGTTGAAGTCGCCCTCAATGAGATGGAGATAATGCGTTACAGCAATGCATACTTTGACCGCATTTTTTGATTTTATTTTTGTACTGTGTCAGTTGAGTGTTAGAGATTTTCAAATTAATTCATGACAGTGAAATAGTTGCTCGATGTTTTTTAAAGAATACAATGATACAATTAAAGCCACATCAATCCTGCACTATTAAGTACAGTTAAATCTGACTGGTTCATTTTTCGCTCAAGTCAACCAATAAGTAAAAACAACTGGACTGCATTGAACAATTTGTAGGTTTGAAAACATTATTAGTAGCAGGTACATATAACATCATGACAGATAAAAGTAGTTGAACAAAAACAGTGTCTATACTATGCAGTTAAACATTGATCTCATTTCACAGATACCTGAAGAAAAGAAACCTCTGGGGCAGAACTGATCAGTCCTTCATCGAAGCTCCAGAACAAGATGTCCAGAGGATCTGTCGTGGAGATGGCCAGCAAGTGAAAGATAACTTGTGCATCAGCACCAAAAAAATGACGGTACACCATGTAAGGCTAAAGATCAGTATAGAGAGTGTTACCCCTAGAAGTCACCCTGTGATTGTAGCCTGTGATACTGTAAAAGAAACTAACAGATGCCTCCCTGTCCATTATGAGAAAGACGATAAAGATACACCGACCAATGTCCCCTGCAGTTGATTCCATCTGTCAGGCTAAATACTCCCTGACACCATGAAGCTGCTTATGAAAATAAAAAGCCGCAAATTCTCTCTGTTCATCTTTGATTCTGCTTCTGCTCCAACACTTTTTTATATGAGTTGATGTGATGATGTGTACTAAATAATAATATTTTTTTCCAAATTCAATTCTCCTGGGGATAATAAAGAGAATAAATATATGTTCATAAGTTTACGTTGTTAGCTTATTTTCCTTAGCATCACATCTTTCATGTAACTGTATTGTAGTTCTGCTTGTTTTGCATTGCATACTTCCAATTAAACGTCTTAAACGTGCTTCAATAAACATTTTAAATCCACTGTAGACTCAAATGACTCAAATGTGAACTGTACGCGATACACTTGTAGTAATGCAATCAGAGAATATGCACTAAACTGTGCATCATTAAAGAGTTTTCAGCCATTTTGAGATATACATTACATTGGCTTTGGTTCTCCAGCACATTTTGGCATTGTGATCCAAAAAATAATTAAAGCTATCAATGTAACACACCACTGATTGGAATGTAACTTTACCTGAATGAGGTGTCAGCAACGTGCACCTCAAAAAGGCACTCCCTCATTCACATACTGTTAATAGGCGTAGGTATGAATACTACCCATTAACCTGCACTCATTAACTGGAAGTCATACTAGACATATATAGTAAGAGGAGAATTTTCAGTACTTCGATTGGCTGTTCATGTTATTTATTTAAAGTGATTGGTTGGATCAATGGTTAGAAGGTTTAAGAAGAGAGACAAATGTTTGGACTTCTAGTAAAGACTTATCATCAGTTGCTATCGATCCTCTCCAGACGGACAACAATAACAGAACAACAGCTGATCAGGTGAGAAAACATCCTCATCACTGACAAATAATATGTGTTTTATTATATTATTACAATCCAGTTTTTGTCTTTTATATGACTTACTATATGTCAGTTGGTTGGTTTAATGTTAAATAGAGACTAAATATAAAAATCCTGTGTGTGTGTGTGTGTTGGTATTACTAATGTTTCGGGGACATTTTTCTGTTTAGACATTGATATTGTGGGGACGTACCTTCCTTTTGGGGACAAAATGGAAGACCCCATGACATAATATTGTTATTTTTAGGGTGAAGACTTTCTTTAAGGTGAGGGTACACTTAGGTTAAGGTTAGAGTTGGGGTTAGGCAAGTTAGGCCTAGGTTAGGCTTAAATGAATGTCAGTCTATGTAATGTCCCCAGAAGTGATTAAGATACAACCTGTGTGTGTGTGTGTGTGTGTGTGTGTGTGTGTGTGTGTGTGTGTGTGTGTGTGTGTGTGTGTGTGTGTGTGTGTGTGTGTGTGTGTGTGTGTATGCACGTGCGTGCGTGTGTGTGCGTGTGTGTATATATATATAGAATAAATTAACATTAGGTTGCATAAAGACAGTCAACACATTAAATAACATTTCATTTCAGGATTCTACAGTCTCCTCCCCCTTCTTCCGTGTCCTGACTGATCAAACCTCTCGGAGCTCGACTCACAAACACTGAGGAAGAAGCATGAGTCCTCCACAAACAGGTGTGTGTGTGTGTGTGTGTGTGTGTGTAGTGTGTGTGTGTGTGCGTGCGCCTGCGTGCATTCATGCGTCTGTGTGTGTGTGTGTGTGTGTGTGTGTATATATAAAAGTAACACTACCACATTTGAAACAAAAATGAATTTCCCATTAGGGGGCCTTTATCTCATGCTATTTTTTATTAACATGCTGAAAAACTCTGCTTCCTTCTCTTTGTCTAGACCAGATGAAAGTCTTTCTCGTGATCATCATCGCTCTTGTTCACGTTTATTGGAAGTCGAATGTCCCTCCCAATGATCAGCCTTGTGTGAAGATCTCTGACAACAATGCATACGACACATTTGCTAAAAGACACATCATCCGGAAACCGGAGAATGTTCCCACAACTAAAAAAGGATGGAAAAGGTGAGTTGAAGTCGCCCTCAATAAGATAGATATTATGCATTACAGCGATGCATACTTTGACCACCACTCTACTGCGTCAGTTGAGTGTTCAATATTTCAAATACATTCATGACAGTGAAATGGAGAAAGTTGCTCAATGTTTTTAACATCGCACTACTGCTTTAATAACATGTTTCCTGTAACCACTGTTCAGGCGGGGGCTGAAAGCCGTGGAGCCAAAAAGCCCTGTCAGTTGAATGTGAGGACAGATAATGATTTTGTCAACAAACACATCCTTGATGAGAAGTTTGAAAAATCCACACAATTAACCAAACTCATGCTAGTTTGTTCATTAAAGAACAAAACGATAAAGATATGATGATAAAATGAAAGCCACATCAACCCTGCACTGTTTAGTCCAGTTGAATCTGACTCTGGTTTGTTTTTCGCTCAAGTCAACCGAACTAATACTAACTGGACCGCATTGAACAATCTGTAGGTTTGAAAACTTTATTATTAGCAGTTTCATATAACATCATGACAGCTAAAAGTAGTTGAACTCAAACAGTGTCTATACTAATGCAGTTTAACATTCATCTCATTTCACAGGTTCCTGAAGGAAAATGGCCTCTGGGATAGAACTTATGTGCAGTCCTTCATCTATGCTCCTGAACAAGATATCCAGAGGATCTGTGGTATAGCTGGCCGGCTTCTGAGAGACAACTTGTGCATCAGTGTCGAAAAAATGATGGTATACGATGTAAGCAACAATGCAGCGAGTATTAAACGACGCAATGGCTATGTGATTGTAGGCTGTGATAACGTAAATAACATACGCCTCCCTGTCCATTATGAGAGATACCGAAAAGAAAAACCGACCAATATACCCTGCCAGTGAGCTCCAAACTAACCCACATATTTGGAGAGTCAATTTTCAGTTGATTCCAGCTGTCAGGCGAAATACTCCCTGACACCATGAAGCTGCTTATGAAAAATAAAAAGCCATCTTTGATTCTGCTTCTGCTCCAACTAGTTTTTGATGAGATGATGTGAACTAAATTAAAATTCATTTTCCCAAATTAAAATCTGTTGTATTAAATATATGTTCTACTGTAACATAAGTTAACGCTGTTAGCTTATTTACATCTTCCACAAAAAATGTACGCTTACCAAACAGTTTGTTTTCAGCTAGTTTTAAGTTTAAACTGAAAGTAACTTGACCACATTTTATACTTCCATTTGTATTCCAATTTTTTGCACAATTTCTTTTTTTTTATGTAATGTAATGTGTAATACGAAACAGTTAGTGGCTCTTTAATATTAAATATATTTTGCACTATAACTGATATTTACATGCTCAGCAAGATTTTTTTTTCTTATACACATTGTTACAAATAATGGTTTATTGATCCTTTTATTGATTGTCAATATCGAACCGTTAAATAACTATTTTTCCCCTTGAATCCAATTCATGCTATAGTTTCTTTGTATAATCCACTTCTATTCAAACTGATCTTCACAGCATTTATAGCCTGTAACTGTATTAAAACATTGTTTTTATGTTGTCATAAAGCGCATTATTTTTGTCTTTGTGTAAGACAGAGAAAAATGTGAAACTAGCAGAGGAACACGGTGTAGAGCATCTACCAAAGATTGAAACAAAACAGAGTTGAATTGAAATGTTATTTAATAATCAGACAATGCAAAACAGAGAAGACAATGAACATATATTTAGATGCAAAGCCGCATTATTTTCACTTCCATTTGGGCACAAGAGCATGACGTGGTGCTGATATTTGCTTATCGAAACATGAGTGAGCAGACTGCGTCAAGATTGGGCAAAGTGAATAATGTTCCAGTTGAAGTAAGTTAAAGGAATGGGAATGAGACGGCCCTCACTTCCCCAAAGTTGGACATTTAAAGACAAGCGTACACACAATTGATGAGTTTCATTGATTTATAACAACACATTTTGGAAATACTCATGGAACAAGATTTTAGGGTGAAGACATGAATAACTCAATGAAACAGTCACTGAAAAGACTGTCACATTTTCAGACTATTTATTCAATAAACAATAGTCTTCTGTTTCATCAGATTAGAAAATACAATTAGTAATAGACATATTTATGTATTGATCCTTCTCAGATCATCTGAGAATGATCAATACATGAATACTGTGTATAACATCTCACATTTGAGAGACCAAGGAACCACTAAACGTTGTGTGGTAGTTGCCTCCCCACACATGTGTATTTGCATGCAGGATCACATACACATGGTCTCCTCGCTGTAGCTGTAGGAACACGGCATTGCCTCCGTTATCAGATCCATCAGAGTTTGATGGGTGATCACCGGTTACGGCTATCAGCTGGTTGTTTTTGTAAAGGTGCAGCCCTGCCCAATTCGCTCCTCCAGCGTGATAGAAGAAGCTAAAGTAATAAACACCTGCAACAGGTGCCACGAAGATACCTGTGAAAACAACAGGGTATTATCAGAAAAACCTTTGAATTGGTTTTGACTGATACTGTGTAGGTCTTATGGTATCAACAATTTTACAGTAATCACTAAAAATCTCTTAAAATATAATGACTTTTCAGCAACTTTAACTCGACAAAAATGTTTGCCGGTCTAATACTAAGACTGAATCTGAAAATGCCACCAAAATGCACCAGTGCTACACATACACACAACAACGCAAACTCTCGTCATAATTTAAATTTTTTTGCTTATTATTCTCAGTGATTGAATAATTTTACCCTTTGTCCATAAATATAAGTTTCAATAATATTCATGTAAAAGTAAGGATGTAGTTGACTGTTTACCTGTGAATTGATTGTAGGCCTCACCGATGTTTGTAAGCACTCTTCTGTAGATCAAAGTTCGGTCGGTGTTGAAGGGTCCAATGTCGTTAGCTCCTCCTCCTGTTGCTGCACTGAATATCACCTGGGTCCTTGCTGTGTGAAAAAAATAGGGATCACATTCATTATATTATATAAGTATTTTCTGAGTCCCCACTAACGACTAAAGCATTGGTTGTTTCTAGGTCATACTGATAAACACCTCCAGCAACTATAATTTATGACTTCTCTGTCAGAAGAAACACTCTATCACTACTTTGATCTTTTGTTGTTCGTTCTGAGGACAACATGCCAAATTGATTCATTAATAAAGTTCTTAAATGTAACTTGCCTTTGTTCCTGAGTTCCAGAATCTCGGTTTCACTGTTTGTTACCCTGGTTTCACTGACCGATAGCCTGGTTTCACTGTCTGCCAGCCTGGTTTTCACAGCTCCTAGTTCGTCTCTTAGAGCATACACCTCTCTCATGAGATCGATAGGATTTGACTGTGTTTCTATACCATTACCATCATCCTGGGCCCAAGTTATGCCACAGAACAGCAATACAAACCAAACAATGGCAAAATTCATCTTCAAAAGTGTATTCAAGTATCTCAAACCATGTTGCCTCTTTCTGCTTTTATGTTGTTTAACGATGACCTGTTAATTTTTAACAACTAATTTCACACGTGGTTTTATTATCTTATTACAAAGGACTTCTGTTATCTGTTTCAGGTCAGTTCATTGAAGGAGCAATAAGGAAATAATGCGTTTACTTGCACAACAACTGTATTAGAGTTTTCTCGATTGCTATGGCACATTTTCAATTCACATTTGTTTCTAACCACTCATATCAAATGACAAATACAGCACATATATTGTTTGCTAAGTGAAACCACCTTCTCAAAAGGTATGAATCAGTTTTAATTTCTAATTTCATTAATCAGAGCATCTTATGAACCCATGTTACCAGGCAGGGGTCCCTCTTCAAATAAGATATCCAAAATCATTTACCATCAAGATTTATATGAAGGCCGTCACCTTATTCTTACTTACATTGCCTTCATTTTCCGCTTGTAGCCAGCTGAGGCAGTGCAGGTCCCCTCTTGGCGAAAGTTGAGAAAAATTGAGGGTTTTATAATTTTATTTTCATTATGTAAAGCATGACCAACACGGGAACTTAAAAATGTCCACTGTTGGCTTGGCGGTCCCATGTTCGTGAATGTGTTACGATTCTGTAGTCCACTGTAAGATGGGTATGCAGGTGCACATACAAATGGACACAAGGATTACTTTTGTACACCAGAATGGTAAAGGATTATCCCCGACCGCTGCAGGTCTACAGATTCCTCTGTCTCTTTCAGTTCATTATTTTTGTCTTTGTGTACGAGACAGAATATGTGAAAATAGCAGATGAACACTGTAGAGCATCTAGAAGAGATTGAAATGCATTTCACAGGATGTAGAAGAGAAACAACAGAGTTGAATTTAAAAGTTATTTAATGTTCAAGCAAAGCAAAAGAGAGAAGCCTATGAACATATTTTTAGATGCAATTTGTTCACTTCCAATCTGTTACAAGAGCATGATGTGGTACAGACCTTTCCTTAAAGAAGAATGGGACTGTGTCAACATTGGACAAATTGAATAATGTTGTTGACTTGGCATAATTCATCTTTGAGAGTTGATTCAGGTTGCTCCAACACTGTTGTCTCTGTCTGCTTTTATGTCGTTTAATGATGACCTGTTCATTTTTAACAACTAATTTCACACGTGGTTTTATTATCTTATAACAAAGGACGTCTGTTATCTGTTTCAGGTCAGGTCAGTGAAGGAACAATAAGGAAATAATACACTTACTGGCACACATATTTTATTACAGTTTTTCTCGATTGCTTTGCCACAACAGACTTTTTCAAAACAGAGAACACACAGCCCTTAACAGAAGATGAATGACAAAAACATCCCATATTGTTTGCAAAATGACACCGGCTTCTTAAAACTTGTCACACTCCAATCAACTATCTTCAGACTTCACATTGTATCTGCTTTTCAATCATTTTGTAATCAAATGGAAAATGATGTTAGAAGCATGAAGAACTTAATGAAACAATGAATGATGAATACTAATCACATTTTCAGACAACAGATTTCTGTTTCATCATATTAGAAAATACAGTTGTAATAGACATATGTACGTATGTATTGATCTCAGAATAAGGTAATTTATATAGCTTAAGAAATCTCACATTTGAGAGACCAAGGAACCACTGAAAGTTGTGTGGTAGTTGCCACCATACACATGTGTATGTGCATGCTGGATCACATACACATGGTCTCCTCGCTGTAGCTGTAGGAACACTGCATTGCCTCCATTATCACCTTCGTCAGACTCTGACTTGTGATCCTGGAATATGGCTATCTGCTGGTGGTTTTTGTTAAGTGACAGTCTTGACGGTTGTTGTCCTCCAGCATGACTGAAGAAGTTAAAGTAATACACACCTGTGACAGGTGCCACAAAGATACCTGTGGAAACAACGGGGTATTATCAGAAAAACCTTTGAATGAGAAGGTGGGGCCAAAGTTTCGACTGGTACGGTTTAAGCTTAAGCAGTTGACATTAATGGAGGAAATTAAAAATTGTTGTCTGAAGAGATTGTGAACTAGCCTGGAAATCCAGACCCACATCTAGAACGATATAGGGTCTGGCCACGATCAATAGACCTTCCCAAATAAATGGGCGGCTCCTACACCTGTGTTTCATATACCACTGCACGCAATTGGATAGCACTACAAGTTGTAGTGCTATCCAATTGCGTGCAGTGGTTAATACATCACCTTGTCACCATTGGTTGTAGACTACAACCAATCAGAGCATTAAGCCCCGTTCATTAAGCGAACAGCAGGTTAACTGATAAATTAAACTTTTGCCGTGGTCGGTCGGCAGCAGAACATTCTTCTTTCTTGCTAATGAAAGATTTGAGTGCCGTCTTCCAAATCGTTAAGTGTCGAAGCCACCTTTGTTGTTTATCATCAGTGCTTTGACGGCGCTGCACTATATTATGAAACATCTGATTCGACCTAAAACTGCAGGTCTTTATTGTGGAAGTTATCAATAATCAATTTATTCGTTTTAGATTATAATTCTAGTTTGTGTAAAATAATAATAGTATATTGTATTTATATAGCGCTTTTATATGAACTTAAGGTAAAGGGCCACACCCATGTTTAACAACCCATTGGCCTTGTCCTGTTACTCCTTAGAACATAAGAAACTTTCTGGCGGTAAGTATGACACAAAACTCATAACTCCTGCACATACTATGAACCTTCAAGTCTCAACAGTGTTTTAGAATGGTATTCATTACTTATGTACCTAAATTAATACCTAGGGGGCAAAGTGATTTTTTGGACATGGGCTGTTGTAAAAGGTTGTTCACTAGAAATGATATCTAGGACCTTCAAGGATCACAACCTGGGTAGACAACCTGGTCAACTACCTGCTGGAAAGCTACAGAGGGCCAAAATAGAAAATCGTAAACACGGTTTAATGCAAGGGTAAAATTTAAATTTTTTAACTTATGGATATCATCATGAAACTTTGCCAGTTGATTACTGACATTAAAACAATGATTTTTTTGTATTGAAGTTTTTTTCAAAAATGTTTGAATATAGCTATATACAAATTTAGCATATTTCACAAATTATGCACACATTTGCATATCTTTAAAAACCAAAAATCTAGATATTAGCCAAAGCAAGAGTTGAAATCTTTATTGCATTTTGACTTTATAGAAGTGTGTTAAGTTTCTACATACCAAACTTCCTCTGTGAGAAATGGTGTGACAATTCTGGTTTGATAGTGTATAAATAAATGTGATTTGATAGTTTTTTTCATTACTCTGACCCAGAAATCTCAACTTCTAAATCACTTACATCAACTAAACTTTCCATAATCATTCTTAGCACTATTCTGTAGGTTATTAAAGAAGGATTTTGATTCTGATTTATGAGACATTTTCTTCTTCAAAACATTCCGTAATGCATTTTTAAGACCTGTACATAGTATTTTTTGATTTATAAAATTAAAAAAGGCTGTGTAAAAAATCCTTCTTTAATAACATTCAGAACGGTGCTAAGAATGATTATGGAAAGTTTAGTTGATGTAAGTGATTTAGAAGTTGAGATTTTTGGGCCAGAGTAATGAAAAAAACTATCAAATCATGTCAATCTAACCACTATCAAACCAGAAATATCACACCATTTCTCACAGAGGAAGTTTGTTATGTAGAAACTTAACACACTTATATGATGTCAAAATGCAATAAAGATTTTAACTCTGGCTTTATCCAATATCTAGGTTTTTGGTTTTTAAAGATGTGCAAATTTGTGCATAATTTGTGAAAGATGCCAAATTTGCATATATATTCAAACATTTCTGAAGAAAACTTCAATACAAAAAATCATTGTTTTAATGCCAGTAATCAACTGGCAAAGTTTCATGATGATATCTATAAGTTGAAAAAAAAAGTTTTACCCTCGCATTAAACCATGGTTCCGATTTTCTATTTCGGCCCGCTGCAGGCAGGTTCCAGCAGGTAGTTGACCAGGTTGTGATCCTTGAAGGTCCTAGCTACCATTTCTGGTGAACAACCTTTTACAACAGCCCATGTCTGTTTTCCAAAAAAAGAGGGTGTACACACCCACCCACAGAAACACACACACACATACTTTTATAATCATTATTTTCATAAGTATCAGTAATACTTAAAGAAAGCATGTAATTGACATTGCCTGTGAGTATTACCTGTGAATTGATTGTAGGCCCCGCCAATGTTTGTAATCACTGTTCTGTAGATCAAAGTTTTGTTGGTGTTGTAGGGTCCAATGTGATATCTACCTCCTAGTGCTGCACTGAATATCACCTTGGTTCTCTCTGTGTGAAACAAAACATTCCAATCACATTCATTTGTAAAGTAGTTACAAAGCCCACATAAGAAAATGCAACCTTGTGACTTGTCTCATTTTCCTTTATTTATTCTCGAAAGATCAATTGAGGGTTACCCTCTTTTACAATGACGTCGAGTCTGTCGGGAGACCCACTACTATCACTACTCTGATCCTTTGTTGTTAGTTTGGAGGACTACTTTGTTTCAATTCAATGATGAACCTCAAATATTCCATCACAAAACACTAAATACTTCCTTCTATCATAAATAAAGTTCTTAAATGTAACTTGCCTTTGTTCCTGAGTTTCAGAATCTCAGTTTCACTGTCCGCCAGCCTGGTTTCACTGTCCGTTAGCCTGGTTTCACTGTCCGATAGCCTGGTTTCACTGTCCGCCAGCCTTGTTTCACTGTTAATCAGCCTGGTTTCCACAGCTCCTAGTTTGTCTCTTAGGACAACAACCTCTCTCAGGAGATCATACATGTCAGGATGTGTTTCAGTAGCATTACCATCATCCTGGGCCCAAGTCAAGCCACAGAACAGCAATACAAACCAAACAATGGCAACATTCATCTTCGCAAGTTGATTCAAGTCTCTCCAACCTTGCTGCCTCTGGCTGCTTTTATGTTGTTTAACGATGACCTGATCATTTTTAACAACTCATTTCACACGTGGTTTTATCATCTTATTACAAAGGACGTCTGTTATCTGTTTCAGGTCAGGTCAGTAAAGGAACAATAAGGAAACAATACACTTACTGGCACACAGATTTTATTACAGTTTTTCTCGATTGCTTTGGAGAAAAAAAAATCCATAGAAAAATTTAAATAAAGGTGAAACATCAGTATTATCATTCAAGCTTTATATATTTTTTTGCATGATTTAATAAAAACATCAACATTTATTTTTCAATCTCTTTCGACAAGCTGGTTACATTTCAGAAAAAAAATGACAAGTATACTTTATTTATTGTTATGAAGTGAACTTTATTCAGATATCAACCTGATGAAATCAAGCAATACAGTTTACAGTGAGGGCTCATTTTCAGTTGAATTACAATTTACAACACCTCACTTTGAGCAAATTTTAAGCTGGTCCTATCCCCTAACCCTAACCAACGCTGCCTTGAAGGCTCTGTTGAGGGGCACAACACACCAAACACCACATTTTAAAGTTATTGATTCTTTATCTAAACAAAGGTATTAATTTGAGTAAAGGCATCCGTCCTTACATTTGACCAACCAATGACCCGCTGAATGTGGTGTGGTAGTTGGAGCCGTACACGTGGGAGTTCGCCCCCATGCGCACATTGACTCTGTTCCCCTGCCCCAGCTGTAGGAACACAGCGTTTCCTCCGTTGTGAGACGATTCATGGACGGCCGGGTGGTCCTGTATCTGGACCACGCGCGTGCCGTTCAGGCAAAGGAAAAGCTCCGTCCCAGGTCTGCCTCCAGCGTGACTGAAGATGGTGAAGTAATAAACGCCTGCGACCGGTGCGGTGAAGACACCTGTCACATCAAGTCAAAGCCGAAATTTATTTATATAGGACATTTAAAAAACAACAATAGTTGACCCAAATTGCTGTACAAAAATACAAGAGAAAACAACAAATAGGCCTAAGATACACAACAACAACAAAATAAATCACAAATAAAATCAATTTGTGTTAAAGGCAGGTCTCAGACTCAGGGGAAGACTGTTCCAAAAGATCCCATCACATTAGTTGAGGTTTCTTTTTTGTTTTGTTTTAAACAATTAAAAAGTGAGTCATGAGTGAATGTGCTCTGATAGCATCTTATTAATTGCACATTAGCTGCATTGATTGATGAGAAGTTTTATTTATAAATGTTATGTGGCTGGATTTTTTTAAGCCATTGTGTAAAACAAATTGATAACCAAATTAAACAATGCCCTTACCTGTTGATCCACTGTAGGCATTTCCAATATTTGTAATCACCCTTTGGTAGACGAGGTCTGTCTCACTGCCGTATGGCCCAATAGCTCCCCTCGGTCCGGCCTCTGCACTGAACGCCACTGTTTTAGAGCAAAAAAATATTGTCATCGTTTTTGTATACACACCTTCACACATTGCTTTGTTTAACAATTGTTTCATTCAACTCTTCAAATGTATCAGATAGTCTCTCTCTACCATTTTTCCTCAGTTCAGCGATCTGCTTTTCGCTGTCATTCAGCCGGGTTTCCAAAGCGGCCACTTTCGCTTTCATGGCCTCGAACTCGCACATGTTGGAAAAGCAGATTGTCCCGAGCCTAAAGTCAGACTGCACTACACAAATCCAACAGGCAAATGACAAGTTGATTCTAGGTGGCTCGGTTTCTTCAGCACTGAGTCGTCCTATTTCCCCTTGTTGCTTTTTATATGATTCGATGAGCGATGATGACCTGTTAACTTTTTGACACGTAGGCCTACACAAAGCATGTTGAAATAATTAGTGGGTGAGTTGTGCAGGCACCGCAGTGACCAGTTCCGCAGGCAAACGTTTCACTTCGTGTAAGAAAAAAACTGAAACCTGCGGCCAAAGAGGAACTAAATGTGCTGTCTCTATCTGTTTAAAAGTGCCCCCCCCCCCAACCAAAAAAAAAACAAACATGGTCTTCACAGCTTCTCATCCACATAATGCTGACCACTGACAGAGGTAGGGGGGTAGAAAGAGGGGCCGACCAGTAACCATAAGGTCGCTGGTTCGATCCCCGGCACCAGACAGGAGGGTGTTAGTTGTAAAACCATAGTGGCTGGTATTACATCTACATTCAAGATTCAAAGTGTTAATTGTCATGTGCACAATAAGAAACATGTTCTCAGTTATACAATCAAATTCTTCCTTTGTTTTCCACAGACTGAATGCCAAGGATGGAACATGAGAATATTATAATATTGCCCACCATCTCTACCATTGTGTCCTTGAGCAAGACACTTAACCCCAAAACTGCTACAGGGGCGCTGTACTATGGCAAAGTGTATTAACTTGAGAGGGGATATGCGGAAAGACAAATTTCAATGTCACTATTGACTAATAAAGTAACTTAAAGGCCTACTTCACCGGTTGGAATATGAAGGTGTATTGAACTCGGAGATCCATATGAAGTATAAATGTGCAAATAAAATTTAAATCGGATCATCCTAGCCTGAGAAAAGGCAGAAAGAGTGTTTTATGGTCTCACTGTCTAACCCTACATTTCTCTTTCTGTGATGTCACAGAAAGAGAAATGATCCAATTTGATTTTTTTTTGCACATTTATACTTCATAGGATCTCCGAGTTCAATACACCTTCATATTCCAACCGGTGAAGTAGGCCTTTAACTTAACGTAGTCATGCGCCTTCCTGGAAATGCACCACATATTACTATTTCTCATACTTTTTATTCCACAAAGAAGCAATGTAAAAGGGCACAATGGAGCTGTTTTCTGCACCTTAAAAATCCCTTGTGTCCTTTGACATTGCTTCTCGTTTCCCCTGAAAGACTTTTCAACGCTGCAGCCAAAAGGTCACAAATGGTTCGACTTCTTCATTTCACTGCGTCTTTCTTTCACTTTCTATCTGTGTATGTGACAAAAAAAGAACCTCTAACCTTAAAATGTGCAATGTTTGAGAAACTCTGCCTGTGTCACTTTCGACCTTGTGCTTGAGAATATTTCGCAAGGCTCCTCTTTTTTCTTTTTGTTTCCATTTGTGACACACGACTGAGGAAGTTTTTGTACTAAGTTTACGCTTTCAGACAAACTTGTACCTCGTGTAATCAACTTTGTTACATTGTTTCATCAAATTAACTATGAACAATCATTAAAACTTTATATGTTTAACGGTTAACGTTCCAATACCAATACTTCCGTACTATTTAGTATGCCGGGAAAAGATTTAGGATGTCCCAATACATGCATGGCAATTTGCTGTATGCCAAAAAAATACCTGGATGCCCATAGATCCAATTGTATTTTGCAGTATGGAAAACAGCAGTGGCGTGCACAGACATTCTCGGGGGCATGTACTCAGAGCAAAATAAGGGTTCTTCTGTGCAGCATAACAACAAGGCATAAGGCTACTTTTTCTGCAGGCAATTGGGAATCTCTGAGCCAAATAACACAATATATCTTTTGATGGATGACCAAATGATTTTAAGGTTAATTGTACATAGACACAACCCCGTTGTCTAATGACTTGTAATAACAAGACACACATAACAGTTTTTAACACAGGAATTTGGGAAACTGGGCCGGGGACCCTGGACCTACTAGGGGGGTCCAGGGGAATGCTTCCCCGGAAGAAAAATTTGAACCTTTTAAAGTAAAATTCATCAATCTGGTGCACTTTGAGAAGAAAACTGAGGCTAAATCAATGGTGTCCTATGTGAGCTATTTAGTTCTATTTTATGGAATCATTTGGAGACACAGAATTACCAAAAGCAGTCGTCGTCTTCATTTTTTTTTTACTGGCTCAATTTAGGCCCCTCATCTTCGTAGCCCTGAACAATGTTATTTAATAAATAACAAACATATACTGCACTAATAATAGTGGCACTTCCCAAAGGCAGAATTTAAGTCCTGTGGTGATGAGCTTGTGCAGGTGGAATTTCCTGTAAAGTAACTTGCAGTACTAGCCTGGTGCTACCAGACCATCGTACTTCATTGAAGTGAAATGAAAATTGAGCAGAAGTAGGTAGGCGGGCGGAGCCAGGCTATTGCAGCACCTGACTGTGACCTAAACACCCTGCCTATATGGCCTGTTTGAAGTGGAATTAAAAATATCTTTTCACCTTAAAAAAAAGTAATTTTCGTGATGTGTGATTATGTTTTTAGATCCTATGGCCTAGGCCTAATACTATGAAAATAAAAGCCTGCCTTATATTCATCTTAACCACATTATCTGTGTATTTGCAATGATCACACGGGTAGTCGCTAGAATCATCCATACAGACACGTGACTTTATTTATATTCCACATTCAATTAGGATCAACTTCAAATATGTTATTGAACACAGAAAAATCAGCGGTGAAAAGAAAACCTCAACAACAAATAAAATCTACATGGTTTACAAAGGAGGTTAAGGTAAAGTGAATATACAACAAAACAACAGTATAGTCATTAAAGGTTCAGTAAGCGGAATGGTCAGTTTTGCTAAATTCCTGTCACTGACTGCAGTTAGCCGTCCCCTCGCTCGTCCCTACGTCCCCACATTAATGCACTGCGGTCTTCAAGCAGCGAGTTATCTAGCATCATCTCAGATAAGTAAGTGTGCTAAAACATGATAAAAACCATCAAAACAGACATTGGGAAGGATTTGTACCTGCTCCGCCATTGTAGGCACATAAACATTCACCGATCTGTCGCTCTGCGCGTGCACCGGCAGTGAGATGGGTGCCAGTTTGTAGCGTTCTCTCTTCTGATTGGATATTATTTTCGGGATCCCAGAAAAGTTTATTTGCCGATTACATGCAGAGCGGGTGACTGAGAGATCGGCTTTATGAAACGTGCACACTATGTAAGTGATCACTGTATGAATAAAGAGCGATTTAACACTTAAATTAACAAAAAAAATAAATGACTTACTTCACCTTTAATCTGCTGCCATGATCGCACAGTTTACGCGCTCTGATGCGTTCAACATCAGGGTAGATTCAAATGTAACAAAGACGCACGGCGGGAATGTCTTAATATTTTGTTGTCAAGTTTCCTCTGTTAAAAGGTTAAACATTCAAGGTGCTTTTCTAGATCTGCAGGTGAGCAGATAACTATGAGGGTTTATGAACTATGAGGGCGCACTCACACTTATCCCGGTTGACAACACTCGATTGCTAATTTTTTAAAATGTCGGTTGTGTCACAACAGTGTCATAAATTGACATCTGGATCTCGGTTTATGCACATGCGCTAGCCGGCTCCTTACTATCCGCACGGTGCCAAAGAACACCTCACACACTCACGACTTTAGGGTTCAAACAGACTACTTGCGCACGGTACAATGATGGCCAAGTGTGAGTGCACTCCCCCCCCCCCCCTCCTATTCCAAAACCAGGTAGTTTCCATCAGGTGAATACATGAGAAAGGGTGCATCATCGTTTGAACAAAGCATACAGTATGCCGGAACTTGAATACAGAACATAATTGATAAATAACAATAAGAAAATAAGAAAATACAAAAGCATTGGCAATGTACAGCTTGTAACAGAGAAGACAGTATGAAAGAAAAGGAAATACAAGGGGAAAATGCCACCGTTATAACTGCATTGAAATAAACAAGAGCGCCATCATTTCTCAGTACTTTCAGAGCTGTGCCGGTCTCATTTTTAAGGGGAATATGTTGCACTTAGTACGAGTTAATACATCAGAAGAGGACACTACTTTTGTCCTACTGTTAATTTCATAAACGTCAAGCTTGCACGATTATTTTAAAGTATTATTTGAGGCGAGAAACTGCAGGCGAAAACATTGTTTATCAAGCACTGAGACATTTTGAGATTTTTGTGTATTTAGCTTCCATAACATGTCTTCTTTCATACTAGTAAAAATGAAAGGGCTACAATGTACATTCGGTTGTTTATTTGACAAAATCTTGTCTGTTTGCATCTGTCTGTATATTTCTCCTATACAACCAGCTTTAACGGACATTATCTCATTAGCTTCTAAAGCACTTACATCAACTAAACTTTCCATCACCTGCAGTTTCTCACCTTAAATTGAGAAAGTGACTCTTCTCTTTTTGATCACGGCTTTTCAGAAATACATAATTTATTTTTAAACTAACAGACAATATCACGTTTCATAATTTTTTTGTGAGATCTTGACGCAAATAAACAAAAAAAGGTTATTTTGTTTTCCGGTATAAACATAAGCCAAAATAGCAGACTTTGTATATTGGACCAACTCATGCTATTTTTTCTTATGGAATTTTTCTCATTTTAAAAGGGGATATGTTGCCCTTAGTTAAAAAATCATAATGTATGTCTAACAACAAAATATGACGTTTCATAATTTTTTCATGAGAACTGTGTTGCAAATAAACAAACATTTTTTTGTTGTTGTTCGTATAAACATAAGCTCTCATTTTTAAAGGGGAATATGTTGCCTTTAGAAATAATTTTTTTTTAGTGAGATCTTCGCCGCAAAAAAAATAATAATTAGTTTTTCTGTTTGTTTTCGGTATAAACACAAGCCAAAATAGCAGACTTTGTATATTGAAATTGAACTAACTCATAATATTTTTTTCTTATATAGCTGTGGTCTCATTTTAAAAGGGGATATGTTGCCCTTAGAAATACTGAATACAATAAACAAAAAAAAATTAAAATGTTGTTTGATTTCATGTATACACTGCCCCAAAATAGCAGACTTTGAGAATTGAACTCATGCTATTGTTCCTTCTTAACCATTCTTTAGTGCACTAGCTCCAGTTGGCTGGTGGAGAAAGGCAGCACCCCGCTGACGTAGTACGCGATGCCCAGGGACAGGAGGGCGATCACCACTAGCAGCAGCAACACTCTCCAGAAGCCAAGATCCTCCACAAACTCCTGCCACGTGGTCCTGAAGCTGGACAGCACGCCCTCACTGCTCTGAAGGTTTGGGTTCAGCAGGGAGTGGCTCTCCATCGCACTGGGACAGACAGAGACAGGCAAAGACACAGACACAGAAGAAAGAGATAAAAGTTACACATGATATGCAGATCAGCTTTTCATCCATTGGGTTTCTTTACTGTGGTTTTCCGTGTAAATTCTAACCCCCACCCTTAACACGCACACACACACAGACACACACACACACACACACACACACACACACAGAGGAAAAGAGATTACCGTTACACATGACATTAGGGGTGTGTACATGTGTAACTGGTTAGTAAGTCATAACCGTTTAAAAGGGTTTTGAAAATGACTTCAATGAAATTACACAAACTATTTGGAGAAGATAAAAGCAAATCTGCAGAATCTGTCTGTTCCGCTGAGTGTGTGTGTGTGTGTGTGTGTGTGTGTGTGTGTGTGTGTGTGTGTGAGCGCCAGCATGGCAGACACACAACAAACACAGATGCATGCACAGTCACAGCCATTGTCACGGCACAGAGCTGAAAGATAAACTGAATATGGACGTAACCCCAGGGACATGGGAACTATATTCTTAGGGGGGTGCTGTAAATGGGAAGAGGTTCAGTAATCCAACACAGAAGTAGGCCTACTGGTTATTATGAGCAATTGGACATAAGACTTTCATTTATAATAAATTAGAATTACAAAGTATCCTTATACAAAGGCCTATAGATAAAAATAAAACAACCAGCCGTACCCCCACACCCCCACTTCCAACGGCCATGCGTAACCCGGTTGACGTGAACAACGCTCGTAAGTAGGTGCAATAGAACCCTGTAGTAAAAAGCGATGAAGCTATACTCCTGCATAAACGTGGACTTGTAGAAAGCCATAATGGCAGGCGAACAAACGTGTGTGTGTGTGTGTGTGTGTGTGTGTGTGTGTGTGTGTGTGTGTGTGTGTGTGTGTGTGAGATGCAATGACACTCTTACCTCTCGCTGTCAGCCATCTGCATGGTCTCCAGCTTGGAGTGAGTTCCTCTGTTGAAGCCTTTGACCTCCTGCTCCTCTAGACCCTCCAGCAGACGGATCGCGTCCTTGTTCACACCGCGACGCTTCGCCAGAACCAGCGGAGTGGAGCCATTGTGGTTACTGGTACAACACAACAGACAGACACACACACACACACACACACGATTAAACAAAGGACTAACATTTAAAAAAGGTGGTGTCAGCAATCTGGAGAACGCTTGTGGTAAAAATCTTCTTTGTCTGAGAAACAGCCCAACTGAACTGAACTATTGTATGTCATGGTCATACTACTAGAAAATAAAACATATTCAGATTGCACAATAACACTGACTGCTTCCTTCCAGTATATCAGATCATTGAAATACAATGACCTCTAAAGACCCAGAGTGTTGTAATGTGGAAGGTATTGCAGATATCAGTGCTGCTGAGTTGTGTCATTCATTCTATGAACACAGTAAGTGTTTGCTCAGTGTAAACACACGTCTCTCTGTGTGTCATAACTAATGAAGTGAGGGCTGTTCTGAGACACTGCGATGATTTTAGAAGTGAAAGGAAAGAAAGGATTGCCACACAGGAATTTAATCTCTCTCTCTCTCTCTCTCTCTCTCTCTCTCTCTCTCTCTCTCTCTCTCTCTCTCTCTCTCTCTCTCTCTCTCTCTCTCTCTCTCTCTCTCTCTCTCTCTCTCTCTCTCTCTCTCTCTCTCTCTCTCTCTCTCGGTAAGCAGATCATGAGGAGAGATTCAATGATTTTCACAACAAACCTGAATGCACAGTGTTAATACACAGCCTAGGCTCTGTAAACTGGAATGTCAAATGAAAGGGGGCCCACCAACATGGTCTTTTACAGAGCCTAGGCTGTGTTTAAACAACAAACTTTCTCCAGAATCACCTCTACCATAAAACAGTACTTTAGGAAGCTGAAAATTGGTACAAAGGTATGATTTTGAAAACCCTTAGAAAATACATTTCCACCACATGGATTCCTTAGGACTTTTAGTATGTTATTAATTACATATTCATGAGTCAAAAACCGTTGCAATTTTTGAGAGGCCCACCCATATTTTCTCACAAAATGCCTGGATTAATTCAAACTTAAACCTGCAGTGTGTAGAATTTGGGGTTTTATTTCCTAGCAGATTTTGTAGAAAGTAATTATAATATCCATAAGTACATTTAATTTAGTGCATAATAGCTGAATTTTTTTTTTATTATTATTATTTTTTCCCTTAGAAAGGGTCTCATATATGTCCATATTTCTGCATATTTTGGACCAAGGCCTAGTGCCGCCATCTTGAAAGTGTCATAGTTGGAATGTCATCAGGTGCATTGTTTAAAATTTAGAATTGTTCTTGTCCTTGAAGGCCACTGTAGCTTCTGTTATTATTCGAAAGGGTTGGGGTTACCCAGGAAGTGTTGCATTCTAGAACTTTGTATAACTTTCTTGATGATGTCATATTACACACTGCACCTTTAAACCCAACACACATCATTTTAACATGCCATTCCGTTCTCTTACCAGATGTCTATCTTGAGTCCGTTGGAGACCAGGAACTGAATGGTGTCTACGTGTCCACACAGGTGCAGCGCGGTGTTGCCTTGGTAATCGGTGGCGAGCAGGTCGGCGCCAAACTTGTGCAGCAGGCGGCATATGTCCACGTTGCCCCGGGCGGCGGCTAGGTGCAGCCCCGTGCGCCCGCGGCTGTCTCGTATGTTTGGGTCACAGCCCGTCTCCAGCAGCCTCTTGGCCAGAGGCAGGTCCCCGTCGATACACGCCTGCAGCAGCGGCACCGTGGTCTGGGACGAGTCCGTGATGAAGACATAGGACATGTCCGAGTGGGTGTCAGAAAATTCCAGCTTACCTGTGTGTTCCAAAGAGGAGTAAATGGTTAGGGTACATCGCAAATAATCTCAATATAAAGGTGCACTATGCAGTTTCATGGTAGAGCGATTTGTTTAGATTTACAGAGCCTGCAGTAAGTTTACAAAATACTAAAATATTCCCTCTACATGTAACAAGTGATGTGACCAAGTGTCTCCAAATGATTCCTAAAATTAGAACTAGACCGGTCTGACAGGACACACCCCTCTATATTAGATTTCAGTGTTTATTCTATTTTATATCAATATTCGTGTTGACATCCATGTGTTTTTCTACAATAGCTTTCCTGTCATGTGTTTCATAGTCTCATAATAATTCCAGAAAGTAGTTCTAGGCAGGACATATATGACACAGTTGTTTACAGAGCACAACATCATCAGATGTAGCCTCTCAAAGGGCCCCAGACTGATGCATTTAACCATAAAAGGTACATTAAACATTTTCTTCCTGAGGGGAATGTTCCCAAACCCCCCAGAAGGTGTTGTCCCCCTCTACAGTCAATTTGAAAGCATAATAACCCTATGCCGTATTCTTAAGCGGAATGTCAGACGAGGTTCATTCCAAATGGGGATAAGTTCAGGTCAATTTTTTTCTACCAAAAATGTGGTACGTGCGCATACCATCATCAGCTCTGGCCACTTTTACAAACCTTCAAAGGGAAAAACACTGCGACCACTAATAAGGGTGAATGGTCACGTGGCGCCATCTAGCGGTCGTCTAGTAGATCCTATTCTTGTATATACTATACATCACTGTGTCTCGTGTTGTGTGAATTACAATAATGTATTTTAGTATAACCACTAACCAGGCAATACATCTGAGAATGACTCCTTTGGTCCAGACTCCAGTGTAATATTTATTATTACTTAAAAAGAATTCCTTGAAATGTTGAATATGTTTTTTTTTTCAATTTGGTGTGCCATTTTGTTTTATTCCATGTTGTTCAAAATACACAACTTAAAAGCCAGAAATAGTAATAATTTCTTGTTCAAATATCTCAAATGTATCCGATACGGTCTCAAATTAAGCAATAGCACACGAGAGGGAGCATGTTGTCGCTCTATATCAGCACTGCTGTGATTCGGTCGTAGGTACGAGGCCGCAGGCCGAGTGCCGAAGAGAAACACAGCAGTGCTGATATAGAGCGACAACATGCGACCTCGAGTGTGCTATTGCTTTTATACAGCAGTTTTACAACTGAAATTCACAAGTTAACTTTAAAATGTTATCTTTAATCATTTAAGAATGTATTTGCTTCCGCCAACACAAATAGTTCGACAACAGCAATCAGAGCGGAGCGCGTTGCTAAGCAACAACTTTACGCGAGTGAGCTCGTCTTGCTTTGTTTACTCTGGTCACATTAACCACGGCGGCCCGATGTCCCGTAAAAATCACCAAAGAAACGGAACGGCGGATCTTAATCTAGTTGGTAATAAAGTCCGCTGCCCAATCCAAACCCCCACGCTTCATTTCCCAGAGTTTACGAGTGTATTTCGGCCCGGGGGAAGTAACGTTATACAATGAGGTGGGCAAGCTAGGCTAGGCTAATATGCTGCGCTCGTATTATTCAGCAGCCTGAGTTTATCTCCACACACTATTGCTGTCTTCAGTAACGTGAGTGTGAGTGACTACCGCACACTGTCTCTGTCTGTGTGTCTGTGTGTGGCAGCGATGCCCTCTCACAGGGGAGAGACTCGCCACAGTCAACCTGAGTCACACACACACAGATAACACACAAGTGAAGCTCCGGCTCATCAGTGAGCCGCGGAGTGATTTTGACAGTTGGTCTACAGTTTGGTGAACAGTCAGAGTGATGTTGTTGGCTAATATCAGCACTCCTTCAGAACGCTCAGAAGGTCTCTCGTCCAATCAAATCACTCGCTCAGAACCAACTGCTGTATAATTGACCATATCTGATAATTTGTTATTTTACAAAAAAATCTACAAATATTTTTGAGTTTCTAAATCGCATCACCAGAAAAAATGGTTGCTATAATCCTACGTAGCATGTCTTTTTGCATGTCATTTTAATAGCTTTAAATGCCTCATTTTAAAGTTATTAAGTCATAAAATGCTTTTCTTAAATAGTCTTTTTAAGAATATTGAGAAATCATGAAGTAAAATAAAGTATTTGGCAGATCTCCAGATTATCCACACTTGCACACCAAACGTGGAAAAAATGCCACTGGTACCTGTATAGCCTATGTTACAATAAACATCACTTAATGTACTGGTTAGCGCCTGGACACACAAAGGGTAACATTACTCACATTCGATGCAAACTCTGCATAAGCTCCATAACATCTTATTTAGCTAAAGAGCGACTTACAAAAGCATTTCATCTAATCTTCCCTTTTTTAGGCCTATCACTGCAGCTAACGTTATACTGTTAAACATCGCATTTCGCTATTGCTTCATAGCTGCACCGTAGCAATACGAATCTTTATTATTCCATCTTTATTACCCATTAACTGTCATTTCATAATATGTAACTTTTGGATGGACAGATTGTACAAGCAGAATGGAACGTTAGCAGTTATCTTAGCATGAAAGCTAACACACACATATATAATTTAACTATTGCACAATCATTCACATGACCTTAACTAGTATTGTAGAGGGTTTTTAAGCTGTCGGGTGTTCTGTATTTACCTGTTTATATGTCCCAACCCAAGGAGAAATGTTATAGTTCGCTTTTCTTCGAGCTAGCGTTGCTAACAGCGCTAGCAGTGTTGTTGTTGTTATGCGACGGTTCTTCTTCAGGTTTTTCTATTCAGGCGGATAATAAGCGTTTGGCGCCCCCCAGTGTCGTAGTGAGTATGGTGCGGTTTATATACATTCTATGGTAGCCTACAGTTTCACGTTTTATTTTTTATTTGTCAAATGGAGGTTAGTAGGAACAGTACAATACACTGAAATGTACCGGTCTCTTCAGCATTATACAAATTAAAATATTAACTAAAATAGAACATGTTTTTTTATAGAATACGCATTTTACCTGTATTACAATCTGACTTGAACTCATTCTGCTGAACTGTGTTGGTGGTAATTGTTTTGTGATTTCATTGCATATGCTTTGTTGACTTGTTTGTATGATTTTATTATTATTATTACCAGCTTTGAGGTGTGAATGCTGATGCTGAAAAGTTGATGCTAGACCAGACAGCTAGAGGATCAATATATACAGCTCTTGAAAAAATTAAGAGACCAGTCTGGATTTTTCTTCAATCTTTATCTCTACATTACTTAATGGTAATGCTCTTAATGACAATTTTTTGGGGGGGAATTTGGTAGAAATGTTGTCAGTAGTTTATAGAATAAAACCAAAATGTTCATTCTACTCAAACGTATGCCTATAAATAGTAAAACGAGAGACACTGAACATTTGGAGTGGTCTCTTATTTTTTTTCAGAGCTGTATGTATATGAATGGGATTGAAAAGTTGAACGATGTTGAAATTTTACAAAAAATCGAATGAAGCTAAAAACATGTATTTACATTTTCCAACTTTTATTGTGAAAAGTGGAATAAAGTTGAGCTATTTTAAGTGTAATTGAAAAGTAGAATAATTCTCATAATACACACGCTGAATCCCAATCAATAAAATGTTGTATTAGGGTTATCACTTGACAATTATTAAATAAAACTACTTTTTATATTGGATTTTAGTGCTAGTTTTATTTTCATTTCAGTTTTTTTTTCAAGTCTCAGGCATCATGTAAAAACCAAATTAAAGAACAGCTATACCATGAAAAATACTCAGACACCATTTTGTGTTGTTTACAGACAGACAGACAGACAGACAGACACACACACACACACACACACACACACACACACACACACACACACACACACACACACACACACACACACACACACACACACACACACACACAATACCATGAAATTACTGAGACACTACTTCTTGTTGTATAAAATAACTAGCATTTGAAACACTCGGTTAGTTTACAGACTTTATTTCAAAGTGTGTGAGCACAGAAATACACTTTACAGTAACAGACATGTTATTACCATTTTTATTCTTTTTGTGTTACGGATCCTCTTTGAGGAAAAATGCATTTTCTTTTCCGTCTCTCCAGGCACTTACAGTATGTCTTACTGTATAAAACATTCCACTCTCTCTTGGTATTTAAACGTGGGCTTATAAAACCAAACAGACAATTAAAAAAAAAATAAAATGGTTCTAGCGTCATTTAAATCATCAGTGGTGAATATATTTTCCATATTTGAAAAAAAAAAAAAAAAACAAGACCCCTATGGCAATTTTTTATATTTTTTTATATCTCATAATATTTAATGTACACATAATTTTCTTCCCATTCCCTCCCATCTCAGTAAATACAAACCAGGGGATAGTGATAGTATTGATGACTTAATAGTAATTACAAAGTAGATTACAAGACAACAACAACAACGGTTGACGGAGAAAAAATGAAATAAAATAATCAAAGTACATTGTGACATAGTAGTAAAATCAGGGAAGAGAGACTCAGAGGTCATAGTGGTTACAAGTCGCCCAGTAGCTTTTCTCTGTCCACGGATAACACTATAAAACAATCAGCCATTTTTTATTAATACACACTTTTATTTTTACATTTCAAACCAAACCCAATGTTACATTTTTGGTCCTAGATTTCTTTGCGTATTTCTGCAACTGAATCGAAAGCTAAAATCTACTTCGCAAACAAAGTAAATGTAAAAAAAATTATCAATTGTGATCTTCCTAATCGTTCATATATTTGTCATAAATATGACTGCACAGTTGACATTTTAATTGACAATCATTTTTCAGTTTTTCAGTTACCGCAATGAGTTTTTGCACCATATTGTAATAAGTTGTTAATTATTGGTCAAGATTTTTAAAAAATCCTTAAAATTGTAACAATTGGAGGCGTTATTGCATTAATAAGATTTAAGTTTGATTTATTGGCTATACAGTATCACACTTCCATGGCACTTAGCCTTACTATTCTAACCAGCCATTTATGTAACAGCTTACTACATAATGGGCAAAAAGCCTCTCTCATTATTTGTCAGAAACTGTTTAACGTAATCGGCAAGTTGCTACATAATCGGCTTTTATAACGTTAAAAATTATAAAATGATTATGTTTTTGGCAGTTACATGAGCAACTTTGTCCTCTTTTATCTTTATCCGAGGACAGAGAAAATAAACACAGACTGGAGAAAAATAAATTGGAAATAAACTAAAAAGAGCGAAGACATCATTATAGAATTGTTTTGCTCCGACATAATTCCCTTTTGGGGGAAATACAGTAAGCACTATGTACAGCAGTAATAAACAAGAGCGTGTGTTGAGTTGAGTTGAATTGAGTTTGAAATATAAATGAAAAGTTTACCGGGATTTGAAAAAAACAAACAAAAAAAAACACTGTTTTGGTCACAACATAAGGAAGAGAGACTGTGTAGATGTGGTGGAAATACGCCCCTTAAAAAGGTGCTCCGAGGAACTTTCAGTTTGTGTTCATTCTTGCACCCCCTTTGGACAAACGCGGTAGTGCTTTTACTATGCCAGCTGTTGTTCCTGGGTGAGCATATATACCCATGACAACGGCATTAAGAAAAACTATATGAAAATAGTATTCTTTGCACTGATGGTCTCGTTTGCTGGTACATGTCATTTATGATCATCACAGGAAAAATGAGACAGTTTCAGAAATATGTAAAAGCCTCATAGCACCTTTAAAATTTGACTTTTTCGTTGTGTTGACCCACATGAGCTCACATCAGTGCAATATATACAGTATATATCTATATATATGAATGGGTGGCCTCATTTAGGTTCCATTACTAGAGTTAGCAGTATGCAGAGGTTTTTGGTTTTAGCATGGTTAGCCTTTATTTATTTATTTATTTATTGCATGCAGTTTTATGAAATATATATTTGTAAATTTTGCCTTTCAAGTCCACTGCCAGGGTTTTGTAGCACCTTATAGTAAAGTCATATTGCGAAGAATTACTGGTCACAGGAATATGCTACATGGATAAAATGCACTGTATTGTTAAATGGCAGCACCGGTTTTGTTTTTGCACATTAACTAAAAAAAAAAAAAAAAAAAAGAATTATAGTGTTGTAAGCTTACTTTAAAGTTTGGCTAAATGTTCTTAACTTCAGGTCCACGTACTAGCTTCACTGGCAAATGGACTTTGTTCATAAAAAGTTCCCATTTCGTCAAACTTACTTCCATCTTATATTACGCATTAAGCAAGATTTCCTTTCAGAAAACATTGCTGGAAGCTAAGAAAATAACCTGTAACTTACATAAGATAATATGTATATGGCATTCTATTGTCGGTAAAATTATCGCTAGAAGCAGTGACTGTCGGACATATAATGAACAAACATGGGAATTATAAAAAGGATATTTTAAAAAAAAAATCGGTTTCTTTTCTGCGCTAAAAAGTCGCCTTTGGTCCAATTGTATCTTTAATCATTTTACCTTAAAGGCGTTTTGTATACATTTTGAGGTGGCACTCTCCGAGGTATCCGAGAATGGTTCTGCCCCCCCCTGCCCCTCCCCCAAAAAAAGTGATATTGAGAAAAAAAAATGACAAAATTAAAAAACACACAGATACACATATAACACAATAGCACCATTTGTCAGTGATAATCGAAGAGAAGAGCGAACAAACTCTGAGCCCTTCTCTGGCCATTCACCCCCCCCCCCCCTCCTCCCTCCAAACTCATCTTTTTCTTTTCTTTTTGTTATTTAAAGCTATAGCACGTAACTTTTTCGTATGAATGAATGGTCGGTCACATTCAAGTCATTCGCCAAATGAGTTGACACAAAGTTGATCAAGCCTATCAGCTCCACAAAACTCTCTCTGTATTTCTCAGTATGGCAGCGTTTACAAACTGGTGTCCCCCCCCCCCCCAATGACACTGTTGCAGGAGCTCAGAAAAATCCCAAGAAATGTTTCAGTTGTTTATTCTACTGCTAAGAAAAATCCTGGACCATGTAGATGCACCGACAGTGTTGTTGTAATTACTCAGAATTCCTCATTTGGGGGGGGGGGGGGGGGTTAATGACATAAGTTACGCACTACAGCTTTAACAAGGCATTCATTCCTAAAGTGGATCGAAAAACTAAAAAAAAAAAAAAAACGTAGGCCGACTTTGTTGTTGTTGTATTATGACACCGTCAGTTGATCGTCGGCGTGGAGACAGGGGGGTGGGGAGGGGGCGGGGGGGTTGCTCATTTTCATTTTCAGTCAGTCACATGTTCTTGTTTGTATAGATTTCTTTATAGATCATCTCCAATAACTCTTTATTTCTTTCTTCCTATCCATCCCTCCATCCATCCCTCCATCCGTTTCCTACTACAAGAGCTTGCTGCAGACCTGGCAGCGGCTGACTTTGGTGCGTTCCGATCCCCCCTTGAGTGTCTCCATGCCGGGGGAGAAGGCAAACTGCTCGCGGGGGTCCACGGTGGTCAGCCAGAAGCTGTATTTGTTGGCGAAGAAATGGCACGTGCCCTTTGCGCCGTTGCATTCGATGAATGGAGTCGCACGGAAATCTTCCAAACAGGAACCGGGCGAAACCAGCGACTGACCGCCGCCCTCTGCGCCTGCCGCTGTGTGCTGCAAGAAATAGACGTTTAAAACAGTGTGAGTTTTTTTTTAGATTTTGTCTTAAAGGTACAGTGTGTAATATAGGAGTGTTTAAGAGTCATCTAGTGGTGAGATTTTAGGTTGAAATGCTCCGCTTATATTCCATTTCTACCAATGCCAATACATTCTACACATACAGCTCTAGAAAAAAATTAAGAGACCAGTCTGGATAATTCTTAAATCTTCATCTCTACATTACTTAATGGAAATGGTTGTAATGACAATATTTTTGAGGGGAATTTGGTTGAAATGTTTTTAGTAGTTTGTAGAAGAAATTCTAAATGTTGATTTTACTCAAACGTATGCCTATAAATAGCAAAACGAGAGACACACACCAGTCTGTTAAATGCTATAACTGTATATTATGATAAACTGGGTCATGTCTAGTGTTTATGTTACCATGAGGAAGGAGTATCCTATCCAGAGGCTCCTCCAGCCAGGGGGGCAGGTGGGCATGCTCATGTCCTGACTGTGGACCGCTACGGCCTGGGACGGGGCCTCGCACACTGAACACCTGGAGGAGGGTGGGGGGGGGGGGGTTCAGTTAATATACAAGCACAGGCAGAGAGAGAGAGACAGACAGGCAGGTAGGCAGACAGATCTATCTATCTATCTATCTATCTATCTATCTATCTATCTATCTATCTATCTATCTATCTATCTATCTATCTATCTATCTATCTATCTATCTATCTATCTATCTATCTATCTATCTATCTATCTATCTATCTACCTATCTATCTATCTATCTATCTATCTATCTATCTATCTATCTATCTATCTATCTATCTATCTATCTATCTATCTATCTATCTATCTATCTATCTATTTTTTTTAACCTTTATTTATACAGGTATATCCCATTGAGACCGAAGACTCTTTTGCAAGGGAGACCTGTTTTCCTTTCCCACGTTACCATTCACACACACATTCATACACCGATAGCAGCAGCTGACTATGGACATTCACATCTATCTATCTATCTATCTATCTATCTATCTATCTATCTATCTATCTATCTATCTATCTATCTATCTATCTATCTATCTATCTATCTATCTATCTATCTATCTATCTATCTATCTATCTATCTATCTATCTATCTATCTATCTATCTATCTATCTATCTACAGTCAAGTGCGAAAGTTTGTGAACCCCTTGAACATTTTGGAATTTTATTTATTTTTACCATTATTAATTCATTTTTATCAATGCCAGTATTTTTTATATGAAATAACAGATGTTTGTTTATCAATTCAACATTTTTCTTTCCCAGAAATAAATTGTTAAAACAGATAAAACAAATTATTTGACAACTGTTGTATGATCAAAAGTTTGTGAACCCTAAACTGCATTGCTTAAATGGAGCAGGTAAACACAATCAGATGGGCCAAATTGAGTCATGAAATGGACCAATGTAGTGAGAGATCTTTAGGGAAGAAATTGGGCGGCACTAGATACAACAGAGATAAAACCAGGTCAGTTTAGGCTCACCAAAGTGAACCCATACTGGTCAGACATGCTAAAAGGGAAACAAATCTCTGAGGATCTCAGGAATAGAGTTGTGATGCTGCACATTTGTCTGGGGACAGCTATAAATTATTTAAAAAAAAGTTTGAGCTCCATCGGTCCACCGTGAGGCAAATCATCTGCAAATGGAGAGCTTTAAGAGTGACTGAACATCTGCCTAGAAGTGGACTTCCTTCAAAAATATCCACAAGCGTCACAAGATAAGTGATTTTTCAGTTAAAAGCCAACCCAAACATTACATCTAGTGATTTGCAGACCTCTCTTGCAGCATCTGGGACAGATGTGCATGGTTCCACAATAAGAAGAAAACTCAGTCAAAATGGCTTTCATCGGAGGGTTGCTAAAGAAGCCTCTGCTCTCAAAAAAGAACAAAACTGCTTGTCACAACTTTGCCTAAGAGCACTTTGAGATACCTGAAGTCTTATTCTGTGGACAGATTAGTCCAAAATTGAACTGTTTGGTCATAACCAAAACTGCCATGTTTGGGAAAAAATGCAATTCTGCCTACCACCTAGAGAACCTTCTCCCAAGTGAATAATGGTGGTTTCAAATTGTCTGCAAATCTCCAGATGTAATGTTTGGGTTGGCTTTTACCTGAAAAATCACTTTTCTTGTGGCGTTTGAGGATATTTTTGAAGGAAGTCCACTTCTAGGCAGATGTTAAGTCACTCTTAAAGCTCTCCATTTGTAGATGATTTGCCTCACGGTGGACCGATTGGGCTCAAATTTTTTTTTTATGAATTTATAACTGTCCCCAGACAAATGTGCAACATCAAAACTCTATTCCTGAGATTTGTTTCCCTTTTAGCATGTCTGACCTGTATGGGTTCACTTTGGTGAGCCTAAACTGACCTGGTTTTATCTCTGTTTTATCTAGTGCCACCCAATTTCTTTCCTAAAGATCTCTCATTACATTGGTCTATTTCATCAACCAATTTGGCCCACCTGATTGTGTCAACCTGCTCGATTTAAGCAATGCAGCTCAGGGTTCACAAACTTTTGCACATACAACATTCGTCAAATAATTTGTTTTATCTGTTTTAACAATTGATTTCTGGAAAAGAAAAATGTTGAATTCATAAACAAACATCTGTTATTTCATATAAAAAATACTGGTATTGATAAAAGTGAATTAATAATGGTAAAAATAAATAAAATTCCAAAATGTTCAAGGGGTTCACAAACTTTCGCACTTGACTGTATCTATCTATCTATCTATCCATCCATCCATCCATCCATCCATCCATCCATCCATCCATCCATCCATCCATCCATCCATCCATCCATCCATCCATCCATCCATCCATCCGTGTGTTTTGTTCTGTACCTGCTGATGTACTGTTGGATCTGTTGATCGGCGACGGGCATCATAGGGATGGATGCGGCGGTGGCGAGCCAATAGGATTTGTCGTTGCGGCTGGCGTAGTAACACACCTCGTTAGGGTTACAGTACAGGAAGGGGATGGTGCTGAACCGAGGGAGGCAGGACCCGGGCTGACCTGGTGGGGGGAAAGAGAGAGAGGGGAGGGGGTTAGAAATACACTTAGTACAGCTGTTCTTTGTGTGTAATATAATCATATGTACAGTCGAAACCGAAATGATTCATACCCCTGGCAAATTTTATTATTAACATTTGAACCAAAAATTAGCATGTCCAAAATTAAGCCTTTGTTACAGTGTCTGTGTGTGTGTATCCGTGTTACATTGTTTGTGTGTGTGTGTGTGTGTGTGTGTGTGTGTGTGTGTGTGTATCCGTGAAACATTGTGTGTGTGTGTGTGTGTGTGTGTGTGTGTGTGTGTGTGTGTGTGTGTGTGTGTGTTTAGTCAATAGTTCCATACCGAGGTCTTGGTTGTGAGCCTTCTCCTGTCCCTCCACGTACAGCAGACTGTACCCGTCCCAGAGCTTGGCCATGCCCTGTGGACACATGGGCACCTGGGCGTCCTGACTGTGTTTCACCAGAGTAAAGCCGATGCCTGAGCTACGGCCCACCCCGCCCGGTGTGCCCTGCCTGCCCTGTTTACCGGGGATACCTGGTGGGGTCAGGGTGGGGACATTATTAGAGTAATACGTTTTATTTGTAAAGCACTTTTCTATGTCAAAACAGACAGACAGACAGACGCACGCGCACACACACACACAGAGACACTGATACCTTGTTCTCCAGTGCATCACAAACACAAACACAAACACTCACTCACTCACACACACACACACTCACTCACTCACTCACTCACTCACTCACTCACTCACTCACTCACTCACTCACTCACTCACTCACTCACTCACTCACTCACTCACTCACTCACTCACTCACTCACTCACTCACTCACTCACTCACTCACTCACTCACTCACTCACTCACTCACTCACACACACACACACACACACACACACACACACACACACACACACACACACACACACACACACACACACACACACACACACACACACACACACACACACACACACACACACACACACACACACACACACACACACACACACACACACACACACACACACCTTGTTCTCCAGTGGGACCGGGGAAACCGGGGGGTCCGGCGTCACCGATAGGACCAGGGATCCCACCAGCTCCAGTCCGGCCCAGTTTACCCACAGGGCCCGGGCGACCCTTAGGACCTGCAACACAAATGTAATCAAACTTTTAATTTCATTTAATTTGATTTTATTGTCATATTTCCGTTTCAAATATGTGTGCATATGTCTCGTACAATAAGAAACTGCTTAACTGTGTTTATATTTTCCGAGTCATATTTTCATTTGAAGCCTAATGTAAATAGGGAGATGATACTTATAAACACACACACACACATACACACACACACACACAAAAAACCTGCAGCAGAAATGTAATCAAACTTTTAATTTGATGTCTGTTCGAGTTAGGGTTCATATTCACTCTTTCATATTATTCATAGACGTACACATACAGTAGGCACATGGGAAACCTGTGTATTTTCATTATATATATTATCTTTTTTAACGTATTTTTATTTATTTATATTTTATTTTTTTATTAACATAGTAGCTCTGGAGCAGTTTGGGGTTAAGGGTCTTGCTCAAGGACACAATGGTAGAGATGGAATGCACCGTCTGATGTAATAGCAGCCACCACTACTTTTACTACTAACACCCTCCTGTCCGGTGCCGGGGATCCAACCAGAGACCTCGTGGTTACTGGGAGGAGGAACCAGAGACCTCATGGTTACTGGGAGGAACCAGAGACCTCATGGTTACTGGGAGGAGGAACCAGAGACCTCATGGTTACTGGGAGGAGGAACCAGAGACCTCATGGTTACTGGGAGGAGGAACCAGAGACCTCGTGGTTACTGGGAGGAACCAGAGACCTCATGGTTACTGGGAGGAGGAACCAGAGACCTCATGGTTACTGGGAGGAGGAACCAGAGACCTCATGGTTACTGGGAGGAGGAACCAGAGACCTCATGGTTACTGGGAGGAACCAGAGACCTCATGGTTACTGGGAGGAGGAACCAGAGACCTCATGGTTACTGGGAGGAGGAACCAGAGACCTCATGGTTACTGGGAGGAGGAACCAGAGACCTCATGGTTACTGGGAGGAGGAACCAGAGACCTCATGGTTACTGGGAGGAGGAACCAGAGACCTCATGGTTACTGGGAGGAGGAACCAGAGACCTCATGGTTACTGGGAGGAGGAACCAGAGACCTCATGGTTACTGGTCGGCCCCTCTCTACTCTAGGCCATCCTACCACCCCTATGTCCAAACTAGTTCAATGGTTAAAAAAATACACAAACAACATTAACAACACCAGACTGTTTCCCTGCTCACCTGGGCCTGCTGGTCTCCCGGGCTGGCCTGGTTCTCCGGGGGTCCCGGGCAGTCCGCTCTGACCGGGGAACCCTGGGTCTCCGTAGCGCTGTCCTGTTGGCACGGGCGGCGGAGAGATACCGGGCAGACCCTTACGACCGGGACGTCCTACAAGGCAAGGCAAAGGAAAAGGAAAAGGCTCATTCAAAAGCCAACTTAAAAACTCACCTCTTCAAGAAAGCATATTGAAAAGATATCAGTTAAACCTTTTCCCACTTTTAATATATATGGAGTAAAAAACATGATTAACATTTCATACAACATTGCCCATGTGTAAAATGGAAGGGTATTCATGTAATGAGTATTGACAATCACCTAATAAAGCTACTATACTGTAGATTTTTTTTTTTTTTTTTCAATAACATTATACAATCGCTATTATAATATAATGAATGAGGTTTTTCTTCCCTCAGTTTTCCCTTGGCCCAGCTGTCTTGTTCATCCTAACCCTACATTTAACCATGTGTAATGTCAAACATGGGAAAATGTAGGGTTAGACAGAGAGACCATAAAACACTCTTTCTGCCTTTTCTCAGGCTAGGATGAACCGATTTCTAAAATGTTTGCACATTTATACTACATAGGATCTCAGAGTTCAATACACCTTCATATTTCCACCGGTGAAGTAGGTCTTTAAGTCTTTAAGTCCGCCTACCTTGTATTCCTTTGGGTCCTTTGCCGCCATAGTAACCAGAGTCACCAGGGAAACCTTTCAGACCAGGACCTCCGCTGTAGCCAGAGGCACCGGTCTCTCCTGAAAAAGCAAAAAAAATTAAACGTTTTACTTTAGTTAAAGGTGCTACGAGTTACTTTCAGGTTTGGTCGATTCAAGCGGCACCTTTGGACAAAAGCGGTAGTGTTTTTACTACGCCAGCTGTTGTTCTTGGGTGAGCGTACCCATGACAAAGGCATTAAGAAAAACTATATAAAAAAAGCATTCTTTGAGTTTGCACTGATGGTCTCCTTTGCTGTAACATGTAATTTATGATCATCAGAGGAAAAATTTGATTGTTTCAGAAATATTTAAAAGTTCCTCGTAGCACCTTTAAAGTGACTATGGTGAACACACACACACACACACACACACACACACACACACACACAGTAAGTAACAGTTTAAAGCCTTAAGTACATGGAGCTTCAATTCACCTTTGTACCCAGGACTTCCAGGGAGTCCGCTGGCTCCGGGGCCGCCCGAGTCTCCCTTCCTGCCGGGAGAACCAGGGAACCCAGGCAGCCCGGAGTCTCCTCTATCCCCCTGAGCAGTGCCCGGGCCTGGGGGGCCGGGAGGGCCGGTGGGGCCCTGGAACCCTGGTGGAGAGAGAGAGAGACAGAGAGGAGAGGAAATTAGACAGAGCAAAGGAACTGAAAATAAAGTAAGGACACAGAAAGGGTTGTCCCCAACTCGGACATTTTTTAGTGCTGTCTATTCAAAATCAAGAGAGAAGAGACAGGAAAGGAATCAGAAAGATTTTTGTGCTTTTAATTTTGTTCTGTATTTTGTATATGTTTCTTTGATATTTTTTTGATACGTATGAAATACATTTAATAAAAATGTTTTTAAAGAAAGGACACTGAAAGGGTTGTCCATGACATCAACGAAAAAAGTGCAAGTAAAAAATTAGACCCTTTTCGATTTGTAGACTGGGGGGTTATATTGTTGTTTCCAAGGGGACCTAGCTTTTACTACTGACCTGGAATGATTAGGTTATCCTGTTTGATTATAAAGCAGGACTATTATATTATGTAACTGCCCTGATAATAATAATAATAATAAAAAATAGATAATCACAGAATTTCCGCCCTGGAAAATGTATTGATGAAATGCATTTACCATACTCTCCATCGAGTCCAGGCAGGCCGGGGTCTCCGGAAGGACCCAGAATATTAGAACCGACTGTCTGACCGGGAGGACCGGGAAGACCGGGGAACCCTGGAAGTCCTGGACCACCTGAACAACAGGACAAAACAGCAACAGTTCTTATATGGATATCATGATATTGTTTTGAATGTATTGTTTTTTTTAACATTTATTTAGCAGCAGTTATTATTTGGATATCACAGTATTATTTAAAAAAAAAAAAATTATTTAAGTTATGTAAACAGGTAAATCCCATTGAGACCGGAGACTCTTTTTCACGGGAGACCTGTTCCCATTCCCACGTTACCATTCACACACACACACATTCACACACCGATAGCAGGCTGACTATCGGGACAAACAGAGCAGTTGTTATTTGGATATCACAATATTATTTTTAAATAAAGTATTTAAGAGTCTATCCCACCTGATGCTCCTCTCTCTCCCTTGGGTCCGTTGTATCCGGGACCGCCTGGATAGGACACGCCCCTCTCTCCCTTCAGCCCGGGAATACCATTGGAACCCGGGCGACCACCCCCACTCGCACCTGGACACAAAGAAAAGAAAAACATTTAACAGTTTAGCTTCAAAATCTGACTGTGTGAGTTTGAGGAACTCAACATCATGTTGGCTGATCACAGGCTGCCTAAAAAGCCTAAAAAGCCTAAAAAGCCTAATAAGTTGGTTAAAATAACGAGTTCCTTGCCTGGTGTTCCTGGGAGGCCTTTAGGTCCAGCGAGCCCGTTAAGTCCATCCAATCCAGGTGATCCGGGTAGACCTGTAAAAGTACATCAGAGTGGATTGCTTGAATAAAAAAAAAATGACAAGTATCGTATAAGTTAAAGAAGAGGGGAAAGAACAAGAGAACAAGAGAAAACATTTGAAGATTTCTTTTAGAAACGTATTCGTTTTTTTCATTCAAATATTTTTTTTTCATTTTTGTCTCGGACAATTTTCTTGTCAAATGACCCATGGAGACCGCTAATGCCAATTGTCACACTTCTATCATCAACTGAAAGATTGTAGCACTTATCTGCTCCACTATAAGTTAAAGAAGAGGGGAAAGAACAAGAGAACAAGAGATAACAGGGGAAAGAAAAGAGAGAGAGAGAGAGTGTTGCTCTGACCCTTGGCCCCGGGACCTCCGGGTCCGGCGGGCAGACCAGGCTGTCCGTCTTCCCCTCTCCTGCCTGGGAAGCCGGGAAGACCTTTGGGT